>NC_138582.1:16889516-16974751 GCF_964289735.1 Phaethon aethereus
CGTCTTACATGCTAATAGAGCAATTGGAGAAATTACACTAGGTTCTGTGGGTGAGGGAACTGCTTTAGTGCTGGCAGCAATTGCTTACTCAGCAGCGCATGCAGTCAATGCATTTTACTAATTGTCTATTTATTTCTGCACTCGTTGGCTGTTGAGACTTTGTCATGAGACAGGCCAGATGGCAGAGACATCCGCACCTGTAATTAAGAGAGAAATAAATGCTGCAGTATCGTGGCATACCCCTGCCCTCGGCTTTTTTTTTTTTTTTTTTTAATCCTGTTGGCTGTGCCTATGGGCTCTGCAGTTAGTGACACCGAGCTGTATTTTGAATGCTGAATTTCTTGAAAGAACCCGTATCTTTTGTAACGTGGTTCCTAGGAATCAATTTTCATTTCCCAATTTAGCTGATGACAGGCTTGGGAAGGCCTCTTCTGAGATTCCCTTCTTATTGCACATAAAGAAGAGAATGTATTTGATGTAACCAGCCATACAGCAATGTTTAAACATCAGAGTTTAAGGGCAGTCAGTGATGAAATTCTGTACACACAGCCCCAGCTGATATGTAACACCAAAGAATCAATTACCAGGTTCAATTTTCTACCAAATTTCTTCTTCCTTTTTAGGTGAATTGCAAATATCTCATGAGGCATTTTTCTTCATTTTGTTTAGTTTCCCTAGAAAGGAGGGAATGACATTGTCTCTGACATAAACCTTAAGTATTCATGTTTCGATTCGTAATGTGGGGAAAAAAAACCCCACACTACCACTATTTCCAATCACCTCCTGATGAAAAAAATAAAGGCTTTTGCCAGTGAAGTATAACTTTTTGAAACTGACTGATAGCACTGAGAAAAGAATTTGTAAGATCAAGGGAGAAAATAATCACAGCCCCAAGTATATTTATTTTTTATCGAAAAGCCTGAATATACACATTCCCTTTTGAGCTCTGAAGTCTGTAACTAAGAACTTGCTATAGCACCAGCACATTAAAACATGTAAGCCGTTTACACTAGTATGCAAACTGTTTATTCAACTGAATGTACTACATATAGGATGTTTATATACCTCGCTCTGTTTATATAGGCCATTATTTGGTTTAAGCAGAGAAGAACCAGTTAAAACTTATGTGAGACAGTGTGTTGACAGTCTGGGTTTTCTTTTCCCTTTAAATCTTCCTTAAATAGGTGTTTCTCTAGCCTCCTTAGATGACTTATAACAGCAAATGCACAAAAGAAATATTTTCTTTTTCTTGTCAACCTATGCCTACAGGACCTATATGTCCTGGAAGTAGGATTTTACTTTCCTCAAGTGTCTCTGGCTTAGCGTGGTAATGCTGTGCGAGTCCAACATATGCCTTTGGCTGCTGACAGCTTTTCACTTTCTCTCACTTAGGCTGCTCATCCATGACATGAAAACTCCCATCATACTGAACTCCATTATCCAAATGAGATGGGGCAGGGAGAGAAACCTTAGTTTCTCCTTTTGTGTGTGCAGCTTGTAGGCAATAATGCAGACACGATGAACTCATTGGAGTTGGGAGTAATGGAGTGAGATTGCTCACACCATTACTTTAGATGGAAATTGAGTCTGTGCTGTCTGCACTGAAGTCTTCTTGAGGCTCTCTTTTCTGCTTTATTTTAATTCTCTTTGCCTCAAGGATAATGAATATGAAACTTTGCAAAGAAGGCCTTTCCAGCCAGCAGTCATTCCTAAGCCCCAGTTATGTAACGCTGGGATTTTTGCCTTTGAGAAAGTTGTTTATTTATTTGCATTATTTTTCTAGTATACTAATTATGAGCTACCCTGTCTACCTTAACCCTCTGGAACAATCATTTTAAAGCCGAAACCTAGTAGTAGGAGCTTTCATTTAATCAAATTTTCATTGTTCATGCATTACAAATTAAGAGCTTGATTCTCTCCTATTCACTTGTAACTCCAGGCTTTTCTTTGTCAGTGAGATTTGGAGTTAATTTCAGCTCTGATCACTGGTAGTTGGAACTTCTTGTTGGTACTATTTTACTATCACCACTTGTTCATTTGTGTTATGATACCACCTGGGAAAGCCAGAACCCATTACGCTAGGTGCTGTGCTAACACAGACCGCAGAGCTGGTCCTAGAACCCATCACCTTAAAATGGTGTAGCACATTTCTTTACAATCTGATGATAAAACAATGTGCCTACCAGATAATAATATTTTATTAATTAGTTTTAGTGTTTATAAGAACATATTCATAGATGAGGATCCCATTACTGGAAGAAAGAAATCAAGGACCCTATGGAACCACAATTAAAGTACAATAAACATAAGGTTGTTATCAGCCTGTGGCTTAGATTCAGAAAATATGCATAGATACAAGAGGCAAGTATCTGATGAGGGAGAAATAAATATGTATAAAAATAATTATTTATCTTATACCCAAAAATAGGTATTGTCTTGGTGCAAAATGTAGGTGACCAATCTGCTTAGGAAAACAGGTCTTGCTCCTTGACAAACATATTACCCAGTTCAGCTTCCTGATACCCACAGCACCGTGTCTCCCAAACCAGGAAACGAATTGCATCAGGAGACAAAAATGACCGCAACCCCATCTCTTTCCAAATCGGATCTGTGATTCACCTTGACTTAGCATTGGTTGAACACGTCCTTTGTAAGTCGCACCACACCCACAGACGAATAAAGCAGTCCAATAAGCAGCCTATAAATTATTCACTTTATCTCTGCTACAAGGAGAGTATGCTTTATTACTCCTACTCTTATATTCTTGAATGATATCCAGGGTAGGAAACGGGTGTCTATTTGTGTGTGGTGGGGTAGATGGCAGGGAGGAGAAGGCACGTTAGCATGCAAGGTTCACTTTAGATCCTAGAAAGAAAGGTAGCTCTGACAATTTGCATTTTTCCCTGGTTGATATTTGAATGGTTTTTGAGAATTGAATTTGTTATACATGATAGTGAGTTGTTCATTTAAACAGATTCCCATTGTGAAGTTGTATAGAGTTGTATTAAATGTGTTGCAAATCTTGATGTACAAGTGAAATCTTGAACTGTAAACATGTTTTGTCCTTGCATCATCTCCTTGAAATCCATTCTGAGGTTGTATATGGTTTAACAGATTGGAAATTCAGTTCAATTGAAGGAGAGGGTGTGTAAAATCAATTTTTATCTTACTTCATGGAAGATACATAAGTTTAGATATGCTGAACAGTCAATGATTTTGTATCAGGATAGATAAGCTTTAAATTCCTTTACTGTTTTGCCTGAATTTGACATGACTTATGAATGTAGAGTTTGATTCTGATTGGGAGGGGACACCTTTCTACACTTAGGATTAAGGTTGCAGAAGAATAAAGCTGGAGCTGAGCAAATACTTTGTAAAGTGTGAAATCCATAACTTCTGTCAAGAACCCAATGTCTTAAATGGCCCAGGCCTTGAAACACTGAATTTCTCTTCTGCTGACTGCAGGTAATAGCCCTTCTGGACTTGTACCATCTGCTGATCTGGACTGCTTGTCTGGCCTTCAGGCCACTGATAGCGGAGGTGGGAGACACCAGCACATCAAACATGTAACATGAAGCAAGCAAAAAAAAAGCAAAGCTGGGTACACACCAGCTGACCTGGTATCGTGCGCAGAGGAGTTTTGCTCTTGTTGGTATCTCGGTTTTTGAGACTCGTGACAGAAGAGCGTAGCTGGATTCAATACAGGATTGTAAGCTCAGGGCTCTGTCCTGGCGAGAGTGGAAGGAAGCAGCCACAGAGGCACAGGCAAATGGCGTATCAGAGCAGTAACATAAGTGCTGCAGTCTTTAATTCCCAAACAAAGTGATCTAGAAGAGTATTCATCTTGGCTGCGGTCCGCGTTGCAGGCAGACCGAAAGCAAAGGAATACGGCACCTCGACAACTCAAATCCCTTCATTGTCAACAGATGTGAGCACAGCTGCTCACACAACACCGGTGTTGAAATGAGCACTCAAGCATGGGCTGACATGTGTTTAGGGCAGAACAGGGCATAGCGAGTGTAGAAATCAAACTGGGGGTTGGAAGAACAACACTTTCTTTTCGCAGAAGGACTGATCATATGTTTAACAGGTTCAATCTGTTCTCATCCTGATATAGTAGCATAACCACATGGCTTTGTTATCCTGGTGCAGCCTAGTCGAATGAAAGGGATTTTTCAAATTAGAACCATATTCCAACAGTTGCCTGCAATCCATAACTCCATGTTCCTCTGTACTGCAATGCTTCAGGGCTGCATCCTCCCCGTGACGCACAGCGTAGCTCGGCTTAGAGGCAGGGACCACCAGGTTGCCCTGGCTGTCGGGGGACTCTCCCTCAGATTCCCTTTTTCTCTCTCATGAGGGATTTGGATTTTTCCGTTTAGCCCAGAAACTGCTCCCTTGCAAAGTCTGGTGAATAGAGTGGTTGTGCCCATTACTTTGTTGTTACAGAAAAGGGAAAACAAGAACTTGTGTTGCTTTTTTTTTTCCACTTAGTGGTTAAATGTTTTTAGGTATTAAATATACATAGCTTTTTTTCTGAGTCTTCCTTCTGTCCCTATCCTGCTCCTGACATTTGCTTTTCTCCAGCCCCTACTCAACAACTGCTCAACTTTCCTGTCCTCGTTCCGTATCCTCTCTCTTATTTCTGAGCCATTTTCCAAAGCAAAGTTTTATGCAGGATCTTCTCTTCTTGTAGCTTCCCAGTTTCTAGCTTACTGGGAACTGCTTCATCCTGCAACGGATGGAAATGCTTCACAAAGAGTGCACCATTGCAATGCTTATACGTGGTAATAATAACAGTGCTTTTTTCCTATATATAACAGATGTTCTCTGAAGGTTTGAAAATGTATCGCAAACATCCTTCATGAAAGGATGTCCCTTGTTTTACAGTGACCCTTTCCCACTAGGTAAGAACTTACATTATTCCCTTTGCAGATGGCATAAAAAAGTTCAGGACAAGTTTTTGAAATTTGAAAGCCTGACATTGTGTACCAAAATTCATATTAAGATATCAAAATAACTAACCTGGCTCTCTGCATATTTTAACTCCCTTATTCACAAATATCTGCATATCTAGGTGCTTGAATATAAAGTTGGATGTATAACTTGAAGCACTTAAATTTGACTTTGTTAGAGGGACTTTGTTCAAGGTGATATAACGATTAAGTGGCAGAATTGGAAACAGACCCAGGTCTTCTAGTTCCCACAACACAGAAAAATCACTGGCTCATGCTACTTCCTCCCAGGGTCAATCTATATTTAATGTGAGCATTGTATCATGCAAAGAAAAAAATAAATGGTTCCAAAACTTAACATGCATAATTTAGTTTATGCAAAATTGACACTTTTCCTCAACAGAATATAAAATCTCGTCTGCACAAGTATTCAGCAGTGCCGTAAATGTTGTAAAAAATAAAAGCTAAAATGTGCTTGAATTTCAGAGGAAAATAACGTTGGGACACATCTCACACTCAATTATATTAGTGAAAAATTTAGAGCTGATTCTTCAACTGAATTAATTACAAGGAGAACTTGATTTCATATAATTTTGGCACAATTTTCTCCCTACTTTTTTCTATCTAAGCAACTCTTCCGAAGAAAGCAAATTAATGATCAAGGTAAAAAAAACATTTACAATTATAGTTTTAAAATAAAAGTAGCCCATTATAATCTTTTGGATAAACAAGTATTTTTGTAGTATTTCTGATAGAATTCTTCTGAAATTATATAAAAGTACCTGATATTATTATCACATTTTTAATTTGGCCCATTGAAATTTTTTCTGCTAGTCAAAATTATTGCAAAGAAAAATAAAATAGTAGTGAGGGAATGGCATAACCCAGGCTACAGACGGTGTTAATTTTTTCACATTTTTCCTTCCGAATCTAATTTTTTTACCAAAATAGGTCTTTCTGTGAATCCCTAATATGAATGTTAAATAGAAAGTGACTGCTGTTTATTCTGAAATGCATTCAATATTTCCTCCTAGCTCTTAAAAAGAGATGTTACTGCTATATTGCTACAACACATCTTAGATTGCTTAGGTTAATATATTTATTTCAGAAGTTCTTTGAATTTTCTAGCTTCAGCATGTTTGTTTAAAAAAAAAGTTGGAAAAATTAAAAAACAATAGGTTCATCGGTATTCATAATGGCATGAAAATCACTTTCAACTTATTGAAATATCTGCTGAGCTTTTCTCCACTTCTAGTCACCTACTAAAACTCAATGTTATCACACCAGTTGAGCTTGAAAGAAAAAAACAGGCTAGTAACAAAATGATGCCCAAACATTTACACTTCAAAGGAGCTTTACAAAGAGCAAACTTCTCATACTTAATGCCACTGATTTATTACTCCTTAAGAAGTCATCTTATGCCCCAATCCTTATTATTCACGGACTTGTGAGGAAACCCAATATATTCAAAGTGGCTCCAAGTACATGAAGTAAATTGTAGCATCAAAGCTCTGAACTCTATGAAATTGCTCTACGCACAAAGTCATTATCATGTGTTTGCAGGGCAGTGATCTTTATGAGCGTGGAGGACATTGTGATCTTGCCTTTGATTTCTCCAAAGGCCTTACTAATTTCCACCAATACGCCATAGGATTAAGAGGATCAATTGCTTGTGTTAAGAGTTTGCAGGATCTGCAGCAAAAGGTGCCACTGAAGGAAAGTAGGAGATTAAAGGAATCAGATAGTAGCAAACACAAGAATCAATCGAGGAATTTAAAAATATTATGAGAATAACATTTTATCCATTCAAAAAAGTGTGAGAGAAGACCAAATAATGGAATGTGAAATAATGTCTTTAGGTTTCTGTCTGCTCAGAGTGCCACCAATGGGGAATTTTTCTCTTGATTTTAATGGGAGCAGGAGCAAGTTCTTTTAACTTTGGAAATTATCTGATCTAAATTGTGTTTGACAGTAGAATAAAGATCTTGAAGATATCTGACCCAATTATTTAATGCCTGTGGTGTTCCATTTACATGTCAAAGCATCTGGGATACCACAATTGAGTGCTCTGTGGGGAAGATCTTTCCACTCTGAGGATAGACTCACGCTTTGCTCAAACTACCTTTCCCAGAAAGTGATATGCAAGAGTCAGTTTAAAATGACCTTTGCTTTTTAATCAGAAAATAAGGGAAGATCTGTAGGAGGTCAATGCTGAGTTTAGTAAAAAAAGCATATCTATGGGAAGGTAATGGCAAACTAGCATGACTATTAAATGGAAAAGAAGAACATCCAAGAAGAACATCCATATATTTCATGTATTCAGTGTGCAGCAGAATGAAAGGTTTTGATATTAAATGGAAAGACAATTACTATTTAAACATGTGAGAAAAAAAATTTTGGGAGTTTCCACATGCCTTTCCAGTAGACACCTCTCAAAAGTTAACTACTTTTCAAGTGCGTCATTGAAACCATACTTAAGAAACGATGAGACAAAATTATTTAAAATAGAAAGAGAGGTTTCCATTTTAATAATTGTGTCTCATTATTTCCTTACCATGGATTCAGTGATGCCTTCAAGAATGTATTTAGCTTTAAACACAACATTTAAGCACATGCTAAGTTAAAACCCTTTGACTTACGAAAGGGCATTCATGTAGTTTCTGTTGCTGAGTTATGAAGTTATTTTTTCTCCACCTGGCTGTATGAGCTATTTCAAAACTCGGTGTTACAGTCATGCTGGAGAAAGCTGACTATCAGAAGTAGGATTTCTGATTCTTTGTTGCTTCACATCTTCTTCACATCCATTCATTAGCATTTGTAAGAGTCAAATACATGAGGATGTAAAATATAGTCCTCTGTTTTTATACCAGCATGAGTAACTTGTACACCATTTTTGCATACGCTTAGCTTAAGGTAAGGTTCAAAATGCAAGGCACTGGAGGATCAGGATTTGGAACTGTAAAATTTACTGGGACAAAGAGCTTTGGATGCAGATTAGTCAGATTTTTTCATTAAAAAATCTCTTATAAGGTACATCATGGGTTTCTAGCAAGTCCTCTGCTCCTTAGCATAGTGGCTAGATGGGCAAAACACACTTCTAATGCCCTCCGCAGAGCAACAAAACTGTTAATGAGCCAGTTCTAAATTTCCCCCCACAAATTGAACGACAAGATGTTTAGAAAAACAAATCTTCCAAGTGTTTCTGAATCTGAAAAACGTTCCAGGCAGTTCTGATACAAGCTGTTAAACAAAAGTTCCTGCAGTAAAGTAATAGCAGAAAAATTCTTCAGTAATCAGAAAAAACCTTCAGTAATACTTCAGTTTTTGCTTTAAAATTCTTATTAAACTTCATCTGAATTTTTATCTTACAGAGAATTTCTTTTGACAATTACTAGTTATCTTTTGGAAGTCAAAGGTATGTATTTATTTTGGTGTGTTTGCCCTTTATGCAGCTATAGAGAGCTATAGAGATACTGAGAGACTGAGCTATAAAGATACAGAGGATAGATTCCCAGATGATTTTGGTGCAACTACATTGATTTGCATCTGCTGAGGATTTTTTTCCCTCACAGGTTTTAGTTTTGAGTGCTTTCTAAAACCCTGCATGTCGTAAAACACTTGCAACACGCCGTACATGAAAACATAATCTTTCTTATCAGAGGCAATGAAGATATCCATGGAATATAATTGTTCTGCTTAAGATAAAGAAAAGATCCATTTGTAACTGTACGATTAGTAGGAGACCATGTCTTCACTTCTCTTGCATACCAGGTCAAACCATCTAGGGATGAGGCAGGAGTCAACCGCCATTTTTGCAGCCCCTTCAAAGAACGCTGAGCGTGAGAAAGTGAAAACAACTCCTTTCCTGCAGACCCAAGCAATGATCCCAGCGTTCGTAACTCTCACTTCAAGCACGGATCTGCTGAGCTCTTCGGAAATCCCAGCTGAGCCTTCTACACAACACCTGCTCGGCGCTGGGGGAATTAACCTTACGGCGTGTAGCGCTAACGCGGGGAGGTGGTGTGCCTGCCAGCTGGCAGCCCGTCGCGGCAGTGGACTTCTCCAATTAGTGGTGTCCACCCGCTTGCTGTGTGCTGGAGACACCGAGCTAGCGCGGCCGAGATTCAAGCCCGGGTCTCTGCTGTCTGTCGCCAGCAGCTGGTATAAGGTGTGCCAAAAGGGAGCTTCTCCCGCGGCCCAGCCAGCAGCACTGGAGCTCGTGGCTCGGCGGGAAGTCGGCATCGCGGCTCTGAACGTGCCAAGAACTTCCCGAAGGGGCCGAGCGCCCTGATGAAAACGCTGCTCTCAACAAGAAGCACGTCTGTCTGCCTTAGCAACAACAGCAATCCAGAGAAATAACAATTCCACCTGAGGATGCCCCTTGCAAATGTTTAAGCACCGACTTCAAGATGAAAATCATTTATGTAAAAACAAAAAAGCTGGAGTTATGCTCGGTTTTGTTGTGATGGAATACATGTTTCTCACCGTTTTCCTGAATATGGAAAGATAAATGTACACAATTATTCCTGGCTGTTAAGAAAATGACAGATTTGTAGGTAATATAACAGTCTGCTTTAGCAATGTCTTTCACAGTTACGGCATGATTAGAGCAAGAGACGGCAGGCCTGCCCTTACCACAAAGATGGCTATATGGTGGATGGTTACAAATAGCTAAGTGCCTTCTGATGCCGTATTAATATGCTCGCGCAAGAAGAAAACAGAGAACAGACAAAAGAGCTGAGTCTGTTCCCTTTCATGAGAAACATGGGAAACCACCAGGCAGAAAACAAAGGACACCTCGAGCTCCCTCCCTTTAAAATATTTCCCAATTAAAATGTTAAGCAAATACCATTGGGCTCAGACTGTTTACACAAGGCTGGTCTTGTCAAAGAATAAATGCTGGCAGGGCAGGCAAGAAAATGCCAAACTCTCTCATCTTCTGTATACCTGTAAAAAACTGCGTAATTAATAGAACAGCAACTTTAGACAGGCCCCAAGGGCTAGAACCACAAAATCATTTCGACCCCTCGCTGCCATGCCTACCTCCAAAAGGCAGAACCTCCAATTTCCTTGCCAGTTGCTCCTTAATCCTGGAGCGCCTAAATCGCCTAATTGCTACATTTTCACCGGTTACGCTCCCCTCGTGCTTAAATTAACGGTGCCGTGCCGTGCTGGGAAGCCCCCAGCTGCCAGCAGCCCGAGCAGCGGAGCCACCTCCCCGTGCCCGGCGGGCCGGCTGGCACCGGGGTCCGCGCCCTCCTCCCCCCGGCTGTGAGCGTGGCCAGGCGCCCGCCGTGGGTGCTGCAGCCACGTTTCCCCGCCCTCGCAGCGGGGCAGCGGGTGTCGGCCAACGGCACCTTGTCTGCTCTCCGGGGCCGAGCCCGAGCGCCGGCTTTGCTTGCTTCCTGCAGGCACGCTGGACCCCCCGGACATCGCTGGGGGATGAGTTACAGAATTATTATATAGGACTATATATATTATATAGGACTATAGCCCAAAGAGCGGCCTGAAGGGATCGAGGCAGCAATGAGGTGCAGCGGGAACACGGGAGGATGGCACAGCTGCAGTTGCTTGCCCCTGCGAGAGCCACGTATTGCAGCCCGCTCCCCACGTCTCAGGGAAAACTGGTGCATTTCAAAGGAATTCTGTGCTGGGTTGCACGCTAATCATTAATAAACCTATCAATCAGTGTATAGATCTATGTATAAGTGAATTCCACCCACCAACACCTGATAGTTCAAAAAATATCATTACAAACTAATAATAGTTGGAGCGATTCCTTTAGATTTAGTGTTGCGCTCTACCAACCCAGCGAATCAGAAATGCTGACAAACCTTAAAATTCTGGGGCTGGAAAGCACTTACAAAAGATAATCAGAATTTAAACACCTTGGCTTCTGAATATTCATACAGCTCAGTAAATATTATGCCTTTATTAAAAATCTATTGCCATCCTTCCCAGAGGCAGAGGACATACGATGCCTGGCCGGCTTAATCAGCTTCCCTACAAATAAATAGCTTCTTAAAAATGCAGAGTCAGTATCTCCTCTCAAGACATCGCTGGGCGAGCTGACCTCTTTAAGCACACTGTTTATTATAGTAAGTCTGTACCAGCCCAATAGCCTAACGCCCTCCTTAGCCAATTAAACCCTGCGTATAATAGGTTTTCCTTGAAGGCTCTGTGAAAAGGCTGAGAATTGTAAGTGGAGATTTTAACAGAGCCTTTTAGCTGTACTCTGTGTCTCATTCCTGAATCTGATTTTTTTTTTTTCCCCCGAGATGTGTTCCCATGTCTTTCTCACTGTTTCAGGTAGAAAAAGAATCTAATGACAGGGTAATATGCTAGTCTCAGCTGTTAAGCTAATTTCATTAATGCTTACATTGAGAGGTATTTGCTGTTGAAATATTTAAGGGAAAATACCAGGTGTTCTGGGATGTTTTACCAAATTTGGCATGCTCGAGTCAAAAAATAACATTGCTGTATTCCTCAAACATCTAATTTCCGTATTTTATCTCAACAATAAAACAAAAGCGATTGCCTGAAATCCTCATTGTAAAATATATCAAAAAAGGTAAACAAAACCAAGAACTGAGTATTTTCTTTGGTAAAATGCTTTATTTCCATATAAAAGCAGGATATTTACATCAAGGGAGCACTAGCTTGTTTCGACAAAGTTAGATTTTCATATTCGATGGCCTCAATGTCTGACAGCTTACATTTTTCAATAAATTTAATTTTGTTTCTCTGGGTATGTTTAACATAAATTCAGTGTGATATTTCAGCTGTACATACTGTTAACAACTTATTTAAAAACACTTGTCTGCAAGTCTAAAGGGCAACTGGTAGCTTACAATGTTTGGTGTTCACCAGCAAGGAGGATACTACTTTTTCAGAGACATTATTAATTTCAGAGGACGAATTCCTCCAGCCAATGGGGTTACCATTCTTAGCTATAACCAAGGTATTTCGATGGTCCAGTTCTTAATGTCACCCTGTAATTCTCCTTATTAATTTGTTCATGCTTAATTTTATTTTACACCATTACCTTTACATCCACTTGCCTTAAACATGTCTTCTTCAGAGAATTATATTGGAATCTATGCTACTTAAATAACTTGGTTTCTTTAGAAAGAATATCTACTAGATATTAAATCTGACAACAAATATTTATTTGGGTTTTCTTTTAGATTTGTCCTGGCTTGTTAAAAAGCATCTCAGAATGAGTCAGAGGGAAGATCAGGGTAATTTAAAGTAATTTTCTTTTATTATGTCTGGTTCTTTTATGGGAAATCCTTTCCTTGGTGGGATCTGCAGCAGAGCCTTGCTATTCTGATTAAAACTTTGGCTTAGACTGGTCAGTTAGGACCTCAGTCCAAGATTTGAGATTAATCCTTGTTCAGTGAGAATAATAAAGTCACTTACTGCATTTTTCAACAGCATATGTAGAAAAAAACTTAATGCAAAAGAAACATCTTAAATGGGTGCATAATTGTTTTTAGTGATGAGTATTACTAATGTTTACACTTTTATTCCTCCTATATTTAAATTCTATTTAATTTTTTTTAAAATTTATTTTATTTTATTTTATTTTATTTTATTTTATTTTATTTTATTTTATTTTATTTTATTTTATTTTGGAAAGGCTCAGTCATAAGATTGGTGTTCTGACCTTTTTTATAGTGATGACTACAGTGATATGAGCTATTTCTCTGTTTTTCTGAAGATGAAGTTATTTTTTCCATGACATTTTTTTTAGAAGAGTTGCTTAAGAAGCTCATCAAGAAAGGCCACTCTACAAGTAACATATAAAACTAGCTGAAATTCTTATTGTATCCATTTACAACAGCAGAAAAGAAAAAAGGAACCAAAACTATATATGATTTTACAAAAAATGTTCTGGAACAATGTAAGTGCCAGCCAAATATACGTGCCATTTATCATATCTATTATTTTTCCATAACTAAAATCCGAAACAAGTTTTATTTGGAAAAAAGAACACTTTTATAAAACATTTTACCCAAACCACAACCATCAGTTGACGTATCCTACATACATTTTATCTTTCAACAATTTTAAAAAATACTGGCACAGTATTTTTTCACGGGTTTAAGTATAAAGGTAGTATATATGCTCAAATTAACACTTGAATTACATCTTCTGTTTCAAACAACATACTGTGAGTTGCAAAATGTACAACATTCAGGAAACGGAAATACAACACAATTCCAAATATTAGTAGACTGCTATATGATTTGATAAGAATTAGAACAAATATTGTCTAAAATTACAAGCATTGTCTTCCATGGAGCCTGGGTTTTACTCGTAACATTTAGTAAAATATTTTTTTCAGAGCTTTAAAGAATCCTGCTATAGAATGTACTTAAAAATTATATAAAGAACAACTATTAATTTTTTGCAGTCTTCCTCATATGGATATCCCAGCTCTTTGGCTGTGCATACACCATATCAAAACTGGGGTATTTGAAATGTTGTACCATTTGCCCTTCTACCCCCAGGAGACTTTGGAGCCTACCACATTACCACGTTTACTTTCTTTTTTCTTTTTTTTTTTTTCATTTTTGCTAGTGTATCAGCCTGCTAAGTCTCTCTGAAGCCCTTTGCCTTTTAAAAACTTTTTGTTGAATTGATTTTTTACTAACGTTCTGATTTTTTTAACCTTCTTTTTGCAGATGACATATTTTTATAGTGTTATACAAGACTCAGAGGCTTGCATCTTACTCATTTGTTTTGTCCTCTAACAGCATGTGGCTTTGAAAACCTATGTAAAAAGGACACACTTGACTTAATACATCTGAATAGGCAGATGATTATAAACATAACTATTTCCAAACACTTCATGCTTCTCTTTTTAACTTGCATTTGTTAATTAAAAAAAACAAACAAACATATTTTCCAAAACATGAGGACATTGTAGGTCAGGGTTCTGGTTTGATCTACTGATTTTGCTGTCAGCATCATTGACAGCAAATTATTGTTAGATTTAAAATGGTCAGTTTACATAAAATATCTGCATACAAGGCACTATCACTGTTGTTTGTCCTGTACCAATCTAAAAGCATCCTGGAAAAATCAATGATTCATATTTGCACTGAAGATGTTACAGTCTGTACACAGGACTTGAATATCTAATACGGCTGCACTATAAGATGGGAAAAAGGTAGGATGGGTCACAAATTTGTGCTGCACATAATCATGTGGTCACAGTTTTATATGCCCTAGTGACATAAGGCTTATTCTTTTCTAATTGTGAAAGTATTATTATTTCTATGTGATTATGTAGAAATTTGAATTCCTGAGCAATTTGAACAAAAAAAAAGGGGAAGGCTGACAAGGTTATGTTGTGAGAGCTCTTTCAGCCTAGGTGTTGAGTGGAAGAAATGATGGAAACACTTGTGAGAAGAGAAGGGGATTTAAAGATAAAAGCTGGAACCATTAGCAGAGCAGGGAAGCTTGTAATGAGTAAGTGTGAAAAGGAATTAGTTCAGCACATAAGCAGAGACTGTGTGGCTTATAACTTTAAAAACAATCACAAGAAAAAAAGAACATGAGATGAAACTAATAAGAGATGGAGTTAAGTGACTCAGAGACTATAAAAAGGGAGATGACATAGTCAGAAGACCAAGTAAGAAAGATCATCTTGATGACAACAGTCTGGACTAATTGAAGAGACAGAAATTAATATTTAAAAAAAATTGTTTAGGTCTGTCACAATGAGACTATTTGTTCAGTTTAATTATAAGGTTCCTTACAGAAGGAAGATCTTCCTACAAACAACATGTAAAACAACATAATACTTTTGTTGTCTTCCCTGCTACTTTTTAGATCCATAAAATACCATGTTTCAGAAAAACTCGATACAGGGGAAATACGGGACTGAAAGTTGATATTGGCAATTTCTAACAAATTATGCAATATAGCAGAGTTCTTAAAAATGTAATTGTAAGCTTGTGGTTGGGTGGGTTTTTTTTAATTTTTTGATCAATTCAATCCCGTCTGATATTTTCTGTTTCCTAGTGCATTGAGTTGTTCTAGTCCTCAAAAACCCTTATACAACACTGTTAAAAACAAATTGAGGTAAATATTTCTTTTCTCTACCTGTAAAAACCAAGCAATGGACTTAACATCGTTGAAAAACACATTCCCAGGGACTTTTGTCCAAGATCAAAATACCTTCCTTAATTCCTGGAAACTACAGAATATTACATTCCCTGAATGGACACATCTCCTGCAGTGGCAGTCTCCACCCCAAGATAGTCTCTCCACCTCAGCCTCCTCTCCCACCCTTAGAGAGATTCTCAGACTCCCTCTGACAGCCCCCCCCCCCCCAGGTTTGGACTTTTGTCTTCCTCCTACTCCTGAGCCCTTGATGTTCTTGCCAAGTCTGCAGCCCAGCCTAAGCCAGCAGGCTGGTTGGCACCTGCTGGGCCACGCTGTCTACTTCTTTGCCTTTCAGTCATGGCTGTGTCCAGATTCTCCCTGACCACAAAGATTTGATTCCAATTCCAGGCTTTAATCTTGTCCTGAAGTAGTAGGAACCCCATTCTTTTTGGCTGGATAAGTCATTTCTCTTTTCTGCCTGGACCCAAATTATCTTTGCCATCAGTAAAATGGTTACCAATTCCCACGGTATTAGTGATGGGTGAAGTGAAGTCATCACTATCATATCCTCATGAAAGGCAGGTTGTAAACCAATACAGAATAATAACACTGGGTACAATGTGTAGTTTACACTTATTGGAACCACTGTTTGCCTTTTGTATTTTTAGCTTACGGGTAAAACCACACCCTGTCCTCCCTCCCCCGCCCCTTGATGGGCAAACCCAACAGAAACTCTGCAAGTTGAAACTCATGGAGCTTCCTAGCCCTTCCATAATTATTTTTATCCCCAGTGTAAAGGATGATTCAGCCATCAGTTCTCTGAAGAGAGACAGAGATAAAGAGAGAGAGAAAGAGAAAAATATGCTAAACCACTGTTGAAAATATTCTTTCCATGTGAAACAGGAGTGGGTATTAGAGGACAATGGCCAGTGGAAGCTGGGAGAGGGATGCTATGTGGAAAGCACCAAGGGAACTAGGGCACTCTCTTATCTGTGGCAGAACAGAGATAACCAGTGTCATGCAACCACTTAACCAATGCTAGGAGGAGGATGCACGTGAGGAAGATAAAAGAAATCAGTGCAGTGTTGCTTATATTTTTGTTTTCCCTCTTTACAAAGGCAGGCAGTGGTACTAATTCTGTGTATGGTTTACAATGAACATAAAGACACTCACTGCCTCAAATACTTTTGAGTGGAAGGAGGTGGAAGAGGGTGAATCCGTGAGTAAGAAGTAATGCAATACCGGTCTGGGGAAAGCTTACATGTCCTGGAACTACTGTGCTCTGTTTAGCAGAAAGCAGGAGAATCTCCTTATTCAGGAGACTTTTGTTGAAAAGTGCAAAAAAAGACACACACCCCCCCCCCACCCCCCCGAGACATCTGTGGCAGAAAGGATATGCAAAGGACAAAGCAAATGAAAAGTTTGGCAGTGAACAAGGAAAAACAGAGTTAGAAATTATCTTGGTTTTGGTGTAAAGAAAAGCCTGAACAATATGGGTCTAGTGCATGAACTGTAGATATGGTACTCTAAGATGCCTAATCTCCCTGAGTGGGATTGTCAAAAGTGACTAAGAAGCATTAGTCCTACTGACAGTTGTGTGGGTGTTTCCACTTCAGAAATGTAATACTGAGACTGAAAGGGGAACATGGTGGAACTTTAATTATTTTGTAAGGTTTGAAACCCACTGCAACATTCCCACACTCTCTTCAGTCCCGCGGGTTCAGGCACTGCTGCTCACACTCCAGAGCATGCGTGATGGAGTGGGGTGTCAAACTGCTGCCTCAAGTGGTCCCACAGTCTTAATAACAGTTCCATACAACCAAAAAAATCCTATTTTCCACAAAAGAGGGAAGAGGTGCATCCACTTATTCTAATTTCCTTTCTTTTTTTCTTGATCAAGAATATCCCCAATGGCAGTTTTCATTGGAAACTGGACTATTCCATTTTCACTGGAACTAAGTGTAATGGACAGTATATTCATAAATGAGGAGTTCAGGAGAAAAGAGTAAAGACACTTTAAAAAAAAAAGTTGGTTTGGTAAACTTGGAGGTGTCTGTAAAAAGTTAATGTCTTGATCAGCTTCCTACAGTCTATACAGTTTTCATATGTGGTGTTAAAAGGTATTCAGTTAGTCAAGGGTGGCCTTTATGTAAATAACTTCTAACTTTGGGATATGACTAATATGATTTGTCCCAGAAGGAGGGACAGTTTGTATGTAAATCTTCATTTGGATTATTTCTTGTTGTTCTTTTAATCTTGCAATGTGGCAGACAGTCCCTTGAGTACTATTAGAAGTGGAATGGTTTTCTAGCTTTACTTTATGCCAACTGGCCCTCTTCTTTGAGGTCAATAAATTTTATTTGTACTGTATATCTCAATAACAATTGGTTTTGGCTAAGAGCAAATTAATTTTTGGTTTCACAGTGAGGATCTGGTCTCCTGACTAAGGTAGTTCCCCCGTCAGGAAATCATCTACTGAACTTGGGACAGGCCTCTCTTTAAAAGACAGATCATTCCAAACAACACATTTGTGAGATACCGTAGAGATCTGGACCAAAATGTCACTGAATTAAAATGTGTGTTTCACAAGTGGCCTTGGCCCAGATGGGCAAACCATTGCTTCTGAATGGTGTCAGCATGTCTGAGACATCACCAGCAGCAAAGATGTTGGATAGACCAGCCAGCAGATGGCCTTGCGTGAGCTCTATGACAGTAGTAGCCTCAGCTGACCTACCTATTAGCTCTACATTACCGATGTAATTATCAGAATAACAATCACAACTAGTATGGAGCTCAGCACCAAAATACGATTATGACCATGCATGTCTCCACACAGGTAGCAACAGGACTTGACAACACCAAACCTCTGTACCGTGAATCTGGAATAACCATTTCCTATGAGATGTTGACCATTGTTTGAAGTGTGGAACAGAGAGTAGGGTGGGGAAACATGGAAAGAAGAATGCTCCTTTTTTGAGTCAGTGCCAGCTTGTCTCATAGAAGATGAAGGTGGTTATGCATATCCTGAAACTCATAGCTCACTGTTGGTCATCCCTTATCTGGAGGAAAAGGGATTTTGTGATTGCATGAAAGGGATGGATAACTAGTGGTGGAAAAAGGAAAAAAAGGACCAGAGGTTGACAGCGGCAGCCATTAGCAGCTTGGCCATGTTCTCAGGATCTGGGAGAAAGTCTGAGACATGCCAGGTATTGACAACCAGCATGGGATTCTGATTGTCCATGTGATGTGGAAAAGAAGCGACCTTGAGTATATTGAGGTGCAAACATGGCTGTAGGCCATGGCTGTCACCTCTGCTTGTCACACCCTTGGTGTGACCTCTGCTGAGCTTTCTGCACGTCTCTCACCTAGTTTCATAAGTACAAGCTCATCTAATGAAGCTAATGCAGCAGGACCAGTGTGGATGCTGAAGGGCAGTGAAAGGTAGGTCACCAAGGTGGAGTCATTAGATGATTACAGTGCACAGAGGTCAGGCTTTAAATACCAACTGAAAGGGAGCAGTCAGGGGGACCTCAGGTGCTCTTGGGAGAGGTGCCAGAGCTGCATCAGTGACGTAGCAGTGCAGACCACTCAGGGCACCCCAGTGAGGACAGGGATGGGGAGCTGCAGTGAGGTTGTGCTCACTGGGGGAACCTGCAGGCACAGCCATGTTTGGCAGAGTCAGAACACAGCTTTCCCCAGCCCCAGAGACGTGTTGAAGAGAAGACTGGTGATGCAAGGTTTAAGACCTGCTTTCACAAGAGATGCTGAATCACAGTTTTCGTTTAATATCTGTAGTGGTAACATCAGTTAGCATGACCCCAGATGGCTCCTGTGTTCTGGGCATCTTAGCCATTCTTATTCTTATGCTACTTACTCCATTTAGCAAGAAACTGTGTTTTAACAAATTCTGAGTGACCACAGCAAACTTCTTTTATATTTTCTCCATGTGTGTGCATATTCTGGGGAAATTAGCTCTGACAGAGAGAAATGCTTTAGGTAAAAAATTTGCAGAAATAGCTCATTTATTCTCCAGTTATCCTATTTTATTAATCAAAATTATCCCTCTGTTCAAATATACTTTAATTTTACATGAACTATTTATTTCATCAGGAAATTAGCATATTATGGTTTCTTTTTTATAGTTGTAACTAATAAGAGAGATGAACCAGTGAAAAGACTGAAGCTAAAACCAAACCCAAACTAAAATGAGTACCAGGTTAATGATGTGCCTATTGGCTAAGGCAGAATACAGCAGACAAACGACCACATCAACAAAATCAAGCTGTTTCTTCATCTATATTTTTAACTGTTGTTAATACTTTTAGTGTTCCTACAATTGACTTTGTCCAGAGGCTAGAAACATAAGACTTGATGGTTGCAATGCTCAGATTGACTTTTAAGTGCTCAACCACCCGTGGATATACTCAGCTCTTAGCGAGGTGCAGAAGTTCCCTCAAGGCAGTTTAAAAAGTCTTAAAACAGACATCAACAAGGGATCCACAAAATCCAGCGGAGAGGGTGCTGCCTTAGCTAGTTTCCCTCCAGAGCCAAGGAATACTAAAGACTATGTTGTAATTTATGTGGTGACCATTACTATTCTACTATTGATTTTTTTTTTCCTGTTTCCAGGAGTCTTCTTTTTTACTGCTTTCCATTCTCCATGTTCCCATGTCCTAATTTTCTTTTTGTTACTACAGTATTGTGCTGGTTTTGCCTGGGATAGAGTTAATTTTCTTCATAGTACTATTATGGGGCTGTGCTTTGGATTTGTGCTGAAAACAGTGTTGATAACACAGGGATGTGTTTGTCACTGAGCTTGCACAGAGTCAAGGACTTTTCTGCTTCTCACACCACCCCAGCAGCGAGAAGGATGGGGGTGCACAAGAAGCTGGGAAGGGGCACAGCTGGGACAGCTGATCCCAATGGACCAAAGGGATATTCCATAACATATGACATCACACTCAGCACATAAAGCTGCGGGAAGAAGAAGGAAGGGGGGGATGTTCGGAGTGATGGCGTTTGTCTTCCCAAGTAACCGTGAGGTGTGATGGAGCCCTGTTCTCCTGGAGATGGCTGAACACCTGTCCGCCCATGGGGAGTGGCAAATTAATTCCTTGTTTTGCTTTGCTTGCGTGCGCGGCTTTTGCTTTACCTATTAAACTGTCTTTGTCTCAACCCACGAGTTTTCTCACTTTCACCCTTCTGATTCTCTCCCCCGTCCCACTGTGGTGGGGGGAGTGAGCGCGCAGCTGCATGGTGCTTAGCTGCCGGCTGGGGTTAAGCCACGACAGTCCATTTTGGTGCCCAACATGGGTCTCAAAGGATTTGAGATAATGGCAGATTTGAATGTGCTAGATCAAATTTATAGCTGTTATTGCTGTCTAGCTATTCATTGTCAGGCTCCTGTGCTTGCCATGGGTTTGCTTTCCGTACTGTATATTACAGCCTGGTGCTCGTTAGTGGCTGCTTTTTGCTTTCGCTGCTGCTGTGCTGCTGCACTGCTGATCGTCCGGCTCTGCTGGGCCTGGGAACATTGTGATAACAGCAATGACGACGCTCCTGGGCTGGCAGATGGCCAGGGCATGGCTGCTGTTTCTGTGCTGCTCTACTGGATGGGCTGGAACTCCAGTGTGAACTTGAGTCGAAGGGACTGTGACCTGTGGATGAGTCCAGGTGGGAGCAGGACACCCCGAAGCACCTGTGGCCATGAATAAGTCCACACCAGCGCAGGTACACCTCAAAGCATCTGTGGCTGTGGTTTTGTCTGAGCCGCAGCATGTATACGTCTGATGGGATTGTGGCACAACGATAAGTCCACACTGGAGAAGGTACACCTAGAAGCATGTGTCTACGGATAAGTCCGTGCTGCAGCAGGTACACCTTGAAGCATTGGTGGCTGTGTATGAAGCCATGCTGCAGCACCTCAAAACATGTGGCCAGGGATAAGCCCACAACAGAGTAGGTATATCCCCTAGAGGGACTACAGCCATGGGTAAGTCCATGCTGGGGCAGGTATATCTCTGAAGTCATTGTGGCCTATGGATAAAGCCATGCTGGAACAGGTGCAGCTCAAAGTGACTCTGGTTGTGGGTAAGTCTACGCCACAGCAGAGATAACCCTGAAGAGGCTGTGGCTCATAGATAAGGCTCCACTTGGAGCAGTTACAACCCTAAGGGACTGCAATCTGTGGATAAGTCCAAGCCAGAGCAGGGGCAAGGGGAGGAGTTCATTGCAATGTTAAATCCAAGGATTTAACCAAAGGGACCAAGGGTGGAGATTGTAATCGAAATATCTTTAAATTGTTGTAACCCATAATTTGAGTTGCATGTTATAGGAATTATTACAGTAGGAACCACCTGAAGCAGTGGAGGACAAGCCTTGCAAGAAGCAGTGCAAGTGCAGCAGTGACCTGATATGAGCTGGCTTTGGTGCCAAATAACTCCACGTAGCACACCACCTCTCCAGTCCTGAGTGACCACCATAACAGACGGAGCCCAAAGTCATGGACTATATGAACTCAATGGACATTTTGTGGACATTTTTGGACATTTTATGGACATTTTACAGGGGTGATCCATAGACTAAAGGAATGATATCTGTCTGTTATATCAAAGGATGGGAAAGGTGGTGGTGGTTAATGAGGTTGTATTGGATAGAGCATGACGAAAACGGTATGAAATAAGGGGCGGAGAATAGGCTGGTTTTGGCTGGGGTAGAGTAATTTTCTTCATAGTAGCTAGTGTGGAGCTACGTTTTAGATTTGTGCTGAAAACAGTGTTGATAATACAGGGATGTTTTTGTTATTGTTGAGCAGTGCTTACACAGAGTCAAGGCTTTTTCCGCTTCTCATCCTGGCCCACCAGTGAGCTGCCCCCAATGGACCAAAGGGATATTCCATAACATATGACATCATGCTCAGCGTATAAAGCTGGGGGAAGAAGAAGGAAGGGGGGGACATTTGGAGTGATGGCGTTTGTCTTCCCAAGTGACCATTAGGCATGATGGAGCCCTGCTTTCCTGGAGATGGCTGAACACCTGCCTGCTGAGGGTGGTGTTTTGCTTTGCTTTGCTTGTGTGTGCGGCTTTTGCTTTACCTATTAAACTGTCTTTATCTCAACCCATAAATTTTCTCTCTTTTACCCTTCTGATTCTCTCCCCCATTCTGTTGAGCGGGGTGGGGGGAGCAAGTGGCTGTGTGGTGTTTAGTGGCTGGCTGGGGTTAAAAGACAACAAGTATTTATTTTGTTTTAAGCAACGTGTTAAAAATTTGCTAACAAGTATCACTAATACCATAAAATTAAAATGTCAGCAAATTAATTAATTACTGTTATCAGTGTCATAACAGTTTCTGAATTCTAGCTGAAACTGGGCAACCATGTCTTAATGTTGGTTTCAGATTCAGAGTTTTTCTTATCTGAATGCCAAAATGTAACTTCAAGAAGTTAAAATAAATAGAAGTAAAGAAAATATTCACTACAACTCTAGAGAGCATTTGATAGTTCATAATGTTACAGATTTACCACTGTCTCCTTTCTACATACACACACTTATGGCTTCTTAAAACTATAACCTTTCCAAAGTTGCTGTCTACACTGAACAGAATTGTGGTCTATTGACTTTGGCTGCTGCAAGGAAACATTTTTGCTTTTCTGGATGGAGCAACTAGACAAAAATAGTGTATAGTAGCAACCAGATACTGGAAGACATCCAAATGATAGTAGCTCATTGGCCTAGAAAATGAAATTAAGGACGATACATTTGAAGAATTCATACCGGACCAATTCAGTAAATATACCTTTATGTTTCATTGTGTCCAGGTACATTGGAATAGAGTGAATATCTGCGCATATCAATAATGTATCTTTTTCCAATATGGAGGCTAAACTGTGATAAACAAAGCAGAAATTTCAAACAACATAATCTCAGAACCACTATTTTCATGTTTTCCTTCACACTTTCCTTTTTTTTAGTTGCTTTTGTTGTATTTTAGGGAAGGCCCTGCTAAATTTCAAGCTGAATGAAGCACCATCCACTACACTGCATATAAGTCATAATTTCATTTTTTTTTTCTCATTAAAGGTAAATCTTGCAGTTGGCATCATTAAACTATTGACACATTCTGCTCCAGTGTAATTACCTTTACGACTCTGCTCGTAGTGTTCCTTTTACTTAGAATGGGAAATACCTCAAATAGTCTGGTAGGTTTTACTACTGCAGGTGGGGAATGTCCAGTTTAATGGCCCCACTGTATTAGTCTTTGTTATTCACGTGCGCCAAAAAATACACAGGATATAGATGGGGCTGAGTTAACATTGCTGGAATTTCCTGACTTTTTTAATACTTGATCTTGCATTCTTAATATTGTCAGTGAACTGGCAGAGGTGGGAGAACTAGGACGGCATACTTCCATTTTGACACTGAACAAGAGGTGGGTAAATAGTTGGAGAATTAAACGTAATTTAATCTGACAGGTAATAGGACAGACATCCATAATACCGTCACATATACACATATACATGTGTACACATCCTCTGGTTCGTTTGTTTCATAGTCAACAAAATGTGATTCAGTAATGTGGTTTAAATGGAAAAAAATGCATTTGGGAATCTGATGGAGGTCTGTGTTTGTCAAAAATTCATGTTTCATGCAAAGAGGAATAAGTAAAACACATTTTATGAGGCTGGTAGGTAGGCTGTAACTGTGTTCAGCAGACAAGATAGAGCTTAGAATTGGTTTCCACAGAAAAGAGTAATCCTCCAAAAGAACAACTGATACCTGGGCTTTATCTAATGAGATGGTTATTACCGGGGCTTTGACCAGTTTGGAAGGCTAAAGAAGGCTCCGAGATGTAATTAGGAGGCACTAGTTACATCGGTTTCCCTTTTAACAGGGCACAACTCTTCATGCAGATGTTAAAAAAACCCTCACCCTGATATGTTTTTTGACTCCAAGTGCCCAGAGGTGTGTGGCCAGCCAGGGGAAGCATGCCAGGACAAGCTTGCTGACTCAAAGGAGAGGACTTGCAAAACAACCTGGGAACACAAGAAGGGAAAATATCTAGGCAGGAAGCTGTAGTAATAGCTTGGTCAGAAAGAGAGCTGTTTTCAAGAGCAGCTCATGTAGACCATACCCTCTTTTTTATTTTTTTATTTTAACACCTTCTCTGGCATTTGAAAAGCTTAAGCCATTTCTTTTGTCATTGTTTTATTTTCCTCCATGTTTCAATAAATCTTGGGAGGTGCTTTAGGAGGTTACTGGTACATTGTAATTTGTCAACAATATCCCCGAAGGATTTGTGAACGTCACAGAGAAGTGCTGAGGGTTAACAGTTTCCTTAACCTCCGTGTCTCTGTTATTCCTTATTCACTGGTGCACACACAGGAGGCAGATTATATCTGGCTGGCTATATCCTGATGGGAGATGCAGATAGATGCAGGGTTTTCTCCCAGTTTCCCAAGCCAGCTGACTGAGGTTGGATCTGTGGTCCTGTGCTGGAGCTAACGAGGCCCAGAAAGGTTGCTGATGGCATCGACACTGTGATGTCCTATCCCTACACATTTGTCAAGCATTTGATATAGAGAAAGATTTAAATGTATTTTTTGTGGCAACGCAAAACTAGATTTTGCTACAGCATGCAAGATGCTTATTTAGACGGTAACTCCAACCAAACCTGCCAGGATCAGTGCCTTTGGTTAGTATTTGTGGCGAGCAGTGGTGATAACAGTTGAACTTGCATGCGTGCTGGTTGGCTTTTCTCACTGTTGCCTCACTGGCAGTGTAATGAATCAGCACTTTTGTTCATGAAAGTACTGTTCTCCCAGTTGGATTTTCATCTCCCTCTCCGTACATCTGTCGACTGGATACAAGTATATGTTCTGGTGCCCTTTCATATGTTCTTGGCACAGATGCATTGCGTTGGCATGAGCATTAGGCTGAGTTTGTTGACATTTTAGGAAGTGAATCTGATTTAAAATGCAAACAGAAGAAGAAATAAAACGAAACAAACAAACAAACACACCAGGAGAGTGTTCCCACAGTGGAAGATCTTCATGGCTCACAGTTTACACATGCGGACTTAGCCTTCCTGCCCTCTGTCTCCCAGGTTTACTCATCCCATCAGAGAGTGAATATGGAGTTTCAAGTGGGCAGCATTTTACTGCTTAAATGACAGATGCTTTCTGTCTAGAGGAATTCTGGCTGATGAGGAGCTGGAGGATGTCTCTTCTGCTCTTCTCCCAGCATGCCGAAGGACATAAACAGCCCATAGAAAGTCAGTAGGCAAAAAGAGCTTTCCAAAGTCCGAGGCAAATGTATTTTCTCTAGACGAACCACTAAACTGATTTCCTTATGCATTTTTTTTTTAATAATGAATCATTGAATATACATAACTGCAACTTTATGGATGTGCTTGAAAGTAAACAACTGCCCACCTCAAAAGCTTTCAGAATAAGTTTCTTACCGACTATTAAAATTTATTTTCCTATGTGGGAAAACTTTGAAATACTGTTTGAGATGTTTGCCTTGATGATGTTGGTTTAGCAGGATTGCCCGAGTCCCATGCTTTACCATCAGAATGATAGCATGCTGAAATGACTAATACAGCGAGCACAAGATTTCATGAAATTACATGTCAGATGGGTACTATTAAACATATGGGAGATGCTCTAGGGTACTGTTGTATTGCAACGCAGTAATGACAGTAGCTCAGCTACAACTGCAGACGGGATCTTGAGTAAGAGCACCTTGGGGAAAAAAAAGTTTTTTATGTTATAAAAACCCCAACAAACAAGTTCTACTACACGAAAGGACAATAGGTCATGTTCAAATGTGAGAATATATGTTAGGTGAGAGAAAAACCCAAAGTATGTAGGCCATGACATTCTGAAACGTCAGTCTTGTCTGAAATCACTAAGTCCATTGGTCACCTTAACAGAGGTCAGGTAATCAAACTTGAAATACTTCCTTATATTCACACATTTACTGTTTATTTGCTATCTTGACACTCAACTGGTCATACGGGGATGGCTTTTACAGGAAAGAGGTTTTGTGACAACATTTTGATATAGAAAATAATAGTAAATGCCCAAAGAACTGTAATTCAGTTTGTTCACTTCTCGCCATTCCTACCTTCATGTGGTTTCTTTTTTCAGTCTTGATTATGGTAAGGAAAGTATAGTAACACTATCCATGGTGGAGTAGAGAAAAACTGCCCGAGAGAAAAGTTAAAATCCCCAAAATACAATATTTGGAACCTGACTGGGGCCTCTGATTTTTTCCTATTGACTTCAATTAATTTTAATTTTAAGTTCTTTTTATTATGTTATTAAAATCAGAACACACATAGAATAAAGTTTGCTGTCTGCTCTAGTTCAGAAAAAATGAAAGCACAGCCTGTACTGAATGATAGAGTTGTGCTTTAATGTCCAGCCATGTGGTTTCTCCATGGAAAACTAATGAGTTAAAGATGAAATTCCTCTTCTAGTTTGCATATATCTTCTTGCAAGGATTCTGCTGAGCAGAAGTATAATTGGAGACTCTATACAATTGAGTCTTGTACTTTTTAATCCTAACATCATAGGCTACGAAACATCTCTCTTCCCACAAAAACGCGATGTTTTTAGTCCTAGACATGTTCAGTTATGGACTTTTTTGAAATAAAGTAAACATTCTCAAAAATACCAGGACCATTCCCCTGAGTTTTATTTAATACCATCTGGAAATAGAGCAGGCTAAAAACCAGAGAAACAAAAAGATGTAAAACTAATGTCTCAAAGCTCAAAGACTTGTCCCAAGTTTCTGTACTAGGGACTTATTCAGCTCTTACTGAATCAAAGGAAAAATAGAAGCAGAAAGCAAGAAAGAGGTTTCCGTTCATGCTTCTTATGATGTTTTCACTTATTAAACTTCATTCTGAGTTCACAAGAGTGGATTCACAAAAGTTTTCCACATAAACTGCATCTGAAATTGTGTAAACTGTACTTAGAAGTACACTGAACATGGACAGAGACATTTCACTTGTATTCAGCTATATGAATGTGTTTTTTTAAATCCATTGTATGATACAGTGGCTTTATAATACTCAAGATATTAAAAAAAGTGTTGAAAACTTTGAAACTATGACCCTTGGTTGCCCTATTTTGTTGCAGTTTAACCAAGAGGTCAGGGAAAATTCCCATTCTCAAAATATTTCTACACAGAAAGTGTAGAAATGTGTATTTGGAGCATTTGAACCAAATTTAGTACCAGTATAATTTTTTTTTCTGTTATTATTTATTTTTATGAGGTACAGCCAGGGTCAGAAATATTCAGGGAAGAGACATTTTGGCTGCAGTTGGATGGCACATTACACTATCACTCTTGGTTTCTGACATGAACTCTAGACTTCTCCTGCAACACAAATGATAAAGAAGGTTTCCCACTGAGGTTGGGAGCCTTGGTCACATATAGATGCCGTGGAAGGGGTAGTTCTTGCTCAAAGCTTGACACTTGCACAATCAGAATAAACAGAGTCCTGAAAAAGGAAAGAATGTTGCAATTATCAAACTGTCTGAAGAGTAAAAAAATTAAGCTGGTATTTTTCTCTTCACTTTTGACTGAGTAAAGGCAGCCAGTGAACTCCTCCTTCTGTAGAAAAGTGATTGGCAACACACAATCAGTTACTTCTGTTTCTGTAAGTAGCAGCCTATAGTATCTTGCATTTCAATGGCTTTTTTTACAAGGTTGTAAAGAAAAGGATGCCACCTTGATAAGCTATGACACACAGCTAGCTTCCATTGGGCTGATCCTTTCAGCTCTTACAGACAGAGTTCACGAGTTACTCTTCCACCTCTATAACTCATGTAAATCCAAAATCTGCCCCAAAGGTTAGGAAGGCTTGTTTGCTTTGAATTTTTAAATGAATTTATGTACTGTTGTCAACCATATAACTCCCGGTGAAGACACTCTTTCTGGAAAAAGTATGCTTTTTCTTACTTGTATATCTTTTTTGGAAAGCAGATGTCATCTACAGGAATGGCCTTGTTATCATAATGATAATATAGTTAACCACATCTAATCGTATTTGTCAAATATTCTGATATGTACAAGCCCTCTATGCGTGAAGAACATCTTTTGACAACAGTTGAATTATGTCAAGACGCCAGCAGCAGTAGTGCAATCTAAGAAACAATTGGAATAGGGAACAAATTATAAATACACATTTTCTGTTTAAAATGGGGAGAAAGAGAGTGTACAGTAGAGAGACTTTAGCTGGGGGGAGCTCTGTTGTAGGCCAAAGGGAAGGTAACTGAGAAGCAGGGCTATTCAGGGTTAAGATACTTACATGGAACAAGAAAAACTGGGTTATTGATGTGTCATAACATTCCTCTGTGACCTTAGCAATCCACAGGCCCAGTTTTATAAAGAATGTGAGGCAGATAACTCCTAATTTTCATATATAATTAGTTATAAAACTAATATAGTGTGTGGCTACTGCTATAGCATGCTTAATTATCTTCATTCATGACTGCTTTTCGAGTATGAGTTTCAAGTGTTAGCATTAAATACACCTTAATTTGAAGTCCCAATCCTGCAAATATTTATTAGTGCTTGCTGTCATGAGTAAGCCATTGCCTAGAAAAGAAAACATTAGCTTCAGTGGAATTAGTCATGGTATTGAGTGCTATCATAAAAGGAAGTATTTTCAGAGTTTTTACTTTAGTTACATACATATATAGGTCAATATACATGTATTTTTATATATATACATATTTTCATAAGATGAAATTATAACATTTGTTCTCTATATATTCCTTCCCGCCTTTTTCTAAGTTTGCTTCTTTTCCCACTAGTCCATCATCTTAATTCTCACTTTCTTCCAGGTGGAAATAGCAAATTAAAACACTGTGTGCTTTCTTATCATAAGTTTGAGTTGATGAAGAACGGTAAGTAGCTTAAGTCTCATGTGTCTGGGGCAAACCAAATATGAGTACAGCAGTTCATTGCTTTTTCTTCTTTCTTTCTCTTTCTCTCTCTTTTTTTTATTTTTAAGTCTGCATTTTTAAATTCAGCAATGTCATTTTCCAAAGTTGAAATGTAACCCGGAGGCCAGTTCAGACACGGTGTGATGCAGGCCAGTTGAATTGGCTGGTGGTTCTACTGTGGATGAGTTAAAGAAGGAATCACCCGAAGCAATGGTAGCTCTCAGAAGGGGGCCTGCCCTTCAACAGTTTAAAGCCTTTGAAGAGAGATTTCCTTTGAGAAATGTGAAGTCTTTGTGGTGATGGGAAACATACATTTATAATTACAGAAGAACACAGTGTACAGTAGGAATAGTATAAAAGCATGCGATTTACAGTGTCTAAGGAGAAGCTTTGATGTAGAGGGCCCCACTGACCTAGTTTGCTGCGGAAAGCCCTAGAAACATAAGGCTGACTGACTACAGTTATAGGGATGCAGGCTGTGAACAACATCCTTCTGCTTCTGCACTGCCACCCCACATTAAATGAATATTCTGTTGCAATACTGGCTGTACAGAAATACTACCTGAATACAAACTAACTGTGCTTAAAAACATTAATAAAGTTTGCTGTGGTCCTCTGTGAAAAATGTGCTAAAAAAGAACCATTGTGAATCAGCATGCAGGCTGGGGAAAAGATTTATCCGGGAAGATTATTTATGGGAAACAACGTTGAAAACTTCATGCCAGGACAGATACCCTTTGGGAGGCAGGGGGGAAGAAAAAAAAGATGCTAATCTTTGTTAACAAGGGGCAAAATGCAAAGCCCAAGAAGTGATATTGATTCAAAATGGTTATGATGTCAGGGTCTGTAGGAAAGAGTGTGTTTGACAGCAGCCAATACACCATAGAAAGAGTGTACCATTACCTCTGGGGTATGCGCTGCTGCGAACAAACCTGATATGACATCCAAGATGAGATATTCCCCTCCACAGGAAGAATAGCAATGGTGAAAGAGAACTGAAGGAAACACAGGCTGCCATGATCCCAACCAACCCTAAACCAGCCATGTGAAGAGGGCAGTATCAGGGTTTCAGCAGCATCCACCAAGTTTCCACCAAGAGAAGGGTTGCAATTCATGGCTCACCTGACACAGGTAGCAAAAAAACTGGGAAATCACACAGTTGAGAGAATGAGAAGAGTTTCATAGTAGTCCGTGTAGTACTTTATAAGTGAAAAATAAAGTATTCTTTATCCCATGGATTCAGGCTCAGATTTTTAACGAATCCACCTCTGATTTGCGTGCTAGTAGATTTGGATGACTATATTCAAACCATTTCATGATTACTCTTCTTTAGCTTCAGAACTGAATTTGGATGCTGAGCTGAGCTGAGGTGGGTATCTGGGGGTTTGGTTAGTGACCACATCTAAATAACATTATGCTGAGGTAGTACTGTCTGCCTTATAATCACTTTGCCTGTGGGACGGGGCCAATCTGAGGGAGGTCACTGAAATTAAAATGGAAAACTTAATTACATAAAAATAATATGGGTGTGTTGGCTGCTTTGATGGACAAGGATGATGTAGAAAAAGAAAAATATAAAAGTTCAGCAAGAGCTATTTATAAACCTTACCTAGTGGGAGTAATGACAACAAAGGATAAATCAGTGACTATTAAGCAATGTTTGTGCCAGCACAGATATAAACTTTTAAAAGTTCAACCTGAGACATAGTGAACATAAGGTACTCAGTGAGTAATTGAAGAGATCCTGGGGATCTTGCTGCCTGTAATTCGGTTGATGGTTAAGTCTCCTGTAGTCACCTCCGACTCACCAGTCACTGACCTGATCCTAGAGCAGAACAAGCCTTAGGCTTTTCTAGGTTTGCAGACGGCATCCAAACATGACAGTGCCCCAACTGCCCTCTGTGGCTTCACTGCAGCACCTTTAGTGCCTGTATATTGTGCCTACTCTGCCACTACAAGTCTTCAGCAATAAAATAAATAGTCAAATCAACTTGTCCAGGATTAGGTAATTTTTATTTCAAATGTGGTGGACCCTTACCTTTTAGCTTAACGTATTTTAAATTTGGGTCTGTTTCAAGGTGAGAAGTTACTCCTCAGATATGATATCCAACCCATGGCCATTACTCAGCTGACTTGCCCATGCCCTTTCCAGCTGTTCTCCCCAGACCTCTCCATGCCTCTGTTTCCCCTCAGCTAAGTCTGGAGAAGTCCTTCTACTGTTGTCAACATCACCATTGTCATTGTTCCCACCAAACATTTGCCATTCATTCCTAGTTAACAGTGAAATGTACTGGTACCTGTCCTGCCTAGGTTAGATAGCATCCTTAAGCCTTTCATTATTAGGAAATGACACGGTCTAATGGCGTAGAGACTAAAGCAACTTCAGTGAACATTAAAATAGACAAAAACACATTTTCCTATTTGTTTCATTTTTCTCCTTTAGAAGACTGGACTGAGCAGGATCGGTTTAACTCAGAGTACGTGGAAGGCTGAGCTTCTGGAGCAACGTATAAGCAAAGGGTGATATTGGAAGTCATCCACGTTAAGTGAAATTTCATGTAATGCTTCTTATTTTTAACAACACAAGACTTTTCCTTTCACAGGCAATTGACGGACCTGCAGGTTGCAGTCTTTGTGAGCTTTTGACAGATATTGCCCCTGAAGGTTTCAGGTTTCTTACTCCCCTTTTTAAAGTCCTATGCTGGTTGGTATACTGCTAAGTACATCTGTATTTCTAGGGAACAGCCACTGTCTCTGTCAATGATACTGGACTGGAACAAAATGGTCATAGTTACAGATAAGAGATCCTATAACTTGACCTCACAAACAGGTCTCTGTGGCTTTATTGCACTTGTGGGCCATAATCAAGGCCAAACTCACCTCCATTCAGATGCAAGTTTGAGACAAGCTTTGCTCATGCCCATGCAACATATAGCCTGTCTGCCTTGGTGGCAATATCACATCGCTGATGCCGAACAGAGAATTCAGCTGGGAGGCCCAGGTGTTGCACACTGACTATGCAGGTACGGTCTCGCTGGGCAGCATGAAGCTCTTCATCCTTAGAGGCATGTGCTACCATCTAGGGCTATGGCTCCTGAATTCTGGACCTGCATCAGAAATTACATTTGATTTTAGCTTATCTCACAGCCTGAGCAGTATGTGGTTGTATTCTCAGTGAAATGCAAAGGACAATGCAGGATATAGATGGACCACTTGATTCAGTCTTTCCCTTTCCCCTGCCAAAATACTCCATACTGTCATACATGGATCTGTCTCTGGTCATTCACCTGAGATCTAACACATCAGCCTCCAGAAACAAGCATACAACGTAAGGATCCGCGTCTGTCTTTGGAGGGTTCTGATTTTAAGCATGCGTAATTACTTAATAAGCCTGTTTCTCCACAAAGACAAAAGTGCATGTTACAGGAAACCATCAAACCAATTAAGAGAGACACAACATGGCTTGCTTGCTGACTCAGCACCGAGGAGAGTTGGAGGTGTGTGAATTGCTCAGAAATAGGTGTGATGAGTGTTAGAAGACTGAGTAAAGAATAATCTAGCCTTTATAATAAAAGTTGGCCAATGCATGACACAAAGACAATTTCAAGGAAACACTCTTTTAACAGTCACTGATTCTACTGAGAAATGACATATCTGTCCATCTGCCCATACATTGTGAACCGAATATTATGAAAGAGAAACTGCTGTAAGGTCTACAGTAATGTTATTTTCTATTATACATTTTATCTTTATAAATTTATGTAATATTTTTAGCAATGTGACATATTGATCTTTCTCACTAGACACCAGAAATTCTCCAAGTGTGACCATGTACAATGCTAGTTGATTACAGCGCACCTTATGAGGCAAGTATTACTTTCTCAGTTTTATGTCTGAGAAAGCTGAGGCACAAAAAAATAATTGAGGGCCAAAACCTTGAGATACTTTTTCTGTAATACAGGATTTGTGGGTCATAAACTCGTCATTGAAAGGATGCTTGAGGAATGCTTTATTTCAAAAAAACACCACCACAAAACTGCACATATGTAGGTTATTATTCACAGCATTAAAAAAAAACCCACAACACAAAAAAAGCTCGGCTGGACCAAGATTTTCAAGTTGATCAGCAGTATCAGGTGTCTCAACTGAACATGCCCAGTTTGAAGCTTCAAACTTGTTGCTCTTCAGAAAAAAACCTCTAGAAGTGTCTCAAGCTACCTAGCCAAAATGCTGTTTCACCAAAATCTTTTGAAAATCAGGGCCTAAAAATAGCCCTTATATAAATCAGCCTAACTCTTCTTAGAGGTCCATTCGATTGACAAAACCTAACTCTGTCTACTTTCCCTGCCTTATTAGTATAGGATAACCTTCCCCTCCTTTTGGCTTTACATCCTCTCTCAGTATTTTCCTGGGCACCACCAGGAATAGGGTCACACTGCACAGCTCCATGCAAGGTAGTTATTGAAACATCTTCAAGGCATAATACTGCAAAGACAGTAGCTGGCTTCCTTGAGCAGGTAAGGCGTGCACAGCCCTTAGCCTCATTTAGCCTCAGCACAGTGCCATGGGGACTGGAGTATATTGTTGTTGGGTCTAGAGCTAGTGCACTGAGAGTTAACTTGCATGGTTGCTCAACTCGGCATGGTACAAATGTAGCCTGTGTAGTTGTACTCATATGGTGCTCTAAATTGCTCTTTCAATTTGAGGCTCTTAATTGCTTTTCTTTCAAGCTTGTTTGTATGATCTAGGACTGCAACCCTCTGCAACCACTGCCGAAGCAGTGCATCCAGGGCACTCTCCCATTCACAGTAACAAAAGGTTTCTTCTCAAGAATTCATTTTTTATAAAATGAGGAGACAGGAGACCCTCTCCACTGTAGTTTTCTCTTTCTGTATCTTTTCCCTTGGGGTTTTACATAAGATTTTATGGAAGGGTTTTAACTTTATTGGGATATTTTTCTGAGCTACCCTTAAGTAACCCTTTTGAGAACATTCATGTTCTCTGTGGTAGGGTGTTCTGTTGCAATTACAGACATACAGCAAACCAGTGAAGAGCTGAAAATAGAATGTACACATCTTTTTTCTCACTACAGTTCAGAAGGGAGGCGACAGTCTGTGCCACCGCTCCATGGAGTCAGAAGAATCACTGTGGTTCCCTCAGCAAGCCAGGACAAAGGCTTACAATGTTATTGTGATAATGTCTGGAGGCCCCAAGTAAAATCAAAACCTCATTTTCTTCACTTGAACAGCTTCTACTCTAAAGAATTTTTAATTCAAGACTTGAATCGTGCACTCGCAGAAGTACTGCTTTTATGTGGAAAATTATGCTCCAAATAGAAAAAAAAAACCCCAACACTATTTTTTTCTATTATATATTGTTTCAACTATTTGGGGATAGAAAACTAAGGTGCAATAGGACTGGATAATTTGCCCAGAATCATGTAGGCCTTTTATTGAAGCCAAATCTTTCACGTTCTATTCTAGTGCTGATCTACAAAACTATCCTTATTCTTAGCTGCAGGTACTGTGATTGTTCAAACCTGTTCTTGTGTAAGCAGCTTGCTTGCTAGCCAACGTAATCACTAGAGTTGTTCCATGTTCTCATTTTAGAACTGCCTTGGGCACACAGAGGCCTGTAGTACATTTCTACAATCTGGAGGTGTCCATCCAACCGCCAGTACAACTATTGTTCCATTCTTCTTAATTTCTTTCTCAAGTCCTTAAGTAGAGGTGCAAAACTCAAATAGTCGCTGATAACATTCATCAGACCGCCCACTACTACACGGAGTATTCCCTTACTTTCACTTTTCTACTCATACTTTACTGCATTATTGTCCCACTCCATTAGGAGGTGATTCTGCCCCTCCGCTCCACTCTGGTGAGACCCCACCTGGAGTCCTGTGTCCAGCTCTGGAGCCCTCAGCACAGGGAAGACATGGACCTGTTGGAGCAGGTCCAGAGGAGGCCCCAAAAATGCTCAGAGAGCTGGAACACCTCTGCTGTGAGGACAGGCTGAGAGAGTTGGGCTTGTTCAGCCTAGAGAGGAGAAGGCTCCGGGGAGACCTTATTGCAGCCTTCCAGTACTTCAAGGGGGCTTTTAAGAAAGATGGGGACAGACTTTTTAGCAGGGCCTGTTGTGATAGGACAAGGGTTAATGGTTTTAAACTAAAAGAGGGCAGATTTACACTAGATATGAGGAAGAAATTTTTTTACGATGGTGGCACATGGTACCCAGAGAGGTAGCTGACATCCCATCCCTGGAAACATTATATGCTTCTATAACTACTTTTCTTAGCTGTTTCCAAATTGGCCTTACAAAACCAGACTCTCAAAATTATCCTTCTGACTATTTGCTCCTGGGCCTCCAGTACATATCTTGCCCCTTAATTACATACCTCATCCGGCAGCTTTGCATATCATGTCTCTCAAGCCTCCTGCCTCACTGAAAGGGATGCAAGGCACCACTGGAGATCCCAAGTAGTCACAAAGCCTCTGTGCACATCAGCTATATGTGTCTGGAGACTGTTGCTAGTAGCAGCCACTCACACTGACTGCCAGGCACAGACCCCAAGGGATAAGCATCTACAAACAGCTGTTTATCTGAGATTAAGTCTTATCCAAGATTAGGCAGTGCCACCAACCTGCTCCTCCTGCAACACCTAGGTACCATAATCCAGTGTTGTATAGGAGGTGCCTGCTGTTGGCAGATTGTTACCTCTGTCAACAAAAGTTTGCAAGCATCTCCTTCCATGCTTTAGCTGTTGGCAGAATATTACCGCTGGGAGCAAAGCTCTGCAAGCGTGTCCTTCAGTGCATTAGCTGATAAGCAATGGTGCTGTACACAGCACTTACTCTCTGGCTGTTTTTATCCTGTCTTTGGTAGCAGTGTCTCAGTTGAGGCTTGAGTTTTCTGAGTACAGTGAATTAAACCAGTTGCTTTTGTACAATAGGCCTTAGATTGTTTCTGATTCATGCCAACTGCATCTACACTGTGCTTTGGCAAGGCTACTCAGGCTTAACAGCTCCGCTGTGTGACACCCCCACATCTAGTTATGACATGCCTCTCTAAGCGCACACACCTCAACCCACCCTTCTGTGTCATAGATGTCCCAAAGCTCTCCAGCACTGACTCCCTTATCTGCCTCAACCCCATCAGATTTTGAGTCAAGGTCACTATGCAGATGCCCCAAATATAAGGACAGAAAGAGCCAAGGAACTGTTCAGCTCTTTCGTTCCTTGATTATCTCTCGCCACAGAGGCCAAAAGCAGGAAGGCTCTTCCAGGTAATTCGTGCCCTCTACAAAGGGTATGAGGTTGTTAAACTCAGAAACATGTACCTCATAAGCTTCTGTCAGATGCAGATGGACTTCCTGGCACCCCGAAGAGCCCTGGTAGCCCTTGTTTGTCCTTGGGGCAGAACAGGTTCAGCAAATAATGGAGACTTCTGGAGACTCACTGTTGCCACCCCTTGTGAGAGCAGATGCAACTTCAAAATTCCTGAAGTTTGCTCTGGGTTGTATCCAGCTGACTTTGTAGTGTCTCCAAAGATGGAGATTTTGCAGCCTCTCTGGTCTTCTGTTTCAATGAGACTCCCATCAGTGAGAAGCATTTTTAATTTCTTCACTGCAACTTGTGCCTGTTGCCCTTTAAGCTTTTGCTGTACACCGCCAAGAGGTGGCTCACTCTGTAACTCACTGTAACTACCCATTAGGTAGTTAAAAACAGCAGTTGGATGCACCCTTAACCTTCTCACCTCTAGGCTAAACAAACCCATCTCCTCAAATACTGTGTCCTTGTGTGTCAACAGTTTCTCATATACCCAGTTCCCTTAACCATCTTGCTGACCCTCCACTTGATTTTGTCCAATTTTTCAGTCTTGTACTGAGCCCAGAATTGGACATAAGATTTGAAAGGTGGTCTCACAAGTGCTAAAAAGAGAAGAATAATCACTTGCTTCAACCTGTTGGCTACACTGCGGTGATACAGCCCAGTGTACTATTGGACTTTATCTGTACCGGCCACAAATGTTCGCTCACATTCAACTTCTTGTTCAACAGATCCTTTCCTGCCAAGGTGCTTTGCGGTTGGACAGCCCCCCTGTAGCCTGTAATGCTGCATGGGATTACTCCTCCCTGTGTGCAGGACTTGGCATTTACCTTCGCACATTATTCAGAATTGCTTTAGAAATAGAACAGCTGTTTTCCAGCAGCCACATTTTGTGGTAGGCATTGAGGGTAATCAGCAATGTGAAGACACCTCCCTGCCCTTTGGCGGAACAGGAGACATCTAGTTTAAAATAGGTGCTGAAGTTCGCTCTAGGAATATGGGACATGTACTTGAGCTAATCCTACACTCACATGAAGCCATTCAGATTCAGTCAGATTTGGTCAAGTTGCAAAACAACACATGAGAGAGTTGAAACTCAACAGAAGCCTGAACTAATGCGACAATATAGAATGTAGGCTTAAAACTCCAGAGAGCTGCTGTTGCCTCTCAGTCACTGAGGCAATCAGCAGTAACTTCCTGATGGCTTCTTTGCTTCTCCCAGATTCTCAGTAGCGTTCCAGACACACGTCCCAGCAGCACACACCAGATGTGTCCTTTTACTTGAGCAGTAAAAAAGTTATATTGCAGGCCTCTTGTTGTTCAAGCCCAGTGAGGATGCACCCTAGTTTTTATAAGCTTTGCCGCTTCTGTTCCCAGTAAGTCATACATTTATTGGAAAATCATCAGTGCTATGACTGGATAAAATTAAATCTGTTTACCTGATTCAGGTTTGGGTATTCTGGTTTGTGAATGGTGATGAGTAACATATATTCACTGTATAGTTACTGTCATTGAAAAAAAGCATTTTTAAAACTGTAAGATTAGTTAAAACACCTTTTAGAGGCTTTCTTCCAGAGCTCCCAAAATTCACAGAAATGAGAAATAATTATCTACACTGATCAGTTCTCAAAATTTTGGTACACTTACTGCTCTCTAATCATTACTACAGTTAATGGTTTTCTAGGGATTCTGGCACTATAGGTCTCTGTTCAAGAGAGACCTATAACAAGAACTGAAAGTTTCATTTGTTTTCCCTTCTCTTGAGCATCCCCACACTCCCTGTCTAAGGGCTTGTCTTCATTGCTGAGGGAGTTTACATATTCTCCCCCTAGAAAACAAACACAATAAATCTGCCCAGGTCAGCTCTGATTTTTGTGAGTTTGGCTTATGATAAAACCTGAATACTATGTCCTCCTGTGATTACAGAAAACAAGAAGGAAAAAAAAAAAGAAGAGAAAAAAGAGAAGGATATTTTAGCAACACAGGAAACCTTAGAATACGCTGTTAAGAACTGCTCAGTTTAGCAGAGTCAATGAAAATTTGACTTTGTTAATGTTTACTCTTAAATTCTGCTTCAACTACCAATGCTGAGTTCAAGTACTAGAAAACTCATGTTTCTTGTGCTATTGTTCAAAGTTAGGATACTCGCTGACCTCCGTATTCAGTATTTAATAACCTATGACTTCATTACAGCATTTTCATCTAAAATCTCACTTTGTCCACAACTATACTTTAATCCTACCACTGTTCTGTTGCACAATGTTTGTCTTTTTATAGTTTGGAGTATACAGACTGTCTACATGTGATCTTTTCAGATGGCTAACATCACTGATGTAGTTCTGATAGTCTGTATAATTGAGGAATAATTGTATTTATTGAACATGTCTTGCATATTTAGATCTGCAGACAGGCCGTAAACATTCCTTACTGATAGACTTACCTGGAGAGGTATCATTGTATTTCTAGCGACTGAAACTCAATAATTTCTAGTCACTGTGAATTCATTGCAGTGTTGGATTTTTAGCAGGTAAATCTTATAAGAAAAGAAATTATCTTTCTAATATGTATACTCAGAATTGTACAAAAGTGATGAAAAATCATCATTTGTTTTTAAAGATAGGTGCTCAAGGCTTTGGTTTTGATGCAGATTTTTTTAAGCAGTATGTGAATTTTCTCCAGGTTTATCTCAATTCATTTATATATATGTGTGTGTGTCTTTAGCAGTAGTTTAACGCAAATTGAAATATTCCTGGAAAGCTGCTGCACAAAGAGTTAATTTCCTTCTGATAAAGGGCTTTTTAACCGTGCTCTGTTCTTGTAGAAAAGGATCCAAATGCAGTAATTGGCTTTGACACAATGGAAGGATTTGTAAGTAGAACAGGTGAAAACATAACTGGCAACAATTAAAAGCTAATTATCTGCAGCCATCAACTGGTCACCAGCTGTTCTGAGCCATATAAAGAAGCATATACTACAAGGGAACAGCATATGCTATGGGGAGAAGTGTTAGTAAAGACTACAAAACTGGGAGGAGATAGGCAGGAGAGTTGGTTCTCCTAATCCAAGTCTGATCCTAGACGTCCTCCTGTGAGTAGCTCTATTCTGCAGGACATAGTGCTGATTCTTCTCCCGGTTGCACCAGATTTTAATTACTGCTAAGTAATTAAATAATAATTTAAAATAAGTGAGCTGCTAAGTTTAGAAACACTTAATCTTGTTTTACTCCCATCATGGCTTTGGTGGAATTGCTCACATTACCAAGCTGCTAATCTTAGGTTTCCTTGTTGGGCCCATGTTTGTGCTCAGCTGAGGGACAGAACCAGCAAACTGATGGGGCTGTGAGTGGGGTCTGAAGGGGATTTTTTGTTTGTTTGTTTCACACTGGCAGCAGGATGAAAGCAAAGTGGGTTTCCAAGTGCCTTCTCAGTTCCCTTCTTTTGTCTGGTTGCCTTTTATCCAATATTAATTAATGTAATTGCTACAATTTCATAGTCCAGTGGAGACTAACTAATGATACTGGAGCTGAGTGTTCTGTTTCTGCAATAAATCAAGAAAGCAGTTCATATAATACAGCCTTCCACTTCTTCCCACCACATCAAATTAAAGAAGATAAATATTTCTTTTTCATGGCTTAGGATCTGGTAGTTAGATCACTCCCCCATGACTTCATGAGAACGTCTGATACAATACTTACTTCTCCCTGGGGGTAGTTCAAATCCAACACTTCAGCCATTTGAGAGCACCCAGTGCTCCGGTCTTGGGAGGAACAATCTCTGCAGCTTCCATTGAATCTGTTCCTCATTGTAGAGACCAGCACAAGATTTATGGGGTCAGAAAAACATAAGGGAAGAGGGAACATAAATAAATACCTAGGAAAACATTGTAGAATACAGACATTGTAGAATACAGCTGGCCTTTTTCAGAAGTGTCTCTAGTAAGTAGTTTTTGGTAGAAAAGCAACAAGCCAAGATACTATCCCAGGAACAAAAGCTGGCTAAGCTTCATATGATTAGAGCAACATAAATCTGTGTTCCCAGAAGTGGCCTCCAAGATAAAACCCTAGAGGAGATGGGGACCTGCTACATGAGGAATCAAGTTGTCCCACCAGAAGACCACCATCGTTTGCAATGACAAAGCTTGTCAAAGCAATACCTGGGAAGAGGAACTGCTAGTGCTGCTGCCTGACCTTGCACACGAGATGCTCAGAGGTGACCAACCTGCTACTATTGCTGCTTTCCCAAAGTGAAACAAAGAAGGAAAGGGGAAAACTCAAGAAGTGTTTTTTTTTAAGTACAGTTGTCACAGTTGCACTGCCTGGTGACTGCCAGGTAAAATGATAATTTGATGTGAAAAAAAGTTATAAAACCTGCAAAAATTCAGCAGATGTTGGGAAAAAAGTCTCTGATTACATATATTTACTTTTTCAAGTCCATAGATATGTCTTTAGTGACATGTCCATGGTCTACAGATGGACTTACAAACAAAATCTTGGGGTATTCATACTTTTTTCCTGCTTTCTTAAACAATGGTGAAAGTAGAGGCAGGAAGGGAGGAAACTAACCTTAAAAAGTCCCAGAGTGGGGAGTTGTTTCTTTTTAAAAAACAAAACAAATTTCACTTAATTTTGAAGACATACCCCCTGACTATTCTTAAAATATAAAGATTATAGAGGAAAACTGGCCTTCTTACCATAAGGCCTATCTTATCACAAGACTCCAGTACTATCTATCCACTCAAATTTTCAAGGCTGCAATCAGACATGGCTCGCACGCAACATATTCTGGCAAGAAAACATCATGCACAGTTCTGTATTTGAATTCTTTGTGTTGCACAATAAACTATTTTTTCAAGGCATAAGAGGTTAAACTGACTGGCATATTACTGACTAGAGCTGAGAGTATGTAAATATTCCACCTGAAGGTAAATCCTGAGCCTGACTTCCAGTCAAGAGCATCTCTGAAGTGAGGCATGCCTAGAGACGTAATGTTTACCATTCTTTCTCAAGTCAAAAAGCTTGTGATTTTGTAGAGGGAAAATAAAGACTTGCCATGTATTTCATTTAATTTTTTTATAAGCTGACAATTTATTGTAGGTAAGAAGAATCATCTTCCTTGTGCTAGATACTAACATTTAGGTTAAGGTTAAGCCCTTCAAAGTGGGATCCATAGCAATCAGCAGGGAAACATCTGAAGTCAGCAGGCTGAGATGTTTGGTGATAGCCACCTGGGGAACAGTGAAGATGAGGGATCAACCCCTCAGACAAGATATTCACTGGTGTTGGAGGATCTGCTGTCCACAGGAATCCATAAATTGTGGTCCACTGTCAAGATGCCCTTCTCTGCCCTGGTGGAACACTGCTGGTGCTACCGTCATTGATGCCACGGGCTGTCAGAAGAAGTAACCAGGCAGGCACTGGGAAACAACTGCATTAGTTCTTCCTCAGCTTGAAGTTATGAAAACTCAAATCCCCTACTTCTCCAGAAAGTACTTAAGAATTCAGCCTATAAAGTGTTTGGGAAAAGAAAAGAAGGACAGCTGAGGGATGTAGGAAACATTACATCCCCTGAATAATCTAACCAGCTGATCCATTGGGCGGTCTGGGATCTGTGTTTGTTGTAGATCCCTCAGGCAGAATGGGATCTGTGTCTGATGCAGGAGGTCCCCGTCCACTCCCTATTCCCACAGAAGAATCCGGGGGAATTTGTTCAACAAGAATTCTCCCCAAATGTATTTAAATTGTGTTATAATGTTAAAAAGTAAATTAATTACAAATTCAAGACTCCTAATGAGTTGAGAGGGTGTGAAGAAAAGTAAGCATAGCTTTTTTAAAACTTAAACAAGAGAGAAAAGAGAGAGCCGCAAGATAAAATCCAGGGAGGACACTGAGCACCTACCCGAGAATCAGACTTTCTTTCCTGTAGGGAAGGACTTCCATCACTAGGCTGTAGCATGAGGCATGAATGCTAGCTCTCCCTTTCCATCCAGTGACTTCTAAATTGTTGTCTGCACATGGTCACATAGGTACTTCTAGGAAGGGTGTCTTACTTCCCATTATCCTGAGTAAGTCCATCTCCCACCTTCAGGAAGAAAGGAGAAATGGATGTTGAACCCTCCTTTAGCTGAACCCAGGTCACCTAATTACAAATATAAGTAGAGAGCAAGCGTATTTCTCCCTCAAGTCTCACACTTCCCTAGCAAAGATTATTATATAAAGAATAGCAGTTGCAATTGCATTTTACGTAGAGCCTAATATAGCTGGTATGTGTTAGGTATATGTTGATACCATCTTCCAGATCAAAACTCTAGGGAACTGGGGAGGGATGGGAGGAATTGAGAAGTGCCTGATTTTGGATCTTGGTTTGACTTAAGCAGGAGTTAAATACTGAGCTGTTCAGCTCTCTCAAGGCAAGAAATTTAGGGTGTGCATGGGATACCATTGCTTGATGTCCTGGTTTCAGCCAGGATAGAGCTGGTTTTCCTCACAGAAGCTAGTGTGAAGATAAAGAAATCAGTGTTCTCTAGGTGCTCCTGGCCGAGCCCAGAGAGTTGTGGTGAACGGCGTTAAATCCGGCTGGCGGCCGGTCACAAGCGGTGTTCCCCAGGGCTCAGTTCTGGGGCCAGTCTTGTTCAATATCTTTATTGATGATCTGGATGAGGGAATCGAGTGCTCCCTCAGTAAGTTTGCAGATGACACCAAGTCGGGTGGGAGTGTTGGTGTGCTGGAGGGTAGGAGGGCTCTGCAGAGGGATCTGGACAGGCTGGATCGATGGGCAGAGGCCAACTGTATGAGGTTTAATAAGGCCAAGTGCCGGGTCCTGCACTTTGGCCACAACAACCCCATGCAATGCTACAGGCTTGGGGAGGAGTGGCTGGAGAGCAGCCCGGCGGAAAGGGACCTGGGGGTGCTGGTTGACAGCCGGCTGAATATGAGCCGGCAGTGTGCCCAGGTGGCCAAGAAGGCCAACAGCGTCCTGGCCTGTATCAGGAATAGTGTGGCCAGCAGGAGTAGGGAAGTGATTGTGCCCCTGTACTCGGCACTGGTGAGGCCGCACCTTGAATTCTGTGTTCAGTTTTGGGCCCCTCACTACAAGAAGGATGTTGAGGTGCTGGAGCGTGTCCAGAGAAGGGCAACGAAGCTGGTGAGGGGTCTGGAGCACAAGTCTTATGAGGAGCGGCTGAGGGAACTGGGGTTGTTTAGTCTGAAGAAGAGGAGGCTGAGGGGAGACCTTATCGCTCTCTACAACTACCTGAAAGGGGGTTGTGGCGACGAGGGTGTTGGTCTCTTCTCCCAAGTAACTAGTGATAGGACAAGAGGAAATGGCCTCAAGTTGCACCAGGGGAGGTTTAGATTGGATATTAGGAAAAATTTCTTCACTGAGAGGGTGGTCAGGCATTGGAACAGACTGCCCAGGGAGGTGGTGGAGTCGCCATCCCTGGAAGTGTTCAAAAAACGTGTGGATGTGGCGCTTCAGGACATGGTTTAGGGAACATGGTGGTTCTGGATTAATGGTTGGACTTGATGATCTTAAAGGTCCTTTCCAACCTAGTGATTCTGTGATTCTGTGATTCTGTGATATGTAAAAGGAGGTTTCAGAGTCACAATTTTGGGTGTAAGTGCTTAGATTTCTTTAAGCTCCATTTAGCACAACTACAGTTCATGTTCTTTACTCTCTCTTCCACCAATATGGATCCATATTAAGTAAAAGGTAGATCACATCTAGGACCTTTATGTCATTCATGGTCCTCCTTCAACCATCCATCATTTATATGTCCAAAAGAGTATTTATATTGAATATTATGTTGTGTCATGCTGGACTAGATCAAATTGGTTTCATTCAAATTTATTTTTGTCTCATCAAATAAAATTAACTTACTTAAACTTTACTCTAAAGATTGGCCTTTTCAGAATAGGAATTTGCCTATGAATCACAACATCCCAAAACATTTTATCTGAAGTTTCTTGACTTACTGTGCTGCTATTTCTTCTAATATTAGTCATGAATATTGGTAGTAAGGAAACGAGGGACCTTCCTTCTTGTGCTCAAACTGGTCTGCTTTCTCAATTCTGCATAGATACAGACACATTTCCATCTGCTTTAGGCTTTTTTGTTGTCAGTCACATATGTTCTGAGAAATGCTTCCTATATTTTCACACTAGACCCAATCAGATAATTCACAGTGAATAATTTATTTGAACAAATTTAGACTTTTCTGTTTGTTAGTTGTCCATGAGCTACTTTGGATTTTCTTGAATTTATTCATTATTCAAAAGTATTTGCTTAATAACTCCCGTGAATAACTTCACGAGCAAAGCTTTGTTTGTGGATTGTTTGTGAGCAGTTTGACATGAGTACTAAGAGCTTGGCGCTGTTGGTCAGTTTTTTTAGATACTGAGGCCATATAGCATTTTTCTACTTCTTCACTGGGTGAATAAATTGAAGCTCTCTTATATGAATACTTACAGTCAAAAGTTCAAAATTTGCTTTTCTTAACAAGTAGTAGTCAGTTATAATGTGCTGCAAGTGCGTACATCCCTAAAGTAAACCTTGCATTTCCGTACTTCCAGGTCTGCAAATAGGCCATTCCTTCTAAAAGGGGTTTAATTTTTATGCAGGTGGGTCTAGATGAAAAGATTTTTCAGGTAGCCAGCCTGCTTTTGCTAGATCTCTGCTCTTTGACTCCACAGTTGGAAGAAGAAAAAAGCCAATAACTATCAGTTGTTTTATGTAAGAGTACTATTGCTGTTAGAATATAAGCTACTGCACTGACAACTTTTTAAAAATTCTTTCTTCTTTTAACATTGATGCCAGCTTTGTATTTTAAAATATAGCCTTAATGTTGTGTCTGTGAAAACTTAAGTATTTGACAACAAAACATCTTGAACACAGGTTTCCTCTTGGAAAATTGGAACAGATTTATATGAAATAAATAACGTCCCTGGGTGTTCATAGGAATATTCAGAATTCAGTGAGTCTGATAAAACAAATTGAATAATTCAATGATGGAATTGTTTATTTGTATTTTAAAGCTAATTAAATTATTTTTTGTTTCTTTTAGTAAATGTTACAGAGGCTTTCTCTGTAATTGTTTTAATAAGATGCGTTAAATCTTTCTGAGACATTCAATACAGCAAACTAAACAGAAAAAGCATAGTTGTTCTATGACTTTTAATGCTGTTTAAAGCATAGTAACCATGACCTTATTTTGAATTTTTGTTCATCACAGCACTTGCATAAGATTGATGAAAATGCATTAAACAGGATATATTTGTTTCCCCTTGTACCCCTTTGGAAATGTCATTTATATAGCACCTAAATGCTAGGTTTTAGTAAGACTGCTGCATATTTGACATGTAATTGACAGATGATGTCTAAGCATTATGCAGGACTATTAAAGATGACATAGATGCACAAATGTATCAGTAGATGAGGGAGAAAGCTGGTGAGATTTTGGAAACAAATCTAACATCACAAGGTGAAAGTCACAAGTGGAGTTATGTGAATTAAATGAAGGAGAGAAAACACATCAGTAGCAAGGTAGAAAGTAAAACTCTATGAGATAGTGTATCAGGCCTGCAGTAATAAAATAAAATGGAAAAAAAAATCCACTAAACCCAACAACTAAATACGGGTAGTACTAAAATAGCTTATTATTTCATGTGCTTGTGCAGATCTGATTTCATCTGAGAGCAATAGATTTTTTCTGGTTGAATATTCAAGTGGGATATAAAAGATAAGATTTCAGATCACTTGTGTACACAAGGGGCTTCTCATCTTCTATCTCCCACTAGATTTCAAACATGTCTTGAGCTTCACTCCCCTGGAAATTTCCACTGAACATGCAGGTTCCTATATAAGAAATTTGAGTCCTTTGCTACTGTGTTGTTAGTTTTTCCTAAATATATATGTAACATCTCTTACAAATAGCCCATGAACCCTCTTCCACCTCCCAGGGCTTCATGGACCATGAGGTGGTAACTACCATGTCCTAATTACTAGAAGGCACAAATTTTTTTAAACCGTATAATCCCAGCCCTTATTGTAGAGTTTGATCAAATGAGTAGAAACAGCCATTAAAAGGGCTAGGGAGATGCAAAAAGAGGCACAATGACTGAATATGACTAGACTGAGCATAAAATTAAGAAAAACTATTTAGCTGCTAGTTCATATATGTTTATACTTTCCTCACTGACTAGAATTTATACAAGAGTCTGAAACATGAGAGAAAAATGTGTCCGGATAGTAAAGTAATTTATCTCCCATTTGTTTTCTTAGAGCTTGCATCTGGGCTAGCTATATTGCAGAAATGTGTGTCAACTCTTGCGCTTTCTGCGGAATGAAGTAGTCCCCTCTGAAACAGAGCCTAAATGTGGTTCTGGGAACAGTTCATCCCAGGGACTGCCTCTGTTAATAGATGTGGACATGACTGCACATGTCTTGGTGCCTTCTGGTCTAGCCTGCTCCAGTAGGCTTTCCATCCTCATGAACTTTCATGTCCCATGTACACCTAATCATGTACCATTAAAGAACTACTTTGGTACATAGCCCTCACTTCTAATACTCGACTCAAAATCTGTCATACTAGCCTAATTATGTATTATAGCCAAAGGGATGTTGCGTAGGACCTAGAGGGATCTCAGAGTTGAACAACGTGAATGCATGTCTCCAGACTGGAGTGGATGTGACCACCACTGCCACATGGCCCAGGGGCTGGACACCACTCCCAGGGGTTAACTAACTCATTTATCCAGGTGGTTACAGCACAGCACTGAGTACAACACTGTGTGCTGTAGGCTATCAGTCTCCTACTCTCACTAGACATTTGATAGACCACCCAGGTGTGTGAGTTTGGGCTGGAGATTTGAAGCATCGAACCGATAGTCACTGAAGTGTTTTGTTTGACAGAATCTAAACCCACTTCAGGGTAACTGGCCTGCTCAAGCACATCACAGGGATATGAAGAGCGAGTAAAGAATTAAACCAGAATAGTCCAAGTCAGTGTTCTGGTGGCTGCTGCAGACCGCGGGGTGGAACAGGTCTACCCTGTGAGTCATAGCATTGGATCTGTGCATTGGGATTACATCTCCTGGTTCGTGCATGTTCTGCACCCCTACCTACAAATTTCACTCTTGGGAGTGTATTAATCAATTCTATTGGTTTTCCTCATTTAAGTTTGGCCTTTTCAACCATTTTGCAAAGAACTCATGTCAGGCACAATGTCCTGCAGCAGTAATGGATGTGACTGAGACTAAAGGCACTATGAGAGTAGAGAGGACAGTGATAACCACTGCATTGAGTCATGTGCATGCATATACAAAAGCAACAAAAAAGTTAATCTCTCAAGTAGGATTGGTTGATATTTTACCCAGGTTTTATTTTGAATGTTAGTATAACTTCCAGTAACACTTGTTTGTATTTTTGTCTTGTGATTTCATCTATTTGGTTTTGCATTGATCCATTTTGGTTTCCTTTTATCCTTATATTCCTTCCTCCCTCCCTTCTCAACTTGCCCTGCTTTTGTTTTTCTTGTGATATCATAGTGGCAGCACAGTAAAGCTCCACAGAGATGTTGCAGCATCAATTCAATTTGGCTTGCATGTATTGCTCTGTTCCTTCCTGAAATTGTATTGCCATTTCCAGAAATGACATGGCAATATTTCACTTGAGTTCACTTGCCATTTTAAGTGGACCTTCATGGATTTGCGTTAATGACATGAAACCATGCTTACTAGAACTACAGTGTGTAGAAAGGTAAAATGAAATTAGTTTAGCTCATTGTCTGCTGTACACTGAATTGTCAGAGAAAATAAAATTGTAGATTGCTTTAACATCTATAAAAATCCTGCGGAATCAGTCCTACGATATCCTCAAAATCTGTGCATGCTGATAAGCAAACTACAAATACAAAGTTACTCTACTCAACTCCGAGGAAAAATTAAAGTTGGTGAACAGTATAAAAAAGCTGCATGCAAAGATTTCAAAATTATTTTGTAGTTTTCTCAAAACATAGCTTGTTCTGTTGTTCTTCAGCAAACAACAAATGAAGTTCTGAAGATGTCTGACTAAACCATTTTGCAATGCTTTAAAAATTTCAAAAATTAGTACATTGAAATAAGATACAAACAAACAAAAAACCCCATCAACTGTCTGTGATTCACATTTCTGAGCAGACAGCAGCATTGCACAACAGCTTGAGATTGGAAATGAGAAGGATCCTGCATCCAGATGAAACTTCATGGGGATTTCAGGCAGAATATAATTATTTCATATAATTATATTATATACGAGCAGAATATAATTATGCAAAGCTGGAATTTTGTCAGGACACTGTGGTGAGCACCTATGCTTTGTGAAAAGCTTATGGGGATTTTTAATTACAATAAGTGGTCAGAATCTTAGTTTGATGTCTCAGCCAAGAGATGAATTGATACTGAACTACTAGACTCTCAGTACATGCCTGGGTAATACAAAAATAACAGAACCATTAGACAGCTTGACTCACCTTGTAGTGATGGCAGAATGGTCTGTATCTGAAATCTGGAACAATGATTAAAAAATACTGTTGCTATTCCACAGAAGAACAGTGATTATGAGGGATGTAACTCTGTATTCAAGATTCTTTCATTCTGGGGAAAGATATGCATCTGCTAAACAAGCAGATATGTTATCTATTCACTTCAGAAACACTTAAACAACTGAGCATCTATCCTTAAAAATTACCACAGAATGGAATAACTTTTAAGAAGTTATCATGCTATGGAATGAGTCTTATGATATGAACTCATTATGAGTTGTAGAGCCTTCAATCAGCAGAGTGGATATTACACTGGATAGCTGAATACCCAAAAGTTTCTTAACTGGTTCAGTCCTATCTGTCTAATCTATCTATCTTCTCATGTCACACCCAGCTCTACTGTATCTGAATGTCTTCCAAGTCTCTCTGGGGCAACAATATTTTTTTTCATTATTTTTGGTAATGTAATATAAACTGGAGGCTATATTATCATTATTTTATTGCTACCCCTGAGATATTTTTGTCAGATGTTAATTCATAGCGCTGCAAAACTCTTTCAAAAGAACAGAAATTAGAGTTAATGTTTTGGGCAAATGGATTTGAAACGTGCATTAGTAGCTTTTTAACTTTTCTGTATGTGTTGCATTAGACATTTCCAAAAACATTTTAAAAGTTTACTAAAAAGAATTGTGGCCAGCAGGTCGAGGGAGGGGATTCTGCCCCTCTGCTGCACTCTGGTGAGACCCCACCTGGAGTCCTGCGTCCAGCTCTGGAGCCCTCAGCACAGGAGAGACATGGACCTGTTGGAGCTGGTCCAGAGGAGGCCACAAAAATGCTCAGAGGACTGGAACACCTCTGCTGTGAGGACAGGCTGAGAGAGCTGGGGTGGTTCAGCCTGGAGAAGAGAGTCTCTCCGGGGAGACCTTACTGCAGCCTTCCAGTACTTCAAGGGGGCTTTTAAGAAAGATGGGGACAGACTTTTCAGCAGGGCCTGTAGCGATAGGACAAGGAGTAACGGTTTTTAACTAAAAAAGGGTAGATTTACACTAGATATAAGGAGAATTTTTTTACGATGCACATGGTGAAACCCTGGCCCATGTTGCCCAGAGAGGTGGTAGATGCCCCATGCCTGGAAACATTCCAGGTCAGGTTGGACGGGACTCTGAGCAACCTGATCGAGTTGAAGATGTCCCTGCTCACTGCAGGGGGTTGGACGAGATGATCTTTAAAGATCCTTTCCAACCCAAACTATGCTATGATTCTATAACATTCCTACTTTCAGAATTTCTAGCAGGTCGTCTTTTTTTAACTTGGTGATGCTTGTATCTTGACTGAGATCCTGGGCTGAGCAAGGGGTATCTGATCCAAAGATCTGACTGACATAGATTTTATTTTTTTAAGGGCCCATATAGTTATATTCCTTTGAGTTTGCATTAGGTTTGTAAAGTGGTAATTATCTGCCTCGCAGATTAAAGCACACACAGTCCTGTCTGAGTGGTGCCTAAATAGGATTATGAATTGGGGTGCCTTGTGTATTTTTGGAAATGTTGGAAGGAGAAAGAACAAGGTAAGTAAAACTGGCTGAATTGCTATCCTGATTTTTCTGCAGCTAGCACACACAGATGCATATAACAGGTAATAAAATGCATTTGTCCATAGGCTCTCAACATGAGTCACCCTGATTGCCAGAAACTTAAACTCATGCAAAAATATGATCCATTTACAAAAAGTCAACTTAACTTTAGCAGAGCTGCTACTGGCTTCACTGTAATTAAGTGCTAATCGTAGGGGTGTGCTGTTTTGCAAGGCAGTAAACCGGTTTCCTGAGCGGATAAACTCGGAGGTCAAAGGCCGGGGAGTTGGCTCCGTCGGGGACCAGGATCACTGCTGAGAAAAGCAGCACACCTGTCCTGTTATTGTGATTATGAGACAAATGTGAATAAAGCCAGTAAAACAAAATAACTTGAAAGTCTGGAAAATTTATTGACATAATTGTAACGAGTGGCATATCGTACGCACAGTGAGCAAGGAGCCGGGCTCTGCCGGGTCCCACGGGACAGCACTCAGCTCTCCAACGTCAAGCAGATGAAGGGGAACTACTCACAGGGCTGCGGGGCCACAGCTTCCCAGCACGACGTTGGGAAAGCCGTTTGGGCTTTCTAAGGTTATGTTTTCCAGGCAATAAAATGAGGATATTAGTTAGTAAACGTCACAGAGGGGTATCCAAGTACAAATAACAAATTATGTATAGCTCCTCAGTACAATAGGATGGAAAGTTTAATCTATAGTAAATAAAAATGGCATCTGTTCCATATGTTTCAACAAATATCACCCTGCATAAGAATTTCAAGAATAGATGTACTTAAAATCAAGGAAAAAGCCATAAAGTTTCATGAAAAAGGCGAAAAAGCCCTTTGAGAGTAAGTTAAAATGACCATGTTTTATTCATTGGTTTGGAAAGAAGGGAAAAGAGAGAGGTACTGTGATTTTTATCACCAGAACAGCACATTTATCAGTAAGTAATTGGACTGTTAGTAAGCACTGGTAGGGAACATCTATCCCAGCATGAAACACTGGGATCTGACACGGAGAAGTATGAACATATTGTTTCTGCACCATGGAATCCAAATTTCTGAGGCTCATTTCTACGGCAGATAGACTCATATAGTTTGAAAACAAGGCCATTTTTTGATCCAGCAAGAATTTTGTTTGAGCAAAGAAAATGTAGCTTTTTTCTCAAACACCAAAACAAGAGGGGGAAAAAAGCAAACCCAGGAGCTGGTATTTCAGCACAGTTATATTAACATTCAAAATACTCCTGACATATGGAGGATTGAGCTTGTAGAACTTCCTGTCACAGGGAATGAGTGAAACAAAGAATTTAGTTATTTTACAAAGGCTGAGACGCTTCTAATCATAAGCAAAAATATGCATATGCATAACTTCATATGCAGATGTTTGTTCCAGCAGCACATACTGTTAAAGCCTTTAGGTATATATCTGGAGCAGTAAGAAAGGTTGACTGGTTTGGGGTCTAAATGAACATAGTTCTCCTCCATTAGCCCTTGAACTTGTCACAAGACACTTCACAAGACTGGGCAGCCTTCTTACACCCCTCAGGCACAAAGCTCCTGCAGCCAGCCATTGAGTAAATCAGAAAGGGAGAGAAGACCTCTCCTGCCCTCACAGCTTATTCAAAAAAAATGATATTTTCCCTGCCTCCTACGCTGGAGGATCTGATACCAATGGTATTAGTGAAATGATACCGCAGAAGTTGGATTTAAGGTCTGATCACACCTCACAGTCCCTGTGCTTTACACAAATGATGACTGGTATCTTGCAGTGCTCACCCTCTGTGCTGAGATGATTACTTTTCTCATATGTATGGTATGAGTTTTACCAACATGTGTAAATACCTGGGGTTAAAGAAGCCGGAGCCACGCTTTTCTCAGTGGTGCCCACTGACAGGGCAAGAGTCAATGGGCGCAAATGGAAATACAAGACATTCTATTTAAACATAAGAGGCTTTTTTACTGTGAGGGTGGTAAAATCCTGGAACAGGAACAGAGGGCATGTGGAGTCTCAAGGATATGTTGAATAACCTCGGAGATATTCAAAACCTGACTGGACACAGCCCTGAGCATCCTATTCTGTCTGACCCTGCTTTGTGCAGCGGGGTTGGACTAGACAATCACCAGAGCTGCCTTCCTACTTCAACTGTTCTGCGAGTCTGTCGAAGTAATAACCAACCTCACAGCCAGCATGATGATTGTTCTGTTTCAGTGATCTATCTGTATCTTTATTGATGAAGAAAATAAACTCTATGACTTTCACATCCCTTAGACAGAGTATATAGTATTAATGGAAGACAGAAGAATTGCCTTGTAATTAGATTTTTTAAAATCCGAATGTTACTGATTTTCAACAGTGCAGAACTAACTTCTGTACAATGACTCTCCACTCATATACATCACTGCAGTAATGCTATGTGGTTACTATAGAAGGCTTTTTATTTATAGATCTTTGGGGACATTGCAGATGCACTCTACAGTTACACCTGATTTCCTACAATCCTAGAAAATCACACTGGAAAGGACTTTAATCCCAAAGCAAATTAGCCTAATCTGTTAGATAAAGCTCCTAAGGATCTCCAAAATGGAGGCTCCAAGACTTCCCCAGACAATCTGCTACCGTACTTGGAGGAAGATTTCCCTTACAGCAAAAGTGAATCCCCCTTCCTGTAATTCTTATTTTATCTATCCTGTCTATGAAAAATAGGCTCCTTTCAACAGCCTTTTATGTGCTTGAGAGGTTGATGTCTCTTTTCTTGAGTGAACAAGGCCTTGTTTTCTAGATCTGTGATCACTCTCACTGACCATACCTGGACTCGTTCCAGCTAGTCCACATCTTTCTTTAATTTATACAAATGACATAAGAGAAAGGTCTGGCTTTATAGATGGAGTTCCTGGACACATGGGGTTTTTTGGGAGTTGGGAGAACAAACCAGAAACAATGCTGACTTTTGGAACAAAACCAAGCTTTTAAAATATTGCAAAAAATGCTTTAGAGGGAAAAAAAAATATCCTAGAATATCCTGAAGGTCTCCAATCCTTGTTCTCAGCGCAAGTGCTTCTAGTGGTTTAAGATCCTACTACTCTTCTGCCAGAGGTTTTTACCTGAGTAGCAGTGTTGGATATATTCACAGAAATTAATCCCAGATCATGATGCTCTTCTAATTTAACCTGTTGTATATAACTCCTGCATCAAATCCAGGAGTTGCTGGTTGAGCTAGACATATCTTTTAGAAAGACAGCCAATCTTGATTTAAAGACTGACAACAATAAGGAATATACCAGATCCCTAGATAAATTATTCCAATGGTTAATTACCCAACCTAATTGCCAGTTTGAATTTGTCCAGCTAAAGCTTCCAGTCATTGGATACTGTTATGCTTTTGTTTACTAAACAAAAAATCCCTCTACTATCAGAAATATTTCTTCAGCTGCTCGCTGTAATGCAGCTGTCTCAGATGTTGGCTCACTCCCGTAGCCCTCTTCTGTAGCCTTTCTAATATGCCAATATTTTATTTAGCATGTTTAGTGTTTGCCTATTTATTTAGGATACCAGAACCACTGGGGTTCAATAATCATTGAATTATGGTGCACACGAAGGTAACTTAAAACAGCCAAAGTTTTTGAAGCTATTTCATAGTGATCTAGATCATATCTTTACTCCCTGGGACCCACGGTATACGGATTTCTTCGATCTCATGCAAAATGTCCCTTGCACCAACAGCTTCCTTTTTCATCCAGTAGCAAAGCAGGTGAGAGGGTTGAGCAAGTGACTTGACAGCTCAGCTTCAATTCTAAAGAGTGACTGAAGCAACTTAGTCTGTTCACTTAAGAAGGCTTGTTTTTTGAATTATTTTGTTGCTTCTTAGAGTGGTGTTTTGCACTATTAAGAGTCTTGAAAATTGTCCGTACAGTCTTAGCCACAAGAACGGTGAAAGGAACTGTAGCCATCTGTTCCCGCCATGGTCTGGGCAGGTCCCGTTTAAAATCTGCAGCTACAGTTTGTCCTCTGGTAGCATTACTGAGTCATGGCTTCTTCATGAGATTATTTTGTGCCTGGTTTCCCCGGAAACTTTGAGCATAAACAGAAGATGTAGGTCTTTTGTCTACTGAGAATGTCTTGATATTTGGCAGATTGGGCGAGTAGCTACTGCACATGTGCAGACTGATTCAAACATGCATGTGCAGTGAGCTGGACTTATTCTGCATATGTTGAATTTAACAGCACAGGCACTGGAAGTGTGATGTTTACCAGACGCATCTAGTCCCTGCGTCTGTGTTGTAGAGTCCATCTGCTTATGCACAGTTAATTTGCTACACCTAGAATGTAGCTAACATATTGCATGTTTGTATAGGTCACTAAGGTCACTTGAGTCCTGCACATTATGAATATCCTGAGCACACTGGGCATTGGCGTTGTGCAAACTCCTTCTTCGCCCAATGGATGCACTGATAACCACTGCAGTGGGACTTACGCACTAATCAAAAACACGTAATCCATCAATTTCTTTTTGTGGAATTTCCTTAAAGAAGGAGTAAGTATATCTTGCCTTGCGATTTTAATTCAAACTGATTGATCTAGAATATATTTTATCTCCAAGGTACTATTCTCCTCCTTTTGATTAATTTTTCAGAGTTTTAAGGTAGCATCTTAGTGAAAAGATACAGTGTTAGCACTGAAAGTCTTTCCACCTCTACTTTTTTTTTTTTACTTATCTATGCCTTTTCACTGTAAAATCAGAGGAAATCTATTAATGTTGGGTAATTAGCAGGACATTCCACAAGCCCTGAATTGTTTAATTCCGCAAGTTCCATACCGTTGCACCCAAAGCAGAATAAAGACATTTAAATAGGCTATAAACACTTTCTCAGACTTTTTTATTGCTCTTTTACTGTTTGTAGGTGTTAAAAGTCAAAGTGAGAAAAGTGGTAGATAAGATCACCTAGTCCTTTTTTGTTATTATCATTCTTTAAGGCTATGTGAGATAGCACTTCCTTCTAACAAAGAGAAGAGAATGGGACCATCATTAGAAATCCTATCACATAAAACAAGAATCTAAGCAATGTTGAGAGTAGGCCATATGATGATAAGCATCTTCACTATCTGTGCCATACATAGTTTGCCTCTAAAATTACTTTGATCTAATACACAGCCTTTGATCTAAAGAAATTAACCATCTTCCCTTGTCTTGGTGAAATGAAGGTAAGACCATATAGCCAGGTTTAGTGGCAGAATAGCTTGGTTGACTTCCTATTTTGCTCCAAGAAGGTCCATGTGTGTGTGCTGCTTTGCTCTTGGTCTGTTCTGGGGCAGACAAATGTCTCCCTTCCAAAGAAGCAGCCAATTCACTCCATGGTCTGCTCCAGGTGGAGTATTCAAACCCTGTTTAGTCTGGGTGCCCTGACTCCAATGGTGTAGCACTCTCTAATGTCTTTCTGTACTTGTGTCCTGCAACGTGCATCCTTGGCATCAAAATTACCATATGAATGGTTACCACAGGGCTTTGTCATTATTTCAGGCACTCAGAACTGAGAAAGCCCATAAAATTACCAATTATATTTCAAGACCAGAGAGGGATTATACTGTACCTTATAGTTCCAGCACTTAATAGTGTGGGTATGAGCAAAAGCACACCAACTGAGTGGGGAGCCAGGACTCAGTGTACAGATAGGTAAATGCCAGAACCAGCAGAGGCCAACACCAATTATATCAAAAGAAAGAAGTAAAAAATTAAATCCACCCATATATATATGTATATGAGTGGATTTATATATTAGTATATATATATCTGTGACTTCTGGGGTGGGTTTTCCCTTTCAAAGGTTCTTCCTCCCTCACCAGCTATGATGTTTGGAGCAGGACTATACCACCACAATATTGCACAGGGTTAATGCTTCTATAGAGCTCATGACTCACAGTGTGCATTTCCTTGTCTCTCCTACATGGAGCTTATACAGCTTTTCAGCTGATAAGTACTGTTTGTTTAGCTCAAAGAGTAAAAGCTTTCACTTTTTACTTTTTCTAATCTCTCCCTGCTTTCTGACTCATAATGACTGTTCGCTCATCTATAATCTCTTCTTCTAGTTGATGACAAAGTGCAAAACAACAAAAGCATTTGACTACCTGGATGGTTGGTCCCAGGATGTGTAACTCTATCTATTTAATTAGGTGGCAGTCAATCGGAATATGTTCAATATATTCTCTCATCATTGTAGCATTTGTAGGAGCCAGTGTGTTACCCAGCTGGTTGTCATTCTCTAGTTCAAAATGAATGGGAAATCATACGACAGAGATGTAGCTGACAGCTTAGAACAAGGTCTCAGACAGAAAGGAAGATCTTTTAAAGAGAATTATCTGATTACTCTCTGAGAATAAGTGAAAGGTTATTAGCAATTACATATTACCAGATTTTATGATTCGGGGCTCCCTGTGTATACTGGCTTGCGTATGGTTTTCATTAGATCATAATTGGACATTCATATCGGTTGTCCCAATGACATGCAAAGTTCCAGGTAAGCTACATACTCAAAACCTTGAATACAGACTAGTTTAATTTCTATTGCCCTTCTGAACAGAAACATTTACATGTGAAACTCATCCCTGAACCCCATTCTATCAAAGAAAGAGTGATGGTTTTTATTAGATTTTTATATGAACCATAACAAAAAATTAAACAGGCATGAACAGGTTCTTAAATAGAGCAGGTAATGAAATGAATAAAAAGTAGTCATTATTCTAAGGTCTATTGCTTATTTTAACACTGTATGGACATAGGTGTTTGCTCACTTAGTTAACTTCATTATCCAGTATATCTTATCAGCTCATAAATGTTTTCAGTTTTCTGCTTGGGGATCAAAAACCATGCCCAAATAACATACCCACTGAAGTCTGTAGTATTTTTTTCAAAATAAAAACTGTAGAACTTAGCAAGAGAATAGGAAACAAATATGTTTTTGTGGGTTTTTTTTAAGGTAGAAGGATGGGGTTTTTAATGGATTTTAGGTATGTGTTTTATAGATTGAACCTATATATGTGTTTTGGAAATGACCTTCATTAACAAACAGATGCTTTCTATAAAAAAATGAAATGGTAAAGCTAGGACCTCATCTGGAATACTTTCACAGTTTCACACTTTCACAGAATATCCTTCTGTACAAAAGATAAAGCGAAACTGGACATGGTGCAGGAGGAGTTTTCTCAGTCTTCCTCTGACCCTCTCTGTAACTTACAGGATGGTGGTACTAAAACAGCTTTGTTGTATTTACCTAGTAAAGCAAAAATTGAAAAAAGAGCTATAAATAGATCAAAAGTATAATACAGACCTGGTAAAAGATTGTTTAAACTAAAGGACAAGTGCAAAACAAACGACATAAACCAGCCATGAATAAACTAAGAATGAAAATTAGAATATGGCTTCTTATCAAAAGAGTGGCAAGGTGGCATTCACCTGTCCGATGAGAATGGCAGGACATCACCCAGCCTCCTGCTGGCCCCTGGCACAATGCCTGGGCAGCACCTATGCACTCTTAAAACAGCATCATTGAGATTAGACTTCGGCTCTGGAAACATTGAAAATGTTGACATTTTCTTTGGCTATTCATAGAATATATTTGTTTAAACCATGATATCGTCAATAAAATACTGGTACCCAAAACTTTGCTTGCATTCATGCAGATGTGGAACTAGTCTACAGGTCTGGTGGTGATATCTGTGTTGATCTCAAATGGAAAGAATGTGGTATTTAATTATCCTTATATGCCCAATGACATATCACTGAAATCACCATCAAATCTCACCAAAATCTCTGGGTTTGCTGGATTCACATCAAAATAACTATCCCAAACTCTAGCAACTGAAAGATGTGATGCCAATTTTTTTTTCATGTTTTGTTTTGCCAAACATGTTTGGTTTTCATGTTTATAAAGAGTTTATTGTAGCCTGCTTAGTTCGCTTTGATTAGTTTCTGTTTCTAACCTAGCTGAGATACCTTTATCATCTTTCACGTCTGAAAAATTACTATAAAACAGTCTGTCTCTGGTATAATCACAACATAAAGTGTATTTTTATGTTTAATATAAGGAAATTATGCGTTGAAAGGTAAAGTAACATATAATTAATAGCAAACCTGGCTAATGATAGCTAAAATACATCAAAGCATCCTCCAGCCCATTGGGTAGTATACATGCTTTCGGCAAATAACTAACTTCTAAGCAAATTAACTTCTTTTCTAACTAGGGATCTTTTTAAGTTTTATAGTGGGAGATGTTGATTGAAGCTTTGATTCATTAGTAGAATGATAGATCCATGTCGTTAACTCATGCAGTTGATGCCTAAGTTGATGCATGATCTTTCTGTAGTATTTTACTTTATGACTGCTGAACATGTGGTACTCCTACATGTGTTCAAATACAACCATTGTGATGGTAGTTGTGTTTGTGTCATATATTTTGTACTTAGGTCAAGGACTAATGTAACAAATGAAGGCCCTTTTTGGGAGTTACCTTGGCTGTTGGTTTCATAAATACTGTTTTCATCAATTTTACTCACCTACCAGAAGCAAAATGAAGTCCTAGATACTTTGCATGTAATGTTTATGGATCTGTGGATGTTTACAGCCAAAAGACATTGCAAGGACTATTCTAACTTTCTGCATTAATACGTTACATTGACTTCCTTCACTGAAAAGAATCACTAGGGTCTGTTACCTAAGTAAGTTCTATCAACTGAAGTTATATGGAGCCCAGAATTAGATTGGGATCTTCAAAGAAGTCACAGGGAGTTTGCTAATACAAAAAGTCTGCTCATCTTCCTACTTTCAAAACCTTAACTGTTGAGTTGACTTTGTAGAACTGAATCTGCATGAGAAAATTCTATCAAGAAAATAATTACTGGCAAAGCTATATATAGGGGTTGAGAAAGAACTTGCACAGGTCTTCATTTGTTTATAAAGTTCTCTCCTGATTCCTGTCTGTGTTGTGGTTAATTGCTAAGTGAGTCATCAGGATGAAGTTGCCATTTTTTTCCCCTATTATCAAATGTTTTGAAGATGGCTATGCCATCCCCTCTAACACTCTGGGTCTTTCTTGCATATTGATTATCTCATGAGGATTCAATGACATCATGCTTCCTTGCCCTTGAGGGTTGGGCCTAAACTGAGCACAGCAGGATTACAGGGTTTCAAGAAGCCCTCTGTTCAAAGTGTCCTCACAGTTGTGAGTCAACTTTCCTTCATTGATGCTGTATTTTCATAGCATTGTTCAGCTCTAATGATGAGAAGCCAGTTGCACAATTAAGATAGATGCAGTCTTGTTTCCCTGCTTACTAATCTTAAGAAGCTGTTGTGCTTTATGTTTCATCTAACAAGAAGTGTAAGGTGGAGCTTTGAGAAGATGAGAACATGTTCAGACCCATTTTCTGATGGAGTTTTTTCAGAGAGCTCTGGAATCATGTATGGCCATCATCCAACATTAATAGCTGGTTTAACCATTATAGCAACTCAGTTCTTCATCAGCTGAGTAGCCTTTTGGTTACATGCTTGTACTGAAGTACAGACAGAAAGAGAGGGAAAGTAGTAGAGGAAAAAAAATGAGAAAGCAGTGGTTTTGATTAAGAATTCTAATTCAAAATGAAGAAAATTCATAATCTCATACTGTGTATATTTGAAACTCTACATAATATTCTGCTCAGAAAATACTCTTCTCTCCCTGATTATAGAATTGTTTCTCTGTATGCCCCTTATTCATCGCTATCATTATGCATTACTATATCCTCATTTTTACACCTACTCAATCAGAATCACTTAGTTCTGCATTTCTGATCAGCTATCTCTTACTGTCCTGTAAGTGTTGCAGTAAAAGATCTTTCTGAGATTATGACACATATCATAAGAACTCTTATTTTTCTCCAATTCAGAAAAAATGCAGTTAAATAGAAATAAGAATTACTTGCAGTCTAACTTCACTCTAAACACATTTTCTTCACTTGGAAAGTATTATAGCAACTGATTTCTTTGCAGATCTTCTAAAGATGTTCCTATTCTGGAAAAAAAGCAGATCTTGGTGCCTTTGTAAAGTAAAGCAATCATTTTTGTCATTTGCACAGGTCTAAATCTGGAGTCATAGATAGACTTTAAGGTAGATTTTAGTTTTCGATCATACCTCAACCTGGAAATAGTAGTGTTTCAGGAGCTGATTCATGAGCAAATCAAACAGCCTGGCCCTACCCGCAGCAACATCCATCAGAGAAGTAGGGTTGGGAACTTCACCTTATTTGCTACTAATCAATGTGTCATTCTGAAAATAGTGTGGTCTAAATGCTTGATTTGTACAATGGTGAAATTAAGAATTGAAGATGAATTCTGCCTTTTGTTATTAATAAAAGGGTCAATACAGTGTGCCAGGGTGAGAGATAAGAGCTCTAGGTCCCCAGTAAGGGAATTAAAAAAGAAAGAGGGGCACAGGACAGTTTAAAGTCCTTTGAACCCTATTGTGTGGGACACATCAGAGGCAGGGAAAAGAGAAGATGCAGGGCAGAGGACAAGACACACATTTGATGCTTACGGGGATTTGGGATAGAGCAGAAGCCCATGGCAGAGTCTGGGAGGGGAGCTATAACTTACCTGGTAGAAGAAGTGGTGTTCAGGAAACGGGAAGAAGGAACAGCCATGTCTTCCTAGTGAGGGCATGTGGGAAACTGATCCCATCCCAAAGCAATTCATAATGACTTCCATAAGCTACTTTAACTTCATCCTTTCCCTACATAAAAGAGACAGACGGTGTATGCTGTCTACCACAAGTGGTTTTTCTCATTGGGTTTGGTTGGGGTTTTTTTAGTACACTTTTTTTTAATACACTACTTTTTTTTTATTTTTAAAGCAAGCTAAAAATGGGATGTCTCTGTTCATGTAAGATTTCAGAGCACCGACATCTGTTTTCTTTCTAAATCAACACAAATGTAAAATTACACTGACATTTTCCACATACAGGAATTTCAGTAAAAGATACTACATCTTTGGAAAATTGAGACCGATTAAAAATTTAAAAATCCAAGGAAGAAAATAGGCAGATAACCAGGTGACCAGGCCAAGAAACTGGCTGCCCAAAGAGTGTGCCAGGCCATAACAAGAGCCTGCTTACTGTCAGAAGATTTCACAAAACTACTGTGTCTCACTAACTGTTTCAATCCCAAAAAATTAACATTTTCTGACAGCAAACTGGGCCACTGGAAAAGTTTCTCAATAAATTGAGAGTATGCACATGTATGCAAGTGTGAGTTTGTATGTATATCTGCAAAAAGGTGTCAGTTGCTTATGTGCACTCCCACTGAATCCAGCTCTGCTGTCTTTCTGCTGGCTGGTGGAACGTGGGAGTTTGGTACTGGATAAGGACCACTGGTAGTGATGATATAAAATAAACAATAGGTACGTCAAATAAATAAGTAGAATTGGATTAATATTGTTAGGGTCAATATTTTCATAAACTCCATGTGCAGAGACACTTTCCTGCCCCTCCTCCCCATCTTGAATCCATGTCTTTTCCACAAATAGAGTTTAAAAATGTTCACTTGAGAAATGGATAGTGCCCGCATACCCTTGCTGCATCTGCTGCCAGGTGGCAGTTTTTCGTTACATCTAAAGAGTTGTATCCTGTGAGTTTTGTGAGTCCTTTAAATTTAGAAAGAATTCAATAAAGCGACTGAAAACTACATAAGGAGGTGCAACAGACTTCCCTAGTAAACCAAGCATTAAGCGAAAAGCTTCACTTGTCAGAACAAGATTTTTTTGGTTTTCATTATGATGGTTGCTCTGGTCATGAGAGTCACTTACTCATTACTGTACAGAGGCAGTGCTAGCTACGCACTCAAGGAGACAACTGGATTTATCTGTTTGCCTCCAAAGTCTGGGGGATCCCTCCCTTGAGCTTCCACGTGAGCTAGACCTGACTTTTTATAAATCGCTGCCTCCAACCATTCAACTATTCTTGTGCTGAGGGACTGAATTATCTACACGAAAGATACCACGCTGGGATTACAAATGCATACCTGCTACCCACTAAGCCACAAGCTGGAGAGCATGATTATTATGTGTCAAAGACAGATTTTTATGGAGAAGAATGAGTCACAGAAGCAATATATTCTTTTTTTTCTCACTAAACAGAAGACGACAGTGTCAATTAAAAACAAACCATCCCTCCGTCTAAACAACAATGTCCATACGTGTTAACCTAGTCAAAAATATATTTCTGTATGTCCCCTCACTGTCAATGTGATAATACTGCAGTGGCAGGAACCACTTTATAATAAAATTAATCTATTAAAGAACACTAAAAATTTGGAAAATAAGACTGTGACTATTTTTTGCTGTTCATTTTCATAAATATGGGATGTCTCTGACTTATTACTATTCTCATGGTATTTTTCTTACCAGTAAAAAAGTCATTTTCCTGTATGTGGATATTTGTAGAAGTGAAATGTTTCTTCTGTATCCGATAACCTTAAAAACAGTGTGCACAAAAATCCCTGATGCTCGAGGTTTGCATATATACTTTTATCATATCAGAGCAAGTGGAAATCCAGAAAAGGATTTGAAATTGCAGATGCTGATAGGCATGGTGTTATAAAAATAAGATGAAAATACCGTTCTGAAATTGTAACACTTGCAGACTCACACCATGCTGAGATAGCAGACCCATGGATGAATAGTTGTGATAATAACCAAGGTTCATCACTGAACCTACATTTTGCACACTACTCCTTTGATTTAGACTATTATGATTATCTAACTTTTTAAGAAGCCCCAGCCTGATCTGCATGTCCTGCAAACCAGCTTGCTAGAGAAATGTTTTTCCTTCCTGCCTTCAAACATTTACCTGCCCTCAAAGCTTCTAAATAGTTACATGCAACAACTTTTTGCCTACGACGGACGTTGATTCAATCCTGCATCTGCAGCTGCTTTTCTACAGCAATATATAGGCTGTTGCTATCCTATTTGTTGATCTATAGCTGCAGAGAGCAGTGATATTTATGTCGTTTCATTTTCTGAATATCAGTTCTGAAGCAGGCGCATAAAGGTGGAAGGGTTTAAAAGTAGCCTCTCTCTGCATGTGCGTATATATACTTACCACAACGTTCGTAATGCCACTTTACGGGACACGTAGCATAGACAGATTACAGAATGGCAATATAAACCAGAATGTGTTTAAATGATGCAGGGGTTCTAGCGCAGTCATTTGACTGACTGCCCTCTATGCAAAGTATGTGACTCAGCGAGAGACCGCCTTCCCAAATTCCTTTCCCATTAAGAATCGGGTGTGGCAAAGGAAATCATGTGTGATTGCTTTGGTAAAAACGTGTTAGCCGTATGAGTTTGGGATGGCTGTATTTTTTGGGTGGCAAAGCAAATGAGTAAGTTATGTTGGTCATCCTGAATATGTATCAGCGTGGCCTTGGTACCACATCACACAGGCACTGCTGTTTTGTTCCAAATGCAGAAAGAAACCCAGGCCTTTTTTTTTTTTTTTTTTTTTTTAGAACGCACCATTTTAAAATTCTTTGTTAGCACAGATTTTCCTCATTAAAAAATTGTTTCACAAGATACACAGAGGGGAAAAAGTTACTTTGAACTTAATAGAAGCTTTTTAGACAGAAAAATGTATTCTCAGTAAGATACAGTAAGATACAGATATTTTAAGACAAGCCATTAGTACAACATCCCTTCCATAGTTCTCCTGCTAGTTTGTCAAGCTAGTGATAATGAAAATGTCATTTCTATTAGTGATGGTGTTTCTAAAGCCTAGCATTAGTGTATCTAGACTATCAATTGTAGGGGGAAATTAATTTATAAAATTCTTTAACAAAATATATGGTGTAGAAGGACCTGAGAAGAAATAAAATTAGTAATTCATAATGCTGTTGTCCGTCCTTTCACAAATTAAGTGCTGCTGTTGAGCAGGAGCACTCTGAGATAGATAGCTCTGTTCTTCAGACACAATGGAGCGGTTCACAACACGAGTCAAGTTCTTCTGCACAGGAGGAACAGGGCATGCTCTCCAGTCAGTCCCTGGCCATGAAGCGTATGCTCACAAGCCATGAGGACCACCTTCCTTGTTCAAAAAGTTTCATGCACTTCGCTCCCCCTGCCCTTGTAAGCACTTAGCACAGGAGATGGAAAATATGTTTTGGGAAAGGGAAGTCATTTTTTTGTTGGGAATGGCTGACCAGCAGCCAGTGTGCTCCTGGAAGCAACTGAAGGGTTAAGGGAGGTAGCAGAACCCGACTCATCCTTTGCAAAGTGACAAAGATGATGTTGGCAGTGGCAAAGTGATGTTCTATTTGAAAGAAATGTTCTTGTTTTATTTGTGACGGCAGTCCTCCTTACTTCTTCCACATACTTTTTCCTATCTTCTGTGCATTTTTCTTCATACGGAGTTCACAATGGGAACTCAATGCGTGGAGTAGCTGCAAAGTGGGGGCCAAGAATAAAAAGAAAGAATTAACCATACTTAATATTGTCTCTCTTTTGAAAACCTTTCAGCTTAAAGAAAAAAAGAATGTGGATTTTTTTTTTCCCCATTTTTATTTCACTGGTCTTTTAATAATGTTTAAGGGCAAGTGGAGAGCAGACTCCTTCCTATTCTGATGATAAGGTTAAAGATACACAGCTTGCACAGAAGCTGTGCATATGGGAGGACTAGTGACCCTGAGGAGCACCGAGCTATAAAAGGCTACCTGAAGCCCAAGGTGAACAGCTCCTTCATGGTCAGACAGCAAGAGAAGCCAGTTTCTTGGAAAAGAGGACAGCTGGGATCCACTGCCCAGACTCAGGAGTGTTCCTGAGAGCCAGCAAACCCCAGGCTTGCTCTAAGCACATATAATACATCCACTATTGGCTTTGAAATCCTTTAGACTTTTTAGCCAAAAAAACCTTCTTTCTCACCAATTCACTGGAAGAAAATAAAGAGCCTCTTTCTAGTGAAGACTGCCTATTCTATAGGAGCGGGTCAATAATGACAGTTTTTCTATAAGCCTTTGAAACTGTAGCTTGATTCTAAAAAGTGACTTAAAATGGGAATTCTCCTCATTTACAAATCTATTGAAATTGAACAATAACAATTTTTTTTGCCAAACTGTAATTTTTATGATTTCTTTCTTTTTCAAGTTTTGCAAAACTGATAGTAGAGAGAAACGGGATTCTGTTCCATCTTGAGCATCTTAAGCAGAATTCATGTCAACAGCCAGTCAGCTATGTGTGAATAGATTTGCAGAAGATACCAAATTAGCACAAATCTCATGGAGAACTTTTATTGTTTTAATGATATGTCCTCCCGTGTGTGGTAAAACACACAATTCCTGTAAAATATTCTTCAAGGCGTGCATGATAGAGGTATCCAGACTGCAGCCCTCTCCTTGGTAAGCATGTTTTAAGCTTTTTTATATAGATGTGTGGTACCCCTCAGGAAGAGACAAATCTAGGGATTTTTTCCAATCACACTTTTGAAAAGTTTTCATGCTTGAAAAACATTCTTCATGAGAAATATATACATTTTAGCAAGAGCTTAGCAAGGCAGAGACGTGTCTTCAGGGATTTCTGGTCAAAGCAAAAAGAATTTCACCCAGTAGTAGTCAATAGCCCAACATTCAGGACACTGGCAAGGCCTAGAAGATGTAAATTCAAATATTTTCTCTATTGAATTCACTACCTGAATAAAATGGATGAACAAAAGCCATTCACAGCATTTTTACATGTGCCAGGAGAATGGCTTTGTGACCAGACTTTTTTATATAGGTGTTTGGCAGTTTCACATTTGCAGAAAGCAAAACAATTTAAAAAATCCATCAGTCCTGAAGAGAATGTGTGACTTGTTCACTGTGCTGCTCTTGTTTTTTGTCAGCAACCCGTACTCCAGCTAAGCTCTGATGTTGGCCCTGTGATAAAACCTGGTAGGAGATGTTACCTCTGTGGTACTAGAGCTGTTTCTCCACCAGCCTCTGCTCAGGATTGACTTTAAACCATTTCACTGTGGACTAATTGATTACTACAAAGCAGGAGGACATGACACCCATAAGACCAGCCAGATCCTGTTTCACAGATGTAGATTACTTATTCAAAGGATAATAGAACAGCTTAATTAACCTTTTAGAAACTACTGCAAATTAGCTGTCTGACCATTTTACCTCTCTAGGCAGCTAAACTGCAAATCTGCTATTTTGTGATTATATTTGCAAATGCCCCTAACGGGCAACATTCACCTTCAACATACAGGAGTAGAGACAGGGAGACTAAACAGCAATCCTTCTCTAATGGTTGCTCCATCTTCTGCTCTCCCTTGTTATTTGAGTGCCTGCTTTGCTGACACTTCTGGACTTGGAAAATTTCAGTATCCATTTAACCAAAGGAAAGTTGATGAATATGAGGATATTATGATCATTTGCCATCTAAATGTCAAATAACAGGGACAATATAATCCTTTAATGTTTCCTAATGAAACCTGAAATTGTGAATGGAAGGGGAGTCTGACCCCTCCTCCTTCAGAAATGTGCCTATCTCCATTATTTCATTGGTCCTCACAGTAACTCTAAACTGTATTTCTCTTCAATTTAATCAAATTCTCTTCCATCATCTTTCCAACACATACTCATAAAAAAAAGTATCTTCAGTAACTCAGTTACCAGGAAGGCAGCTGCAGTAATTATAAGCTGTTTGGATCTTTACTATCATTAGGGATATTCTTAACTTTATGACTAAAAAAATCTGTAATAAGGTAATTGCAAAGTAGAAAACAAAAGGTTTACACTGAGAATTATTTACTCCTTTGAAATATTTTCCCATAGCATGTTTCAAACACAGAGTTCTGTCAAAACAGACCAGTTCTCCTAAACAGCTCCCTTTTCACCAGTCTGTGTTTGTTGCTGGGAATACAATTTACCTGAAGTTTCCTCTTTGGTGTTAACTCTCTCCAACATCTTACTGCATTGACTGAGGTGAGAGCAGCCCATTATCCCTGTTATGGTCTGGTCTCTGGTTACTGTGTCTAAATGCTTCTTTAAAGGGTTTATAATTTCAGTGTCACTCTCTGGCGGTTTATAGTTCATGCTACAACTTTCCAGGAGTCATGCAAAAATTTAATATATTAGCAGAGAGAACAGTTCCATCACATGCCAGGTTTGGTTCTAGATGACTGATAATACCAATTTCTGTATCACTCTGCCAAACTGCATACTCCTGCTTTCCCTACACCCTTTCCTGGCAGTTCTAATTGCCTTTTTGTGCCATTGGAAAGATCTCTTTTTCTTTTCATTTTTTGTAAGAAGTAAAAGCATGTTACATCAGTTTTATCAAAGAAATTTTTTTACGAATTTTGTTAGGGTAAAGCAATAAAGAAGAATAAGTATATCTGGCAATCAATTAAGACAGCTAGAAGAAACCTATCAATTTTAGCCCTTTCATCTGGCTCTTGAGAAAAGAGATATGTCAAGATGACAAGCATGCTTAAGCTATCCCTTCTTCCTCATATAGAAAAAATAAAGTTTATAATATGTACTTGGAAAAAAAAAAACTAGTTACAATCCCAGGCTAATGTGTGCAGTGAATCAGGCCTATCCTTCCAGAAGCTTTAATTTGTATGACTCTTTTCTGGAAACTTTCCTAGGTCAGCTAAGAAAATGTTCCAGATTCTGCTTGTGTGAACGTACATACAAGTAATTGCCTCTTGGATCATAAAATTACTCTTGTATGCCAAACATACTCCTGTTAGAAGCCTCACCCCTGATTCTGATTTCACACCACTGTTACACCAACCCAACTGAGAGATCAGAAACAAGAACAATAAATTAGAAATTCCTTGTCTTTTGACAGTAAGTAGCTTTTTAAAAAATGAATTCCACAAGTCTCAATGGAAATTATCCTGATGGACAAGTTATTTATTGGCAAAACTGCATTATTGTATGGCCCTGATCCAGAGGAGGACTTAAGCATGTGCTTACTTTTTAGCATGAGAGTATTCTCATTGGTTTCAGTACAGCTTCACATATTTAAAGCTAAGCTGGGTTTAAGTGCTTTGCTGGATTGTGGCCTGTTTCTTCTGTCAATAACAGGAACTTAATGGAGATTATAGCTGCTATGGAGAGATGATATAAGTTTAAACAACTGAAAAAGATCAGACTGCACAGGACTGTTGAGTCTGCAGAGACAGAACTTGAGTTCTATCAACCACTATTTTAAATTGCAGTACACTGACTCTTCTTCTTAGAAATTGCAAGTACAATTTTCTTATTTCCTGAAATTTATTTACTTCTTTGTTACAAGTATCCCGGATGGTTTCTTTATTCATAGACATACCCAAACTAAACACGTGTGACAATTGCCGTTGTGGAATACCTGTTCCCTGGCTGATCTTGTAACTGATGAAGACTGAAAGATTCAGCATGAAAACAACAGTTTTTATTTACAAATATCTATAAAGTTGTGTAAATTACTGGATACTATTATCTGTTATAACTAAGTTGCTGAAAAAACACATTTTTTTAATGATCATATTCGTGAAACCTCAGAAAGATCATTGGATCCATACACCAAGAAGCACTTTATAGGTAAGTAGGAAAATGCAGGTATCATTTCTGGTGGCTCCAGTAAATTTCTAAAGTAATATGACACCCTATATACCAGAAGCAGGATATAGGAGCCCATGCAAAGTACCTCTGCAGCATTGCTGTTCTGTTTCCTACTGTGCTGCCAGACTATATATGCATAGCAATACATTTTATTGGGAAGGCTTTCCCTATAGTCACCTGAATGTTCTCATACTTCAAAATATAGCACACTGAAATTATGTGCAACTGAGAGGCAGCCACAGCTATCTTATGTCTAATGAAAAACCCTTCTGTGACTTTTGAGGCATACAAGACTGGGTATGCCTAAAAAATTAGGCCACTGTGTAGTCTGCCCAAGCTGCTGGCTACTGAATATCTTGGGGACAGATTTTTGTGTCATCAACTCAGGTGATAAGTTTTCAGGTCTTGTCATCCATATGACTGGACTGCAAATTCATACCTGTGCTGTTGTGTCAGTCCAAGTGTGGTGTTCATCTATACGTTGCTGTGTTTCATGTGGACACGTCACATAGCCCTTGTTCTGCTGCATTAAGATAAGCATAATCGGTCGCCTGTTCACTGCTCATGAGGTCTTCTGGGTCTCTGGGCACTTGGGGCTGGAGCTGTGAAAAGGCACTGGAGAGCTGTTACATCTCCATACATTTTTGCTGTGCTCTCATCAACAGTTTTAACAAGAAACTCATGTGGGCTCTTAATATGACCCCATTTATAAATTGAAAACATTGCTAAACTAGTGTTTAGCAAAGTGAAAAATTGGTAGCAAATACCTGAGTCTAAGTTTACTCTGAAGTGAAATTAAAAGCAATCTTAATTCTTGAGTTCTTTAAGGAAACGCTGCCCTACTGGGCATCCCAACCACCTGGCAGACATTGGCCCCGAGTTCCTTTTTAGTACTGAAAGCTGTAACCATGCAAGATCTCTTTGTTGTCAACAAGGACAAAACAGATTCAGCTCTACTTTTTGTAGACTTTTCAACTTGGTGCACTCCTGCTCCACAAATCAAGCTGATGGTTTGATGAAAAATGTATTTTTGGTGTCTATAAATCTTATCTCTATGTTGTGGATATAGGTACAATTTAGGAATGAAACAGGAAACCTGGCAACTGAAATGTCCTCCTGACCTTCAATATTCAAATATCATATCTTTTTCACCATTCATATGAAACAATTCTTCTTTTGATATGACATATAACGGATGGAATTAATTTTAAAATACATACATTATAGATTATTTGTAATAAAGCTAAAGCCATACAGCTCTATGCTGGATAGCTACCTACAGGGCTTAACAGCAAAACAGTGTTACAATAACTGTAATCAGGTATCATGATACCTTGATGGCTCATGTAAAATAGACAGAATAAACATCACAATATCACAGCTTGTTAATAAAGGCAGTGAGAAAACAGCTTGGCTAGGTTTGTCTGTACTAAAAAAAGAGAATCAAATTGTAAAATACAGACCTAGAGTTACTACAGTTAAGCTAGGATATTTTTGTTGTGCAGACTGTATTCCAGTCATGCCAGTATCGAATGAGAACAAATGGCTTGGGAGAAAAGCAACGAGAAGAAGAGCAAAAGGCAATGCAAAATATAATTTAGTTTTCTAGAAATACTCATGGTATTTATAACAAGTAAAGAAAAAGTATTAATCTGCAAAAAGGGAATGAGAGCCTAAGCTACACAGGTACAAGTTTCTGGTTCAAAAATAAATGTACTCAGCTCTTAAGAAAAGAAACTTTTAGCAAAACAACGCTGAATTCTGAATAGAAGCAAACACAGATCTCAATGATTTTCCATTCTATCTGTAATCTAGGAGCCATGATTTTCAAATGTATACAAATATGATAAAATAATCCTTAACCATCTGGCCAAAGTTGCTTTGAGCCATCATTGAATGAAGTCCAAGAATGGAAAGGATTCATTCAAGACATTGCTGAATTCTCCTGTTGGGACCATAATCTACATATATTTGATAAACCAATGTAATGTGCAAAGTGCTTGAGGATTGGTTTGTACCAGTGTTAATGATTAATAAATCCTAAAGATTTAACACATTACTGTAAAATATTACAGATGAGAAAGAACCAGCAACTCCACATTCCACATGCATCCTACTGCCTGAAGAGACTTTAACTTTTTCCTTGTTTCCATTTTTGTTTTGATTAGTTGCTGACAAATAACGCAGAGATCTGGCTCATGAATAGTTCTTTGCAATGATTGCATCTTAAAATGCTGTTCCTTTTGCAGAAAAAACACAAATTTTATGCTGATGTCTGAAGTCTCTGTGAGAATATTGTCTTTCCAGGTTCTTGGCAGAGCTGTGAGGTTTTCTGATGAAAAAATCAGAACAAATTAAAAATTATTTTGTTTCCTTGGATGCTTTGCTTACCATCCTGATGCTTTCATATACAACCTAAGAGACATTGGTAAAATTGTTAAGATGCTTTTAATAAACAAGGTTTCCATGGTTGTTACTGTTGGCCAGCCAACTATACTCTTCTACTGCTTGATACAGAAAATTTTCTGCAAACTCCTCCCTCTGTGCTGTTGAGTGCTGTTAAGCATGACGTAAGAGATACTGGCTTTTTGTTCATTCTTATCTTAGGGATAAATGAAACAGAATATAATCGAAATGGCAGACTTTTAAGGTAACAAGTCTGTGATTATAAATGATCTCTTCCTGTCTTTAGAATGAAATGAGATAGTTACTTAATATGATAAGGTGATTCAGTTTTTCTTAAAAATACATTGCCAAATGCTTGAAAATTTCTAAACTTTTCTAGTTTTGTATTTTTATATTCTGTAAAGGACCAAACATAACTTAAAAAAATCATAATAGTAATTCCCCATACTTTTTCATAATATAGTCCTCTCTACATCTTACAGGCAAAATATGTTGCAATTGTGTCTGAGTATTCCTCAAGCCTTATACAAATAGAATAATTGCTGAGAATAAATATCAATCCTGTGTCCTTAGGAGAACTCATAAACCTCTGTTGTAGGATTCATCTCACTGATCTTTATATGCCTGGAGTGTAGAGGTTTGTGTTTGAGCTAGCTTTCTAGACACCCCCTTATAGTCAATGGCAAGAACTGAGCATTTGAGTTCAGCAGTTAACACACCATGAAAGTAATATTCAAAATAGGCCAGAAGAACTGTGCCCAGGAACGTCACTTTTCTTCGTTGACTGGAATCAGTAAGACTTTGTAAATGAAGACTATGTATTTAGATCAAACATATACCTTTGGTTTTCATCAAGTGAATTCCACCCCCATCCTCTCTTTAAGGTCATGATTAAGGCAACCTGTGGTCATAGCCATCAATATTCAAATTCTTGATATTTTATTATTATTATTAGAACTCTGGTGGTATAACTTTTGTTTGCTGATGCTCCTAATTTGTCTCTATTGCTGGGAGATATCTGGGTATTTTATCTGTAGGGTATCTCAAAGGCTTTTCATCCTAAATTTTGCATGTGTTGCTTCTGAGCAGATTCTGTACTGTCAGGATATGTTTTCTTTCTTTCTGTTCTCTTCACTGTGGAAGTACATGAAGGAGAAAAGAGAGGAACTAAGTGTAGAGAGCACTGAATGGATTGCCATGAGTCAGACGTGTATTTCGTGCAGATTCTGATGTTTATTTTATGATAACCTTATGACAGGAAAACAATTCCTCATGTACATACAATTCAATTATAGTAATTCTATGTTTGAACAATTCCTTTCAACCCAGTGGATATGGGAGTAGTTTACACTTGAATAGCCTATATGAACAAGGAATGGCAAATGGCTGAATATAATTCAAGCACACTTAAAGGTCTAAAGAACATTTCATCCTACTGTGCTCACACACAGGATAAAGAGAAATGAAACACAATACTTAGCAAAACCTTTCCAGATCACCTTTCTTTTTTCTCATTTAAGGACTCATTTAAAAATGCATCTCTTTTCCTAGTTATGCCTGGAGGGGATGGAGAGGAAAGAATGGGAATGATTCTGGCAAAAATACTAATCTCACGAAAAAAAAGACGACAAAATAAAGAAGTGTTTCTCATTATAAAGCACTATATTAAATATCACATGACTCTTTGTTTGAGATACTACTTTGTTTGTAACAGACGGTTGGTTCAAGCATACTTACGGGGCCCGTACCATCTATTCGCTGTCTTGGTTATAGCCTCAGTATATCCTGGCCTCAGAGTAATCACAGTGCCAAACCAAGAACTGGGACTGTATTTGGTTTGCGTGGCAAGGTTTTGGTAGTGGGGGGGTTGCCGGGTGGCTTCTGTGAGAAGCTGCCAGAAGCTTCTCCTGTGTCCCACAGAGCCAGTGCAGCTGGCTCCAAGATGGACCCATTGCTGGCCAAGGCCGAGCCCATCAGCGACGGTGGCAGCGCCTCTGGGGGAACGGAGTTAAGAAGGGGAAAAAAAAACCTGTTCTGCGGAACAGCAGACAGTGCGAGGAGTGAGGGTATGTGAGAGGAGCAGCCCTGCAGACCCCCAGCCCAGAGCAGGAGGGGCAGGAGGGGCTCCAGGCACTGGAGCAGAGGGTCCCCGGCAGCCCCTGAGGAAGTCCACGGGGAGGCCGGCTGTGCCCCTGTGGCCATGGAGCTCCACGGGGGAGCAGATCTGCACCCGTACCCAGGGAGGGCCCCACGCCGGAGCAGGGGGATGCCCGAAGGAGGCCGTGACCCCTGGGCAGCCCGTGCTGGGCCTGGCTCCTGGCAGGGCCTGTGGCCCCGAGGGGAGAGAGAGGAGCCCCGACTGGAGCAGGTTTGCTGGCAGGACCTGGGACCCCGTGGGGGCCAGGCTGGAGCAGCCTGTTCCTGAAGGTCAGCACCCGTGGGGGGCCCAGGCTGGAGCAGCCTGTTCCTGAAGGACGGCACCCATGGGGGGCCCAGGCTGGAGCAGCTCGTGAAGAACTGCAGCTCATGGGAAGGACTCACATTGGAGAAGTCCATGGAGGACTATCTCCCATGGGAGGGACCTCAGGCGGGAGCAGGGGCAGAGTGTGAGGAGTCCTCCTCCTGAGGAGGAAGGAGCGGCAGAAACAATGTGTGACGAACTGACCACAATCCCCATTCCCTGTCCCCCTGTGCCACTCGGGGGAAGGAGGGAGAGAATTCGGGAGTGAAGTTGAGCCTGGGAAGAAGAGAGGGGTGGGAAGAAGCTGGTTTTAGATTTGGTTTTAGTTCTCATTACCCTACTCTGATTTGATTGTCAATAAATTAAACTAATTCCCCCAGGTTGAGTCTGTTTTGCCCGTGATGGTAATTGCTGAATGATCTCCCTGTCCTTATCTTGCCCCCCAAGCCTTTCATTATGTCTCCTCTGTCCAACAGAGCAGAGGGAGTGACAGTGGGCACCTGGTGGCCAGCCAAGGTCAACCCACCACAGGGATCATTGGCTAGAGTAAATTCGTCCCTTGAGTAAGAATTTGGACATGAGCTTACAGCATCTACTTTCTTTAAATCACAGAATCACAGAATCATTAAGGTTGGAAAAGACCTTTAAGATCATCAAGTCCAACCATCAACCCAACACCACCATGCCCACTAAACCATGTCCCAAAGTACCACGTCCACACGTTTTTTGAACACTTCCAGTGATGGTGACTCCAATACCTCCCTGGGCAGCTTATTCCAATGTTTGATCACTCTCTCAGTAAAGATATTTTTCCTAATATCTAGTCTAAACCTCCCCTGGCGCAACATGAGGCCATTTCCTCTCGTCCTATTGCAAGTTACTTGGGAGAAGACACCAACACCCATGTTGCCACAACCCCCTTTCAGGTAGTTGTAGAGAGCGATAAGGTCTCCCCTCATCCTCCTCTTCTTCAGACTGAACAACCTCAGTTCCCTCAGCCGCTCCTCATAAGACTTGTGCTCTAGACCCTTCGTTAGCTTTGTTGCCCTTCTTTGGACATGCTCCAGCAAATTTTCTCTCCAGGCGTGCTCTAGTTTTGAGAAGAGGCTTGAACCTATGATGAACTGATGTTGTGGGTACACCCTCACTCTCTCCAAAGTTCTGATTCTGATAATGTAGAATAATATTTGCAAAAATTTGAAGAATAACTTATTAATGAGGGACAAGAGTCTGTCTAACTGGAGTGTTTCTGCAGACCATGTTGCAATGTCTAGGTTCCTGAACATCTTAGCACAGCTGTCTGTGCATTAAAACCAAAAATAAGTGGTGATAGTGTTATATTCTCCTTTTTCCAGAGGTGCAAAAGGAGTCTTTTTCTCAAATTTACACATAACTGGTGGCACCAGCAAAATTCAGAAATATACCTGCATAACAGTTTCCTGCTGTCAAAGAGCATATGACCTTGCTGAGGTTCAGAAAGTCATTAAAAAGAAGGACTGTCTTAGGGTTTGTGGGTTTGGTTTAAGATAGCTGAAGCTGACATTAATCATTTGAGTTTTCAGGTTACATCTACAAGGACATAGGACCCACAAGAGTACTACCATCTCTCTTCTCTGCAGTCAGCTGCTCCAAAAACCCATTCATTATTCCTTTACGATATGGAACCAAATGCTGCTGTTCTGTGTGCATAAAAACAACTCCATGAGGAGTTTCCAAATCTATCCTGCCATTTTTGTCGGCCCTGTGCACAAATATATTCAGGCTGCTAAAACGTCTTCCGCTCCTCTCTCTGGAGAGAGTGAATTGCTGCTTCCAATATTAGCTCTGAGAAAAACGTCAAAACTGCAGCTAGTCCTGAACGCAGCATCACGTTAGCTCACAGGATTGAGCAGCCATGCTCATATTACACCCCCTTGAGCCCTTCATGTTGGCTGCCTATAAACTAAAGGATTTATTTTAAGCAGTCCCTGCTGGTTTTCAAAGCTCTTAATGCTAAGGGACCTGTTTTTTGCAAGACTTCCTTCTTGAGCCTCCTCCCAGTGCATATCCATGAGCTGACACCACATACTTCCGAGCTGCGCCACTTAGACTTGCTCGCAACATTAGTATGAGCTTTACCTCCTGCTGCGATAGCTCAGAGAGCATGCATCTCACTTCTCCAGACTCTCCGCCTTATCCCATGTGATCAATAGCTGTCTCCATTTGCAGTTGTCCAGTTAATGAAACTCACTATGAAATTAGATCCCCTAGAAGAAATCTCAAGGCTGAGTATCTCGAACTCTGAGACACTTTAAATGGGTACTTAATTTTGGAAGTTTAGCAGATGATCATATTCTATAGTTTATAACAGCTCTGTTCCTTTTATACTGTATAACGAAAAGGTAAGCACGTGTGTGTGTGTGTGTGTGTGTGTGTGTGTGTGTGTGTGTGTGTGTGTATGTACACAGGGGGTCTTTCAAGAGAGAAAAACTAGTAATGTCCAATTCCCTGTCACTGGTAATGAAAGAAAAAAACCCAACCCTGAACACTCCTCAAAAGCTGCTGTACAGAGAAGAGTAGTTTTTGGATAATAATGCTGTAGCAATGTTTGCTTTTACAATTTACAATAAGTGATTTAATCAGAAGAGGCATACCTGAAGGAGAGCACTCAGAAAGCTCTGTAGACCTTACAGGCTGGTACACAGTGGGTTTTTCATGTGTTTACAACAACTGCACATTTTAAAGATCAATAAATGCTTGCAGCCAAGCATTAGATTTGCTGAGTAAATGGACGTGAGTCTGGAATTATTCTGCAACTAAAATTAAGAAATATGCGGTACTTTCCAAATCAGAGTGCATTAACACAATTGCAGAAGAGTGGAAGTCCTTCCTGGTTTATGTTTCCCTATTTGTTCTGATATAGTCAGGTCACAGCTCTGAGCTGTGAAAGCCCTGTGAAAGTGCCACTATGGCATTGGTTTATTTGCATGCTGATAGTCCCAAGCTTTGGGCTCTGGTCTTTTTACAGCAGATTTCATTTCCACAGGTCGGTGGAATCAGCCTCAGGGACGGTTACCCAAGAGGCATGTAGACCTTACTGTGAGATCCAGACTCTGGCATATGAACAAACCTCTCACACCATTGTTAACTTCTGCTGTCCCTGATTCTACGTACAGTGCCCACTCCATTCCTGTTTCAAAGTCCAAATGAAATTTGCCATTGAATGTAGTGGGAACAGAATCAGGCTCCTAAGCCTTTTAACCCATAGCCTGTCTGGGCTGCATTGAAGCTGCCCGCATTCAAGCAATCTGGCCGTGCTCCAACCTAGGATCTCTGAAGCTTAAGATCACTTCATTTTTCCTCTCTTTGTGAATCAGAAGTAATTGTTTTTGAATGTGTTTTTAGCAGGAAACTTTCCATAATATATTTTAAATTTATATACATCTATATATTTTTCTGCTATATTTCCTTATACTGTAATACCCCTGAGGAAGCTTTCCAGTCCAAATTTCCTTTGGCTCTTCTTCTTTGTCATTTTTTCCCTTTTTCCCATTTCTTTAGCTTATTCCCTTCCCATCCCCTGCTCTCTTCCCCCTCCCCTCCCATCTTGGTGCAAGATGTTTAAAAAGGGTGTTTTGTTTTGGTTTTTAGTAAGAAAAATCCACCCCTGCTTACTTTCTCAGTACTTGACTAAGCAACAAAAAGTCTGCTCAGCACACAAAAAAGAGCACTGAGATAAGTTTGGGAGAACTCGCTTTAGGAGTCCTCAAAGCAGAGAATAAGTAAAGATGTGCCAGGCTTGGATTACTCACTGCTACATCTACCCACAGAGTACAGAGACAAAAAGGCCTTCTTGTGCTTGCGGGTCACTGTATTAACCCACAAGGTTCACTCAGCAAACACGTGTCCTTTTCAAAAGCTGCCCTTTTCTCAAAGCTGTGGTTTCTCTATCTGTGGTTTTGAGCAAAGCAAGCAGAGCTCTACGCCAGTATTTCAGGCTACCCATCACACTAAGACATCTTGTCAGAATTCAGCCATCTCCGTGGAGCTGGCGGGTCCCTCGCTGAATTTCGCAGGAAGAGGTACTTTCTCTTTTTTTTTTTTTTTTTAACCAAACCATAGATCACATCCCTGCTAGTGAGTTGGGACGAAACTTTCCTAGTTACTGTGTTTCTTTTTGCAAAGGGGAAAGGATTTTAAATGGAACCCCCTGCCAGGTCTCCTACTTACAGCTCTGACTATAAGCCAGGAGTAGTACAATATCTGCTGCTAATCCAGAAGCAATATGCTGCAGTCATTAAGGTAGTTACTTACTACTGCGCTGATGAATGCACAAAAAAGAACAGAAAGGAAATTTGGCAGAGCAGATGGTGGATAATGATAGTGACAGTGAACAAAAATACTGTCAAGTATTGTGTCTGTTGGGGAACCCGTTCCCCAATGTAAATATAAAGTAAACATGACATAGGTATTAGGTAATTTTACAATCTACTGTTTTTGGCAGCTAGTTTGGCACTGGTCATTGTGTCTATTTTGGGGATCAGCTGTATGGTCCCAGATTGCCATTTTTCCTCTGCCTTTCTTTCTCTTAAATTTCCTACAGTATATTATCACTTCATTTTAGTTTCGCTTATTTCCTCTGACAGTAGAGCAGGCCAGGCACTGACTGCGAAGTCACTTCCTCCCTAAAACTCAATCTGTCTGAATGTTGCAAAAACTTTTCAAATTAAATGCTTTATTAAAACACATACATATTCAGCAGTTCACCCTCTCAAACATTGTTTACTCCTGGGTGCTGCGCACACTAAGGATGCTTGCTCTGTTCCAAGGTGGAAGATCTCTCTCTCTCTTAAACTGGTACCCTCCCTGGCATGCAAGACAAAGCTGTGACACGTGAAAGTGCAGTTTGACATTCAAAAAGAGCTGAATACAGGCCTTTTTTGTGCATTTCTAGGAACTCCCTTTTTTTTTCTCTCCCCAATTCCAGCCTGTTTTGCTAACATGTGCTCTTCTGACAGATATCAGCAGAGTTTTCAAATTAGATTAGGTCACGTGGGTAAACCAAATTAACTTGACATCAAAGGTTATCTGCTCTTCTTGTTTTTCACACATCTCCATCTCCTTCCCTCCTTTTTAGTGCAAACTTTCTAAAGCCTTTTAAAAGTAAAAGAACAAATCTTGGGAACAAGCTTTGCTGAAGGTTTATACACCCACCATTCAGGGAATGTCTGCTTGCAACAATTTTTTTCAGGCTATTTTACACATCCCTAATTACAGGCTATTAGGGATCAAATTAACTGGGTCAATTAATGAATCCCAGAACTTAGTTATAATGCATTCATATATGAGGGTAGTAGCTGGGATTAATGAAGTGATTCTGTACTAAAAGCATCAACAATTAGTATTTTATTTGGAGGCTGGGGGCTGAGGGGAAATTTTGGAAAAGCGAAGTAGTTCTGCTGCTAGCTTGATGATTTAAAACAGAGGTGTCTGCACATAAAACTTAATGATTCTCTCACAAAAGGTAACAGGATGTGTCAGCTTTTCTCGGTATTTGCATTGATATGTATATTTATATGTGTCTGTGTGTGCATAGTCATTCTATTCAGTAGAATATTCAAACCTTTTACATTATCTTATCTTATTGTTGTGATTTTTAAAATAATTTAGGTGTTTTAAAGGAAATTTAAAGAGAGAACAAGGTAGTGTCCTCATCACTTCTCAGCCCATGAGCACATACATCAATGCCTGAATTATTTTCAGATGATTTTGTTTACTCCTAGGCTCAGATTGTAAAGCAGAAGCGCAGCAGTGGAGGCCTTATGCAGCAGAAATGATCCGTGATCTCACGGGGCACATTAGGCCATCTGAGTTCATGGGTCTGGCTTGGACACCTCGCTGAGCTATTCAGCAGCAGCCCGCGCTGGGCAGAATGACCGTTTCCCCCGCGTTTCCTCTGATGTATGGGGTGACTATGAAGGCTGATGTGAAGGCAACAAGAGATTAGCGAACACTCTCTTGTGAATCTTCTACAATCATCAAACCCACCCAGGTTTGGACAGAAAAATGCCAGCTGTCTTTGGCTTCCTATAATATTTTTGGTGGCAAGGATTTAGACCCAGATAGTTTGGTAAACCAGACTCCCTCTTCTTGGAACTGGAGTGGAAATGGGCATTTCATCACTATGCAGCAAGATTCTCTAATGCATGCCAATTTTTGCTCGCATGATATTTATTTTTAAATGCTTTCTTTTGAGACAGACTTCACAGAATTAACATTTTCCATGATATTTATTAATCGGAAAAATTTTTTTAAGAAAGAATAGCTTTAAGAAATTATAATAACAGCTATTTCTTACAGCCATTGTTTCTTGAAACTAGAATTGTAGGATGTATGGTGAAAAGAAATATGTTGTCTCAGTTTTTGAGTCGATCCATATGCCAAGAATACATATTAGTTTTATTTAGGCTGTTTAAACCTTTACTTCAGTGTTTCGTGATTGAATGTTTAACTATGCATTTTTCATAGTTTTCTCATTTTTTTCACTGAAATTCCCTAAACTGCTTAGACAGGGGTTGGAGGAAATGAATAAATATCACAAAACTGATTGCCTATAAAACACCATTGGATTACTGATTCACACGTACCATAATTGTTCTTTCAAAATAACACATAGTGCTAGTAATCCTTTAGAGTACTCCTGCCTCATTCTGCAGCTGATGAAAGATGCATGCTCACCAGTTGCAACCCTAACAGAATTCCTAAGAACGCATCTGAATTTAGACCACAGATAGACATCCGGACTTTAGTGTTTTCATTTCCATATCCATACAGCTTTTGTGCAGCCCAGACTGGTTTGCCAAGGTGGGTGAATATTACTGGTTTGGTCACAGATAAATCATTATTGTTACTCAGTGACTGGAGTTAGTCATCCTAAGCACAAAGATTTGAGGGGAACTGTAAGGAATGTTTTTTCAAATTAAAAAAATCACATCTGACAACACCAGATGTTATAGCTGTATTTCCAGCTATCTCAGAAAGAACTTTTTAAGTAGTTTCCAAACTGTCAAATCATTCAATATACTCAGTCTCCTTGTTTCAGTGATTCTTTCTTACTTGTCCTTGTAGCTAGAACAGGGGCAACTTAAAAGAGAAGGGAGAGAAACAGAACAGGAAAAATATAAAGTCCATAGAGCAGAAAGGAAATGGACAACAGTGGTGATAAGAAAGAAAACAATTCTCTCTGAGTTCCTTCCTATTCCTGAGGAAGATAGCCTTCACTTCGGAAGGGCCAGCCAGTTATCACTGCCGCTGCACTCGGCGAGTGTTTCAGCTGTTGAGACAGGTGACGTTACAGACCCTGGGACTTTTTTACCCTGAACTTTGCTGACTTTCTCTACTTCACTTTTCATATTGGGATTTCTTCACCTTACCATACTTACATCTCTTTGGCCAGAGCATAGTTCTTTCCTCAGACTGCTAAGTGAGATGGCCAGGTGTCCTGGTTTTGGCTGGGATAGAGTTAATTTTCTTCCTGATAGCGGGTATAATGCTGTGTTTTGGCTTTGGGGTGAAAATAATGTTTGTAACACACTGATGTTTTTAGTTGTTGCTGAGCACTCAAGGACTGCTGGTCTGGACTGCTGGTCAAGGACTGGTTGACAGCCGGCTGAACATGAGGCGGCAGTGTGACCAGGTGGCCAAGAAGGCCAACAGCGTCCTGGCCTGTATCAGAAATATTGTGGCCAGCAGGAGTAGGGAAGTGATTGTGCCCCTGTACTCGGCACTGGTGAGGCCGCACCTTGAATCCTGTGTTCAGTTTTGGGCCCCTCACTACCAGAAGGATGTTGAGGTGATGGAGCGTGTCCAGAGAAGGGCAACAAAGATGGTGAGGGGTCTGGAGCACAAGTGTTATGAGGAGCGGCTGAGGGAACTGGGGTTGTTTAGTCTGAAGAAGAGGAGGCTGAGGGGAGACCTTATCACTCTCTACAACTACCTGAAAGGGGGTCGTGGCGATGAGGGTGTTGGTCTCTTCTCCCAAGTAACTAGTGACAGGACAAGAGGAAATGGCCTCAAGTTGCACCAGGGGAGGTTTAGATTGGATATTAGGAAAAATTTCTTCACTGAGAGGGTGGTCAGGCATTGGAACGTGCTGCCCAGGGAGGTGGTGGAGTCGCCATCTCTGGAAGTGTTCAAAAAACGTGTGGATGTGGCGCTTCAGGACATGGTTTAGGGGACATGGTGGTGCTGGATTAATGGTTGGACTTGATGATCTTAAAGGTCCTTTCCAACCTAGTGATTTTGTGATTCTGTGATTCTGTGACTGTCCAGCTTCCCATGCCGGGCTGCCAGTGAGCAGGCGGGGGTGCACGGGAGCTGGGAGAGGACACAGCCAGGACAGCTGACCCCGGCTGGCCAAAGGGGTATTCCCGACCATACAGCGTCATGCCCAGTACATAAACTGGGGGAGCTGGCTGGGAAATGCTGCTACTCGGGAACTGGCTGGCCATTGATCAGCGGGTGGTGAGCAATTGCATTGTGCATCACTTATTTTGTATATTTATTATTGTTATTATTGTTGTTATTGTTGTTGTTGTTGTTATTATTATTATTATTCTTTCATTTTTCTGTCCTATTAGACTGTCTTTATCTCAACCCATGAATTTTATCCTTTTTTTCCTGATTCTCTCCCCCATCCTACCGGGAGAGGCGGGGAGCGACCAAACAGCTGTGTGGTGTTTAGCTGCCGGCCGGGTTAAATCACAGCACCAGGTCAGCTCTCCATGCCTGCCTCCCACAGCTTCTGTCGCTGGCGGACCTCACTGCCACACCGTTTGTCCCTTTCTGCTCTTTCAGCCAGTTTAATTTTGTGACTGGAATTTGCTCTTTCCCAGTGGCCAACACAATTTTCCCCAATCTGGCCTTCTCCTATGGCCTTCCCCAGACACAAATTGGAAAATAAGTACCAAAAATAAGCCTGGAAAATAAGGATGAAAATCCTGCAAAAAATGAAGGTGCTGCTCCAAAATAAATGACAACTGATGATGTGCACATAGTATCATTGACTACTTATTTCTAGTTAAAGGATGCTATGTCTTCCAAGTGTTTGTAAGTATCATATCAGAGAAAATAAAGAAATTGGAATTACTCAATACAGAGTAAATTAAGGATAAACATTTTTACTTTGTGAAAACTGTATTCTTTTGTGTTATTTTGGTTTTGGGGTTTTTTTTTTAGATTTAGTTTTGGTTTTGGGGAGTTTTTTGTGTTTATATACAAAGTTTTCGCCACTATTGAAAGTTTTTTGAGGAAATACCACAACATTTTTTTCTGATAATTACATTTGCTAACTTCTACAGTCTGTTTGTATCTGTAAGACTGCAGAAAATGACAGAAGGTAAAATTCCGTGTACAGTATAGAGATGAGACTGAGTAGGTGAGTGAGAACAGATAATGGTGAAATTTTCTATTGATCTATTTAAGCCTTGAAATTATATAGAACATATAATTCTAGAAATGATGAAGTCTATTGACATGGATTTCAAGGAAGATAAAGTTTATATTTTTCCATTTTATAATAGTTTCCAGCTGATTTCCTTTTAAAATGGCAGGTTACAGCTCTGACAAAAAGTCATACATGGAAGCCTGACTATAAATGCAGTATTATGTCAGCAAATTAGACTAATACAATATAAGATTTGACCTAAATATCAGTTACAAGTTTGCTTTCTGACAGATGAAATCTATCTAGAAAGTCCTTGACCCTCTTACAGAATTCTAGGGTGCAGAGAACGTGCAGAGAGGCTCTACAGGGGAGTGATGAGCAGGTGTTCTTAATTGCCCCTGGAAAAACAAAGGCTAGAGGGATGTCAGGGGGGGTATCAGATGGTTTAGGGATGAGGCAGGCTGGACTAAGAGGATGGAGGAGAAAGAAGACTTTGATATGTGAAGGAGCTTACTGAAGTGAGTTGAAAGAGGTGCATCCTCCCTCCCTCCCTCCCTCCCTCCCTCCCTCCCTCCCTTCCTTCCTTCCTTCCTTCCTTCCTTCCTTCCTTCCAAGAAACAGTTTATTTAGTTTTCTGGAAATTCTGGGTAAATGCCAGCTGCTTCCTCCTGAAAGTTTACGTTCAGAGAGTTTCAACCTGTGAAATTTCCACACGAATTAATGATTTTTAGACAAGCATGTGAACCTTAGGTTTGAAGATTTAGAAGACATGCGTTAATACAGGCCATATAAGAAGTTCCTCAGTGAGGCACAAACCACTCAGCCAGGGAGAAGATAAATCAAAGAAAGTCACAGTGTTTGCACAGCACCAGACACAATTCTAGTGATAAGGATTTTTCCTGTAAAAAGCCTCCAGATGGGTAAACAAGAAATGTGTCATTCCTGAGTTTGGACTAGGTGGTACTAGGCTTTCAGACATGTGAATTATAATGTTTCACATATTTATGGTCGTTTAGGGATACAGAAGTAGCAAGAATTATGGAGCCCAGTCATTGCTATTGCTGATGCTGTGTCAAAGAATTTATTACATAAGAACACTGAAATTCTTGCTAAAAACACAAAGTTAGTGGTTTTGTTTTCTGTCACTAGAAAAATTCTGCTCCAGATAAAAATTATTCTTAGTCAGTTTATTCCCATTGTGTCAACTTTCATCCAAACCACTAACCTTAAGAATCTAGTACCTGCTGATGTTTAACCTATCTGTATTTACAGATAGAAAGTGCATCACCTTTCAGTCTTATTTTTGTTAACTTAGTGTAACTTTGCATGACAAGGTTTTGGTAGTGGGGGGGTTGCCGGGTGGCTTCTGTGAGAAGCTGCCAGAAGCTTCTCCTGTATCCCACAGAGCCAGTGCAGCCGGCTACAAGATGGACCCGCTGCTGGCCAAGGCCGAGCCCATCAGCGACGGTGGCAGCGCCTCTGGGGGAACAGAGTTAAGAAGGGGAAAAAAATCCCTGTTCTGCGGAACAGCAGACAGTGTGAGGAGTGAGGGTATGTGAGAGGAGCAGCCCTGCAGACCCCCAGCCCAGAGCAGGAGGGGCAGGAGGGCTCCAGGCGCCGGAGCAGAGGGTCCCCGGCAGCCCCTGGGGAAGCCCACGGGGAGGCCGGCTGTGCCCCTGCGGCCATGGAGCTCCACGGGGGAGCAGATCTGCACCCGCACCCGGGGAGGGCCCCACGCCGGAGCAGGGGGATGCCCGAAGGAGGCCGTGACCCCGTGGGCAGCCCGCGCTGGGGCCGGCTCCTGGCAGGGCCTGTGGCCCCGTGGGGAGAGAGAGGAGCCCCGGCTGGAGCAGGTTTGCTGGCAGGACCTGGGACCCCGCGGGGCCCAGGCTG
>NC_138582.1:16974951-17224951 GCF_964289735.1 Phaethon aethereus
TCCTGCAATTAGCTAGTTCACTCGGGTCCTTCTGCATCTTTTTCAGCTGATGAGCTCTAACCTTACAGCAGAACCTTCTGTTACAAGCTGCTATCCTGTTACTCCTCAAGAATGACCAGTTCTTTTCTATGATATCCTAATTGTCCTCTACCAATAAAAGTATAAATTTGGAGGTACAAGCAAATTAGCATTTTGCTCTCTTGCTTCCTGAGTGAAAAACAGACATTGGACTATTAATCATCAGCTGTCTCAAGACCGAGCCTAGAAGAACTCTACCAGTAACTCACCTCCAGCTCCTCTAGCAATACTGCTTGACAGTTTTGTATTCACTTCACAGATTCTTTATTCCTTGCTTTGATTTTAAATGAGAATCTTCTTAGTTGGCACCATTTCCTGAAGTTTTGATACATGAAATCCAGTGCACTTCCTTTGTCTAGAAAATCTGTCTAGGATGATCTACATTTGATTAAATCCCTGTTGTTTTACATCCTATTAAATTGTCTTTAAATATCTTTTCCTTCAAAATCTGTCCTAGAGCAATGTAGAGAGTTACAGGCTTACAGATGCCTGATTACTTTCTCCTCTTTTAACCGTAGGCACAGCATTTGGTGTTCTACTGTCATACCAAATTTAACTTGAAAGGTGTGTTTAAAAATACTTCTTACAAATCCTGCGAGGGAGACCACCTAATCCCCCTGACTTGAGTGCATTAAACCTCATGATTTCTGTTTCCACTGCAGTTGAGATAACAAGGGTGTGGAAATGAAAGCTGCCATTAGACATTCTGCTTTTCCTCTCAATTCAACGTAATTGTCCTTTTTGAAACCTGAGGCAAAATTTGTTTCATTTTTTGGCCACACCTAGATTATCTTTAATGTTTGTTTTATCCTGACTAGAAAGCCACATTACTTCTTCTTTCCTTGTGCCTTTTTGTTTCAGTTTATATGGCTCAAAAAGGAAATACCCTATGGTTCAATATCTTCTTCAAGGCCAAACTTAGATTCTATTTTGACAATTTTAACTTCCATCTTTCGTTTCTTGATTCATAGCTTTTTTCCTTCTAAATCTTTTTCTTAGTTCTCTCCTACTTATTTCTATTAGCCTTCTTGGGGTGGTTATTCTTGCAGGTCATCTGAGAGTTCTTTCAAAATTTTCTGTAGTTTGAGGTACAATGTTCTGTAAGATTCAATGCTTTTGATTTTGAAATTCCAGGCTTCTTCCATGACCAAATCCCTTGGGATTCTCATTTTAACGGACTTTATTAAACAGTTCCATTAGTTCATCAAAGCTTGTCCTTTTGAATTGTAAATGCTTAGCTGAATATCTGCTTTTTTATCATGTTATCTTAAATGTTCCTATTTGCTTGATTCAACTTCCTTTTCTATGACCAGCTTTTATCTAAAATCCTAATTCATACAATGAATCTAATAGAAAGTGTTTTCAACTAGGTTCTGATTTTACATTATTTTCTGATTCTAAGAGACTTATTTTACCATCCTTCCACAAAATGATACTGACTCAAACAAGTTATTTGTTTACTATTCTCCTTTATTTCTTTAACTTCCCACATGCTGAATTTAGAGCTCCAACTTTCTTTTTTTGTTGTTGGGTTGTTTGTTTTTTTTTTGTCTTGAAGACTGAGTGTCCTTGAATATCTGTGTTCCATTTGGAATTGCTGTTCTTTGGTATATTATCTCTATAACATTTGGTTTCATCTCTAATAGGTGCAGCTCAAAATCCTCCCTTTCTCTGAGGAACACAAAACAATTTATAAACATACATTATCTTCATAACATACCAATGAAATAACTAATTGCAATGGTGGAAGTTGCAAGTGCATTGCATGTTGAGAAGGTTGAATGTGGAAACACCAAAATTCCATGGACAAGTCCACCCTTGTTCTATATAGATTCTTTTACTACACTTATCACCATAATATCTCAACAGCTTCAACAGTGTAGTAAGTAATATGACTAACATCTGACATTTGTACTTCATTTTCTCTTTCTTTTATCTTTCCTCTTAGTGCTAAAGAATTTTGTTTTTAATTTTGAGTTCTTTCATGTCTCTTTTCTTCCTTTTTGTTGGACTGAATGGGCTATAAAGAATGTCATCTGCCAGCTGTGTAAAGGAGAGAATGCTTTAGTGACTGTTAGGCCAGTTCCAGAGTCCATTGGGCTTTAGTATCTTCTTAGACCACTGTCCTTCATAAAAGTTTCTTATTTTGATTCTGATCCTAACAGAGGCATTGTAGCAAGGAAACTCACCTGTTGTTCGAGGACACTATCCTAACTTTGATTGGCAGGTAAAAAATGGAGATTAATTCCTTGATGTGTTTCTTCTGCAGCACTCCTAGGATCTTGCCAGCCTGCACAATAGAAGAAAGTCTTATTACCTGAAGCTATGTCTTTCATAATAACCATTGGCATCATGACAAAGTTCCTCATATCATGATTCCATATTCATTTGTTGCCAGAATTGCCCCTATCTTTACACCTTACTACAGAAAGAAATCAAGGTCCTGGACATTTCAGTGTGATGATGATGGGAAGGAGGGAGATGAATAACAACAGCAGTGTCCTTTGGTGTCACCTGTTGTATTGGATCCAATTCCAGTAGCACCTTTAGGAAAACAACTTCCTGAGTTAATCAGAGCCCAAGTGGCTCTGTTAGGTTCTACCATTTGGTGGCTGATTAGGTGCAGACCAAATCCATTTGGTTTTGTTGTCATAAGGCAAGCAGAAGGGACAAAAGGTTGCAGAGCAGAAATTATGCTAGACAGCCTGAGAGACATTTAAGAGTTATCATTGAGAGTTTGTTTCCTTCCTCTGGCGTTTGAGTGTTTACAGCTAGCAAAGCCCCATTGAAGGGAAGGGACAGACAACCTTTTGAGAGGCTGCCACCTGGTTGGAACATGCCAGTAGAGCCAAACCTGCAATGCACAGGTCTGCATTCAGCTTGACGTGTCCCTTGATTCTTCCCTCTCAAACCCTTGCTGCAATTCTGCAGTGCTACCTTGAAAAGCTCTACCTTGAATCTGTAAATAGAAATCACCTTACTTGGTGGCCAGTTAGCCACCGTGGTCTTTCACAAGGGACCCTTGAGATTTCCAATGATGTTTCTAGTAAAAGGAGCACCAGAGGGAAAGCAGACATATTTTCAGAGGCACGATGAAGGCTTTTAGGCACCTCATCTCCTAAACAGAGATAATTATACTGACTCTCTAAGAGTCAGAGATCTGTTAAAGATAGAATAAACTACTGTTGTATGAATAAGCAGATGTAGTTATAATTGGAGAATGTCCCTTTGCCACTACATGGGGCCATAAAATCATCATGGTCTTGGTATTTAATATGGTTCAGCACCATCATGAGAGCATTGCAGCAGTAGTAAGCAGTGTTGCCATTATTACTCTGTTGTCCTCTGCTCTGCCATGGACCTTCTCTTTGATCCTAATTTGCACGACAGAATTTGGAGGATTCTTACCTTCTTTTTCCTCTCCTGTTTCTTAGGTTTCTTAGTATAGTGAAATAAATGAGTTACTTCTCCATTCTTTCTCCTTAACTTATAGGAAATATGATGATGTATCCAGACAGCTTTTGTTTGCTTGTTCTTGCTTTGCATGCCACAGGAGCGCCATGAAGAACACTCTATGATTAGACAGAAGAGATGAAGAGCTCCAAGGGGGGCAAAGTAAGAGAGACAAAAACCTCTAAGTGCAGGAAGAAGCATCTCAGAATAACCTTCCTGCAGCTAAAAAGTCAAAGGCTGATGTGTTAATTTGAAAAGGCAGATGGAATTTTTGTGTACGTTCAAAAAGCAACAACTCCAAATATGCTTTCAGGGTGAGATTTCAAAAAGTACCTGCCTGATTTAGGGACACAAACATAACTAGAATCTGAGTATTTTTTAAATCTCATGCCAAAATTACTTTAGAATTAAAATATGCTGTAGACTTAAGAAGTAGTATTTAAAATCTGGCCATTTTTGTGCCCATAGTCCACATCTGCAAGTAATTATGGGTGCAAATGTGTATATGTCAACATCTACATACATTAATGTACCTGTTAATCTGATAGTTAAATGTCTGTGTGTTATCAAATAACATACTCTACAAAATTGTGGCCACAGTTATTTGCAAGCGTAAGGAGGGAAACCATGTCAAGATTTAACCCTTACAATTCTAATGTTGATCTTTTTATCATGCACGAATGGAAATCACATTAATATTAAAGATAAATACATGTATTTGGGGAAGACGTTAACGCCTGCCCTCATGTCTATTTTATTGAGAACTGTATTTTCTACCTATGTTGTTCTCACCAGTCTTCTTTTTCTTAGCGACAAATAAATGAGGTACATGAACTTGCCTGAACAAAATTGTCAGTGGTTAATTTTAAAATGCTTCCCAGTTTAAGAGGATAGACAATGATCTTCCTGATTTTTTAAAACTGTCATTTGAATAATCCTTTACATATTGAGGTGAAATTTAAAGTTAAAAATATAATTGTGAACCTTTCTACACAAAACCTTACCCCGGAAAAATGTCAGACATGCATATCTACTGCCCACTCTAAGAAGAGTTATTTAACTTTTTTTTTCCTTTCTCTCTCACAGATATATATTGGTTAGTTACTGCCCTGAGCTGAGAAACCTTCCTGACTAGATTGTCATAAAAATTGTTGGTTTACACTAAAAAAAAATGGCTTCAGTGAACTGGCTTTCTAATAAGATTATTTTGCTGTGTTGAATGACAACCATTCTAATTATGAGCTACTTGCTTTCAGCTAGCTCTGTAGGTTTTAGGGTGGAGTTTTTCATTTCAGATGTCTGGCATGCACATGAAGTTTTTTCCTGGAAAACTTCAGCCATCTTTGGGACTATGATTAAGAGGTTATATTGTTTTGCTCATTATTAAAGTGTAAACTACCAGCTATTCTGTTAAAGTCTGGCACATTCAAAGTCTGGCTCAAGAACCTGCTGGTTGAGAAAAACATAGCCTCAGTGCTGAAGAGGTGCTTAATGATATCCTTCTGAAAATCTTATCAAACCAGTTGTAAACCTCTGAAAAGTCACCTTTTGCTTGTGCCAAGATGTTTGTCACAGCCTGGAAGCGAGTTCCTTTTATCATCCCTTCTCCACCCCTAGAGAGCTCCTTAGAGGTCTTGCAATCTGCAGCTTCTCTGATAGTTTCCCCTGCTGAAATCTGCTGTGGCTCCCAGTAATCACACATCAAGGAAACAAACTTTCCTGCTTACCCCTTGCCACCTTAAGGAGTTCAGTATTGTCCATACATTGGGATTTCTGGCTTTTCCTTTGTTTATATAAATACACATAACACCCCCCCAAGGCATTACGTTTGAAGATAACACATTAAAAGAACATTATCCTGACTTCTTGCCTCCACCAGACCTTTGTGTAAGCACTGTGATGCAGGTTTTAATTACCTGTATACATTCAATATTTTTTTCCTCTGCCAGTGTCCTTACCTCACTCGTAACACAGGATGGTCTGAGTTTGGGACTCAATCAAGATGGTATAATGAGTGGAGTTGTATTGTAAACAAACTTTCATAGGCCTCTTCCTCTAGTCGTTGCAGAAGTTCAAGGTATGTGATCAAAATAAAAACACTGTGGGATTAAAAAAAAAAAAGATGGTTGCCCAAGAAGACATGTTCTCCTACAGTCTTTGACACTGTGGGTATGCTTACATTGAAGCATATAATGTAGAGACAACTGCGCAGTTCAGGTGTCAGGAACAATTCTGCAGCAGCACAAGGTAATTCACTCTTCTGACTTAATCTCGGGGCTAGCTGGAACTTCTACAGAAGCTTCTACAGGTTGCTTCATGTGAGTAGGTGACAGATTGCAACGTAGAAAATGGCCAGAGCTTTTTCGTGTTGCTTGGTTGCGTCCATCAGATTTTGCTAGGATGTCCAGTCAGTAATTTTGCATTCCTTATTCTCTCACAGTTTGGGATATTCATTTTACATGTGGGTTCAGCACGCATAACTGCAAGCAGAACTGACAGGAGCCGTACACTGAACTGAGTTCTTATTAAATCCTAAGTGATCAGCAAGAAAACTAAATGTATTACTTTTTTAGAAATACCTTGAGGTAAGAATCTTTACAGATAATTTCTTATGCAAAAAGGTGTCTCTGTGTCTTCCAAGGGACATGTCTTTCAATGTCTTCCTTAGATCATGAAAAATAAATAAAATAATTCAATATAGTAGGAGATTTAAATATGTAAGAAATGAGGAATTGGACCCTGAACCCAAGACTAAATGAGAATTCAACTCTTACCTATATATACAGTGAGAAAGTTTGAGACAAAGATTCTGTTTGCTGTGTACACTGAGGCTACAATCAGGCCACACAACCAACTGCCATTTAAATGCTTCCTAAAGACTGAATGTTGGACTTCGCAATGTTGGTGGTGCTTAGGGGTTGGTTTTGCTTTTTTTTTGTTTGCTTGGTTTTGGTTTTAATATGGATACTTCTAAAATGCAGTCAACACCATCTGCATGATGGAAATGAGAAGTAGCTGCACTCTGTTTCTTATTTTTCTAGCAGAGATGATTTTCATTCAGATCCTTTCTTCTTCCTTAAAACTTAAAAAAGTTTTCCCAGCCTGTAGTCTATATGGGGATTTTTGCCGAACTGCTCAGAAGCCTTGCTGCCTTACATACTGAAATCATGAAATACTGTATATCTCTCTCTAAAAAGAAAAAGTAAATACCAGAGTGTTCTAACTGAGGTCATACTTTCTTCATGTCTAGACATCATTGGTAATCTCTCCCTTTTATAATACTGCTGTGCTTTGTATGTATTCAGCTGTGAGGGAAGCGCTTTGCGCTTAGTTGCATAAAATAAGCCAAATTTCCAGACAACTTTCAGTACAGCATCTCAGATTGTTTAGGCTGATGTGTGTGATCTTTTATGAAATCCGATTTTTTCCACTGGAGGAGCTTTGCTTAGTAAACCAATGGCAAATTTGGAATAAAAATATGACTGATGTGGTTCCTGAATGCCCAGCTTGTTAAGCAAATGTTGTTGAATCCAGTCCCCAGTAAACAAGCTAACTTCTCGTTCCACTAGAAATATATTTTACTAAGAATCTTTGTAGATCATTCTTTATGCAAAAAATAATGTCTCAAGTGACGATTTTGAGCAGAATAAAAATGAAAACAAATGCTGAATCAGTATTTGCCCTTATAGTTCCACTTCTTAAATATTAATACTCTTTTCTAACTCTTTGTACATAAATAATCTTTTAAGAGAGTAACAATGAAATATAGACAATCCACATCAAATGAATGTGAACTTTTGATGTAATTATCAAAGGTCTGTTGGGTTCTGTTTAATTTTAATTAGTATTGGATTCTAACCAACAAATTCAGGTCTCACGTGGATTTTTAAAATCCAAACATTATGCCCCCTTGCACGAAGGATTTTGGCTTAATTTGGCCCATTATAAAGGTGCTGGTTATTCATGAAATTATGTTGAAGTTCAGATTTTGAAAACTAACAAGCTGAGGATTTGCTTTAACATGGAGAAATGAACTAATTGGCCTATGCACCAACTGAAACTCCTATAAAGATTTTTCGATCTAGGGTTGTTTTTTTTTTTCCCAATATTAGCTGTTGGACAAATACTTGAACATTTAAAAAGAATATTCTAGCCTGAAACTCTTTCTGATATATAAAATCTTAACCCAAGCAGATATGCAAAACTCTCAAGACTTTCACTGTCTTGAAGAGCTTAAGTACAGAGATACTGGCTGTTGCAAATAACTATGAATAGGATTGCTACATACCCATTTGCAACACGTTCCTATGTTCTTTTACTGATTGCGGTCCTTTTTACCTGTGGAGCACCAAGTCCTGTTTGAACAGGGAAAGAAACACAAAATTAATCAGACTAAGATTATCAGTTGTACAGGGGCATTTGAATTTTGCCAAGAGATTATAAATCAGTTTTTCTTTTCCCTCCCTACACCTTTAACCAAAGAGTTAAAGTCCAGCCAGGCAGTGGGTGGTGATTCATGGGCTCTGAAGCCAGAAAGGACCACTATTACCATTTAATCTCTCACCAGAGAGATCTACATTTTTGTAGAGAAGGTCTTTAGAGAGGGGGAGGCCAATGCCCCAGTGAGGCAGCTATGCCCTCAGGGTGGCTGCCAGCCCCCTTGTCCGCCCTAGCCACTGCAGGAATGAGGAGCAGAAAGTGGCTGTGGGAAGGAGAGGGCTGGGTTTCTCCCCAGGTGGCCATGGTCAGGCACCTGAAGGACAGGGAATGGGCTTGAGGTTGATGGAAAGGGGTGGGCTGGAACCAGGACCCGCATTTCAGCAGCACCCACCTCCCTGTCTCACTGGCCCCTCTCTAAGCTCCTCTCTCCAAAGCTGCTCCGGCCCCTTATATTTTCCCACAGTCTCCAAATAATCCTCTCAGCCCTATTGTTCCTCACTCCCTTCTCCAGGGCGTTCTCTGTCACCATCTGCACACCGTACGACCTTATGTCGCTTTGCCCAATGTGAAAGATGCAGTATCTGCCCCGCATCTGTTTGGGATGAGATTTTTGCGCACCCAGAGACACACAGGTCCTTTTGCCTGTGGCCGTGGGCTGGCAGCTCCGCTCTGCAGCCGGCGTTTGTTGCTTCTTCACAGCATTTGAGCGCATTCGAACTCCTGCACTAAATTCAAGTCACCTACCCAGGTGATTCAGCACGCTCCCTAAGACCTAGCTCCTGATGACTTTTCACAGTATCAACTTTGTGTCCCTTGCAAACTGCGCCCATGGTTCAGACTGTTTTCAGAGAAGGGTTTAAAATGGTTTAGGACCAAGGGTATTGCAGTGTCTTGTTAGTAATCGCCCAGCTAATTAATGCCTTTCCATTAATGTATACATTTTGAGAGCTATCAGACAAGTAGCTTTTAAATCATTTAATGTGTGCTCTATTAATTACACATAATGCAGGATTTTAAAACACAATGTCATGTGTAGTATGTCAAATGCCTTGCAGTAATTTAATTACACTGTAACAACACAGCTACCTTTATCAACCAGACCTATAATCTTGTAAAAGAACCCTCATGAAGATAATTTGACAAGAATTACTTTCTGTGAAACTGTGTTGAATGATACAGCTTTATTTTTAGCATGTAATTCCCTGTTGATAGAGAGCTGAATTTGTCTGTCTTTTTTCCCTAAGATTAGTATCAGGATAACTGATCTATCATTTCCTGGGCCATTTTCTTTAAATGTTACAATTACTTTGGCAAGTCAGCAATTCTTTGAAATATCCCTTCTTTCCCAAGACTCAATAAAGAAAATTAACTCTAGTGGTCCAGGGAGCTTCTTGGTTAATTCTTTTAAACTTCTCAGGTGAGAATTATTAGGGTTTCAAGGTTTGAAATATTTTGTTTTAGCAGAAGATATTAACTATTCAGAAGGACTAATTGTTGGTTTTAATTCCCTTTAATCCTTTATTCCATGTTACTAGTTGGTGGGGGTTTTTTAAAGAAATCTGCTAGCCACTATTGCCATTCATTTATTTTAGAAAGAAAAAAATGCAGATATCAAGAACCCAGTTGGGCCTCAAGGGAGATACGTGGCTGATACTCAGGTCTTGTTCTGACCTAAGGGTGGGAGTGCGGGGAACCCTCAGCAAGAGGTCAGAACAGCAGGTGAGCACAGAAGTACATGAACTTGCGGATGAGAGTTCATCTCACGCTAAGCCAATTAGGTAGCTGGATCGCTTATCTTTGGTAAGCATACCAGGAGAGTCTGGAGGGAGTGGTTTAATGAAAAAGATGATGAATCTGCATGTATGCCAGTTCATTATCTGCCTCTTTCACTAGACGTATTTTGCTGTCTACCCTTTCCTCATTGTTCCGACCTGTCATGACACTTACCAAACCATAGCGCACCAAGGAATTCCTCTTTTCCTTTCAAACGGTGCCGTAACTTCATGCAATATGGGAAGTCTCGAGGCCTAACAAGAACTGTGGATCTTCCCACAGCAAGGGTTGTCTGTATGTTGATATGTCTGGAAAAAGCATTGCCTGCAGCCAGCACCAAAGCACTTCTGAAGAATTGCCTGCCCTAGACAATACCACAGCTTGTCTCATATCTGGTGGTTTACCGAGCACGACAACAGGTGTGGGTGACTTGTTGCTTTGTTGTTTGTTTGTTTGTTTGTTCTCGTCTAAGATTTTCACATACTCGGAAAATGTTTTTGTCCTCCTGGTCTTTGAAAACTCTTGAAAATGTGCACCCTAGAGGTTGAAAACCTAGAGGCAAACACAGAAGTTGAGATTTCATTGTCTGCAAAATCTAATTATTACACAAGCCTGGTGACTTTCTATGACTTACCATCTTGACTTCAGGTCTGGCACAACCAACAAGTTCTAAATAATGATTTCAGGATTATTTCACGCCTAATGTTTCCAGAAAACTAGGAGTAAATGTCTGGAGAGGGCTCACACTGTTTGTGCTGTTTTTCATTTTCTTTCCATCACCAGCCCCAGTCAGAAGTAAGGTATCATGCTGCTGTAGTGTGAACTGGGGGAACAGTTCTCAGTAATAAGGGGGTAGAAGAATTGCACACAGGTAATTGCTCATTACTTATGAGGAAAGATCTAAAAACAAGGTCATAAATGTAATTATTTTATTTGCAGAAGTAAGAAAATCAGAACTGAAGCTGTTATTTACAGGTGGTCCTGAATGCCAGAACCAAAAAATTTTGCCCTATTATTACTACTGAAATGGTAACTGTTCAGCGTGGTTCATTCAGTCTTTGATGGAGGTGAATTTAAAACTGATATTAATTTCCATTTTTTTGTTTTAGCACAACTTGTTATGAAGAATGCTCAGTCAGTGCTCAATTACAGTAACAGCTTCAATAACATCCAGGCATTGGTACCTAGATGTCTATGCATTACTCTTCAGCACATACTACCCCTGTAAAAACACTGTGTGTAAAAACGCTGTGTATATAAACAAATAAAATCATGGAACAGCCATGTTAAAATGTTGTCGTAGTTTAGCCCCAGCTGGCAACTAAGCACCACACAGCCACTTGCTCACTCCTCCCTCCCCCAGTGGGATGAGGGAGAGAACTGGGAAAAAAACTCGTGGGTTGAGGTAAAAACAGTTTAACAGGACAGAAAGAGAGAAAGAAACAACGATAACAACAATAATAATACCGATGAAGGAGTGTACAAGACCAAATGATGCCCAATACAGCAATTGCTCACCACCCGGTGATCGGCAGCCCGTCCTCGAGCAGCGATTTCCGCCCCCCGGCCAACTCCAGTTTATGTACTGGGCATGACGTCATATGGTAGGGAATATCCCTTTGACCAGTCTGGGTCAGCTGTCCCAGCTGTGTCCCCTCCCAGCTCCCCGTGCACCCCCAGCCTCCTCGCTGGCAGCCCAGCACGAGAAGCTGGACTGTCCTTGACTGCTCAGCAACAACCCAAAACATCAGCACATTATCAACAGTTCCTCATCCCAAATCCAAAACACAGCCTCACACTGGCTTCTGTGAAGAAAACCAGCTCTATCCTGGCTGAAACCAGGACAAATGTGAGTTAGTTAATCTACACAATGAGCACCATTTGGAAAAAATATAGCTCCAGTTCTTTGTATCAGTATTCTCTACAATGCAGGTAGCAGTTGTTTCCTTTGTTTAATCATGTCTTTGACCACAGCTTAAAAGTCAATATTCTGCTGTCAGGTGCAGTCTTGCATGCGAGGAATAGGTAGGGAACTTAAGTAGGAAGTTTTGTGAATAGAGAATTAAATTTGCATCTAATTCACTAAGCACACATGTTTACATGACCTTTAGAAAAGGGAATTAAAGCAGTTTGATCATGAGCTCTAGGCAATCTGACTCACCGAGGCGATTGAATCAAGAGGCTCAGGTACTTCTTACAAGAGAGCTGAACTGGAAGAGAATTATTTCAATTTAAATATAATTTCATATCAAATTCATACCTATGTTAGCACTAGGAAATGAATCTAGAAGCACTGTAAATGACTGCCCAGAAGCTTCTAGGGTAGCAGCAAACAGTGTCAGGCTGTTAGTTCAACTGAACGCCTTCTTGCTGCCAAACAGCGCAGGAAGAGTATTGTAGAGATTTGGTGTCAGAAGGTGGCAACAATTAGTTGTTTTATCACCAAAAAACCCCACCATTGGGAAAGGCAGAATATACCGTGAAGAGAAATACAAAACATTTGTTAATGGCATCCTTGCCCAGCAGTATTTGGGCAAATATCTAATGTTTACTGAAGTAAAATGTATTATAACACAAAATTCTCAGAGGAACACAAAGACTTGTTTAAATTATGTAGGAACATTTAATTTCTAGATTCCTTTAATGCTAAACGTGCATTAGACAACAAGTATGGGAAGCATAATTTTGATTATATGACCTGTTCCACATCTAAGAGCCAAGCACCTCTGGCTCTGTACAAGCACTACGTGCCCCTATGGATCTAGAGCATTGGGTTTTGAAATATGCAGAGAAAAGAAATACTTTTCAAAAGGGAGAAGGATACTAGAGTTTCTTATTTACTCTCCAAATGCTCAGCAACACACCTTCCAGAAACATGTAAAAACTTTGGCTCTCCTCAGCCCATGTGGGCATAGAAGCTGTGTGTCTCAGTGTGCCTTACATTTCCAAGCAGGATAATACATTACTTACCAAGGGGAAAGGGAGGGTGGTAAAAACAGTGTCTATACAGTCTCTGCCAGAAAGCCATGAGCTTACTCTGCCTATGTTTCAAGCTGACTAGAGGATTTGTGTGTGTGGCTCCGGTCAGTGTGGTGCTAAACCCACCTAATAGACACTGTCTGTTGCATTATTAGTTGAGCCTTGGACTAAGCTACCCACTAACACAACGGTTTAGTTTTGTTTGACTTGGGAGTACAGGCAGAACTGCCCACAGCTACCTGCAAAAGCAGCTGCCAAGTCATGCAGCGTGTAGGTTCTATGGGGCAGATTGCCATTGGTATTAGGACTACCTATGTCATGTCTGTCATAAAAGTAAGGTTAACAAGCAAATGTTTCCAGCCCAAACCCATGGAGATTTCACAGCACAATAAGCACAGAGGAGTAGAACAGGAATGCAGGGTTTGCTCTCCTTTTAACAGCTCATCAATACTAGTTATGCATGCTTAGCGACTGATTACATCTTCCTCTTGTACAAGACCCACAAACATGTGTGTCAACACATGATCCTCTTGTTCTATACGTTACCTGGTTTATTGACATAATACAAAGGCAGCCCCAGCAAGGTGACCTGCTTCAGCCCTGCTCCTGAGGCTTTCCTAGATATCCTTCTTCAGCTAGGCAAGTTTCTTTCAGTACAGCATGCCAAGTCCCGTTCAAAGAATAGGTTTTCTGGTCCTCTGCTGGGACAAATAAGGGACATTTGAGATAGTGAATAGTGATATGAGATAGATATCTGGGATGTGGACAACTTTCAGGGAATCTTTTCTAATTCATTCCCACACCAGACGAGAAGTTCCTTTTTCTTTTCAGTTATCTGAACCATATCATCTGTAAAATTTTCTGGAAGTTTTAGTAATGTACTTATTATTCATAATCCTGCTAATTATAGCTACATGTGATTTTCTATAGAAACTTCAGATACCCTTCCAGGTTATAACAATACTGAAGAAAAAACAGTTTGTGAAAGCATTGCACATACATGTAGTGCACAATTTTGGTGAAGTTGGACACAGACTGAGAACTGATTATGTCTCTGTTATGCCTAGTAAACTGGAGAAGTCAAATGATCTTAGCACCTGGGTTTTAGATGCAGTCTAAGTAACAGCATGGATGTTACTGCCAGATTGTATACAGCCCTGTAGTGGAGAAGCACAGTGGAAAGATACTGCAGACATCCCTATTTCTCCATTATGTTCCCATTCTGCATCTCAGCTGAAAGGTCTAATAAGCATCTAACACCCCTTTAGTTCTCAATAATGGGAATTTATGGTTTATGGATTATGATTAAAGTAGGCTTTAGTGTTTCTGTAATTTTTTTTTATGGAAAATTTTGATTTTTTATTTTTAAAACAAGTTTGTGGTTGTATCAGAGGAGATGTGGTCTTGCCTAAGAGTCAAGCCAGAAGAGAAGAATGGAAATGTGAAGACCTCAGCCAGTGCTTCAGCTGCTTTTCAGAATCCAAACATTTATGTTCTGGTTGTAAATTTGAAATTTTCCACTGGTGATTTCAGTGACTCCTCTTTTTCTTTACATATATTGCATTTTTGTGAAAATTGCATTTTCCAAACTGATCTATACCACTATCCAGCACATTTGCATGTCGGTACTTCACTGAGTCTCTGATCATTTATATTTACTAACTTCTGCGATAAGAGCCCTTGACGTGTTTCATGAGAGTTATATTTCAATGTAGCAGTGCTCATCTGAGACTTAACAGAAGTCTTTGACACGCTTAAAAACTTTTCTCATCAGCTAAGGGGTATATGTGTGGGGTAGGTTTCAGGCCTGGCCCTCACCAGCCATAGTGGCTGAGAGCGTATATACAAGTGTTTTGACATTTATAGTGCATGCATGAGAACATACAGACATTATACAATGTGCACGACTGAGACAAGCAGCATTCTGAGTAACTGAAAAGCAGATTTGCTAACTTTTTAGCTTTATTTCATTATTTTTTTTCTATTAAATTCTTCACAGTCCTGACCTTATACAACTACATTTCATCATGCAAAATAGTCTGAAATGGATGTCTTCCCTTGGTCACAAGCACATGCTGCTTCTGTACCCGCTCAGTTATTTGCTTTGGGTGAACCAGTAAACCACACTATCAGGATCACAGCCTTTCTTAAAAAGAAATTATTAGAAATCATTACAATGATGGTGGTCTCCAAATATCTGTTGCTGTTGTTGCTTCGTGTAAATCGTTTAATTCACGACTCTGCAGTGTTCAGGGACCTTACCAAGTTGTTGTCTTCCCAGCTGGTTTATTGAGCACTCTGTACTCCTGCGGAAAATGGTTGAGTCTACATGGTCTGCTATGGATGTCAGCCTCCTTAGGAACAGAAAGTCACACATTCACTCTCTTCCCATCCTTTATCTGAGAGACCATGTGCACATTGCTCAACGCCAATCCTCAGTCTTCTCCAAGACCTTTATCAGACAGTGAGAATCCTCCACATAGCAGTAAGAATGAAAGATTCCCAACTCCTCTCACCCTGAAACTTGGCTCGTTCTTTTCCTATCCACCTATTTCCCCACAGTCACGGGGATTTTTATCTCTAAATTTTAGGGCTTGCAGGTGTTCCAGACTCCACCAGAAGGGAAGTTTCTCTACAACTGTGTCCCCTGCAAGGACAAGATATCTCCTCTATCAGATCTGGGAAGAGCCATGCTTTCTAAACAGCAGCTAACTTCTCGTAAGCAGTCAGGGAATACCGGGAGATGAGCTGTCCCTGCCAGTTTCCCACAGAGCAAATATGCAATCAAGGGTCTATAACAGATTTCCATCTTCTGCTTTGTTGGATTTTCATTTATGGTGTAACAAACCCTGGCAGAAATCCTGAGCAAGCTTCCAATCACTTGAATTGAGCTTTTCCTTGGTTTGATTTACTGTAAGGTCTGATGCAGGATGTTCAGTCTTTTCCCTCAAGCTATTTCATCTTGGAGAACCACTCATGGTTTCTCTGATTCAGTGATGATAAAACCCAATTCATCTATCAAGATGAGTCAGCAGAGACTAGGTCTGCTCACACCCCTCTCCCCACACACATACACAGCATTAAAATGCCAGCGAGCTGCATGTTGAACAGACGTGCAGAACAGCTATGATAAGTTAGAACAATCGTTAACTTATTCACAGCGCAATTCAAGTACATCTTGTACATGAGTTTCCAAAATTATTTTAATAACAATCAGCTTTGACTACACAGTTGAAGATAGTTGGATCACCTCCTGAAGGCACGTTCCCACAGTAATATCCACGGCACATCCATTACAGACAGTGCTGTTAGTTCTCATTAGCTAGGACAAACAAGGCAGTGAGTCACAATCTCCCTGCATAAAGGATCCCATTGTTTTAAACTGATAAACCAGAGATTCTGCTCTGCCCTGGTGTAAACCTGACATTGAGTAAAGTTTTTTGGGATGTTATAAAGGCAGCCTTTGAACGATGTGGACCTGAAGTGTTAGGGAGAGAAATCTGTTTACAACGGTACAGCCGGTTTGTATCTTTTCCATCAAAAGTGACTTGGCTTCTCTCATTGTTGTGAAAACCTATTATGTTTGCTGCAACTGTTTTTCCAAACTCCTATAAGAAAACTAGGCTTAAGCTAAATAGATCATACCAAGTGTTTCCAAAGTTTACCCAGTAAAATAAGTTGTGTGTTTATACATTTTTCACTTAATAGCCTATTTCTGGTAGGTGGCAATTGTTTCCAAAGTAAGCTGAAGCGTATCTAATTTACTCTACTATGAGAAAGTATTCTTCCTCTTTTACTTTGGCTCTTGTTTTGTTGTTAGGTTTTGTAAAATCTTAGCACTAATGGTGAAAGCTAAACACAGAAATATTTTTACCTGCACTTTGCCAGTAACATCAAAAGAGGTGCTATTATCTCAACAGCAATTTGGACTGGTTATCAAATGATAATCTTGGAATAAGTGAGTATGATTTGTGATGGTACTTATCTTTTGTAGGTGTGGTTGGCATTTATTAAAATGTTTTTTTTTCCTGCTGGATAGCATGCCAAAGACTTCAGGCAATAAGTAATTATTCCATGTAAAATATTTATTCTCTGCCAGTCATATGTCTTTCTTAAAGATCTGACTTTGCAGCAACCATTTAAAACCATGTAAAAGCTTAAACAGGGGGCCAGAATGAAATCTGATGTAAGCAACTACAACAGAAATATGTATTGTGTGTGCTCGGTAGCTCTTGTGAGTAGACACCAGTCGTAATTATTTCCTGCATTTATTTAGCATCTTAGGATTAGATTATCCAATACTGGGCACTCAATTTGAGTTCCAGCCACAAAACCTGTGACCCAGCTAGGAACTCACTAAGGTGTCTGATTAAGGATTTTGTGTTTTAAAACTGCAAAATGAAACTTCTTTTCCTTTTCGTTCCATTATAAGTTGTGGGTTATTCCCCTCCTGAAGATGTTTTCTGTGTGTGAAGGGAAAGCTGCAGAATACATGCACAATAGAAAATCAGTTATATCCTATGGGCTAGGACCCCAGCAGTTCCTAGCAGATGCTCTGCTTCTGAACCATAACTATGGCCCTGAGCTCCTCTGCAGTCACCGCAGCTCATTCCACACAGGGATGTGTACTGTGCGCTGTCATGTACCAGAAAGGCTAAACTGAACGCATTGGAATAAATTGTACTAGTCTGAACTTGCACTAATTTATTTAAAGCTTCATTTTCTCAATACAGTGTGAAGAACTGAACTCATAACCTAAGACCTACTTCACCTTTCCAAAATCATACAAGAGACACAATCAGCAGAGCAAATAGGATAATAAATGTCCATGTACAGTCTGTATTACCTGCTTTCTAAAAGAAAAAAATTCGCTTCAATACTTACATGTCTACACCATTTACATCCTCTTTTCCTGACTCTGACTTCAGCACCTAGATACAAAGCTGTCTTTTTTTCCTCTAATTCCTTGAGAGAGTATGCAGCCAGCTGCTGCTGCATTGGTGCTTGCCTGCAGGACTGGCAGGTGGTTGTACTTCTGAGAGGTTTCAGGGCACGTCTCCCTCTTGAGAAATGTTGGAAGGCACAAACCTCTCCTGAAGTACAATGAAAAATCAAAGGAAGAAGCTTCAGGAGGTGAAACAAACTTCTGAAAGAAACTAAACTGTAAAGTAAACCACAGTTGCAGTAGCAGCAGACATTACCGTTCACTGTTGTACCTCTTCAGGACACTATTCTCAGTAAATAAGTGCATCTAAAATCCTTTTCTATTTATTTCAATTTTGCATTAGGATGCAAATTTCTGTTAATGTTAGTGTAACTCCAGCTACTTACTCCAGCTGTTACCTCTGACATATGCCAGTGTGACAGGTCATTCAGACCCTTGGACCTTCAATGGTTTTTTGTCTCCTTTTGCAGTGGTTATGAAGGAACATTCACCAACAACGAAATCTTTAGATAATTAGAAGCCAATCCCTGTCCTTACTGCACAGCTAATCTCTTGCTAAGCCTTTAATGCTATTGCATTTCAGCAAAGTCTTTCTTCCGATGGTGAAAAACACTCTGCATAAGTAATTCCCATTTATAACAATATATTGGTACCAATTATTTACAAAATCCTTTTGTTTTGTAAACACATCTACACTGTTAGACGTTTCACCTTTAACTTTTTCACTTTCTTAAATGGCTAGTTAATGTTTTTGGAGAGCACTGAGCTAAAATAGCACCTCAATTGTACAATAACCTTGGCCATTCTTGGACCTCTTATAAGACACGTCTTCAGATATTTTTCTATGGGGAGTGGCCAGTACCAGGCACTTCACAAGGTGGTAAAAGCCAGGAAAAGGGTAAATATATGGCAGTCGCTCTCAGTATTCATAGTGCAGAGAAGAGGTTCCTGTGAGAGAATAATTATGGTATCTAATAAATTTCTAAAAAATATTGCTGCTGGAGCCTATTGATAAACCTGGATATTCCTGACATTGCAACAAACAATGAATTATTCTAGTAAGATATAAGAAGGCAATGGTCACTGCTGGTTTAATAATATTAAATTAATTGAATGTGGTGTGAAACTTTGTAGGTATTGGAGTCTAAAAGTTGTGTCCACTTATAGAAAGCAATAAAGGTTTTCCTCACAAAAAAAAAAACCCCAAACCTGAAAGGTTTATTTTTATATTGATATAAAGGTTCATTTTTATATTGATATCTCTAATATCAGACAGACAAAACCTTTACCTTTTTAAGACTTTGGTCAGAAAATACTCAAAGTCAGAACAGCTGAAGAAGTTGCAGGATATAGCATAACCTGAAGACAAAGCAGAATTATTGCAAAACATCTCTACTAGTTTGTTTGTCAAACTCAGAATAAAAGTAATTGTTTATTCTTTAAATCTGTCAGAAATTCAATATTTCTTCAATACAACTCTGGTAAAGACTGAACTAGAAAGTCAAGTTGGGAGAAAGGCTGGTGTAGAAGTATTAATATAGTGTAAAAACATATTGGCATAACTTACTTCCATAAAGTGACAAGTATGTATTACACCAATCACCTTTTCAAACTGGTATCCATCTTGGAGATTTCACTGTTATGAGAATAGCAGCTTCTGAAGTTAAGTTGATAATGTCATTTATATGTTGGCACAAAACTTGTAGATTGACAAGACCTAAATTCTGAATTGCACATAAGTAACGGTGGCAAGACACAACAAGACTTAGAGGGGAACAGAAGGAGTTGGAAACATGGTGAAAGAGAGGGATGGGAGGAGATCAGACTGCATCCTTGGTCTTATTAGGAGGATGGTCTGTTAACTTGTTGCTGAGCATGCAGCAGAAATAGTGCGGCCAGCCGGAGTAGGGAAGTGATTGTGCCCCTGTACTCAGCTCTGGTGAGGCCGCACGTCGAGTCCTGTGTTTGGTTTTGGGCCCCTCAAGGACATTGAGTTGCTGCAGCGTGTGCAGAGAAGGGCAATGAAGCTGGTGAGGGGTCTGGAGCACAAGTCCTATGAGGAGCGGCTGAGGGAACTGGGGGTGTTTAGTCTGGAGAAGAGGAGGCTGAGGGGAGACCTTATCGCTCTCTACAACTACCTGAAAGGGGGTTGTGGTGAGGTGGGTGTTGGTCTCTTCTCCCAAGTAACTAGTGATAGGACGAGAGGAAATGGCCTCGAGTTGTGCCAGGGGAGGTTTATATTGGATATTAGGAAACATTTTTTTACTGAGAGAGTGGTCAAGCATTGGAACAGGCTGCCCAGGGAGGTGGTGGAGTCACCATCACTGGAAGTGTTCAAAAAATGTGTAGATGTGGAACTTCGGGACATGGTTTAGTGGGCATGGTGGTGTTGGGTTGATGGTTGGACTTGATGATCTTAAAGGTCCTTTCCAACCTTAATGGTTCTATGATTCTATGATTTACATGAATAAAAATATTTAAGTTTTGAACTTAGTGCTTCAATATTACAGAACTGAAGACTTTTCATCTGCTGCTAAATTGCAGGCTTCCAGTATCCAACAGCTTAAGCTATCCAACATACTGCTGCTTCAGATCCATTTTTGTACATAGGAATGTAACAGGCCTGTGCTCGCTCAGAGACATGAAGGAACTCCTGGATTTATTTTTACTAGGAGGACATCCTGAATTTTTGTCAGTCTATGTGACTTAACCATTGTGCAATTGTCACTGCTGTATAATTCTACAAGGAAATGACAATTTCACAGATCAGTCTTTATCTGATTTGGCCTGGAACCTCACTATTATCTCTCACTTCTGATCGCTTGAATGTGGAAACATTTCTGGGCTCCGAACATTTTGAAAGGGATTACACATGAACTCAAAAAGCAATACTCAAAGTGGAAAGTGGAAAGTTTCAGCCTGACTTTTAAAAGTGTTTGGCAAGGGACATTCAGTGAGTTAAAAGGGTTGGAAGTTCCAGACGGAAGGAACAGGGTATGCAAATATTCAATTAGCAGCAATACGAGGGTGAGACTTTGGAAGAAACAGAACAATCTAGAGATGAATCTCTGGGAGAATTGGCAGGAATGTAGGTGACAAGGAAGTCTTATAAATCATGTCATGAAAAAAAGCACAGAATGTTTGATAGCAAGGAATGAAATGTCATATAAAAACAGTGCAGCACATTACCCAATTAGAAGCAAATGCAATGAGAACATTTCTGGGTAATGCAGGGATTGGCTTACTTCTAGGCAAGAGTCCAGCTCACACGTTTTAGAATGGCTACTGTGGAAGCAAAGTGTGTATAGGAAAGTAGGCGTGAAGATGATTAAAATAACCAGACCTGCTCATGATTGCATGGGATGAAGACAGTATAATTAACTTGGCTAAAGGAGTGTCTTATCCTTGCGATATATGTAAACTGATAAGAGGTTAAACAAGTGGAGGCAGCCGAAAATTGAGTGAGATGGAACGGAGACTTCAGAACAGCTCCAAGAAACTTGACTCATTGCATTGCTGTAAAACATGTCCATTTGATCTGCCACATGGAAAGATCACTCAGCTTGGTCTCCATCCTGAAGAAATCCACATTATAGTGACACTGGGTACAAGTAGGGCTTTCACAATGTAACTTTGCCTGTGCTCAGAGACCACTAACAGTTAGTTTGCAACAGATTACCATGGAGTATTCAGCAAAATTTTTTTGAAAAAAAACCAATTTTCCAGCAGACAGATGGGTAGTATGGAGACAGTAAAACAGTCGTTAGAGGGGAAAAAACATGTAAAGTATACATGCAGGTCCGACTATCTGAACAGAAATGAAAATTCAACATTGATCCAGTAATATAATTTTTAGAAAAGTTATAAGAAGCATATGTAAGGAAATAAAATTTTATTTTTCCCTTCATCATCAATAATTCCATAGTGTATTGTTGCAGTTTCACTCGGTTTTCGAAATGAAATTTTACAACGTGAGGAAAAGAATTCTAAAGCTCAAACTGACCCTTGAAATTCTTATGTACTGAAGGTTAGAAAGAATCTACAAAATAAAGACAATTGCCAAGAGTTCGAGGAAGAGCTGAGGAAAGAACTGTTTAGGACACCCTGAATAACTTTTTTCTTTGTCTGACAGTTCAGATGAATAAAATAAATTGATTCTTGCTTTGTGTTTTCTATCTAAAATGGAAATAAAAAAGACCACTACCAAACCCCAAACAAAAAACCAAAACAAAAAGTGTTTGTTTTACACTGAACAAGAGCGCTCATGTGATCTGGAGTGCAAATTTTACTCTGATCACTTGTAGTAAGTATTAATGAAAATAGACTTTCAAAGAAAGTCAAGTAGGATATCAGATGACCCTCTACCCCATGTTCTCACCAGCTGAAGTACTCAAAAGAAGTGTCTTGAGTTATGAAGACCTGGCTGTGGTAACTAACATGACCTTTCTCATTCTTGCCATGGTTCGTGTCTTGAATTTATCTGAATAATCCTTTAAAATAGAAACAGCCCAATAAAGCGTCAAATTCTGTCCATAAAAATTCCTATAGTAACTGTATTTTGATGTCAGTTAAAACTCCCAGTTAGCAGTAATCTAAGTTTTAAAAAGCTATTGTTTTCAGAGAAAAGTTTCAGTTCTTTGAATGATTACTTAACAGGTGATGAAAGAGTAAGAAGTGGCTTTTGTGCAGACATATTAGATCGTTCTTCTTAATTTTGTTCCCGACATTGGCTATTCTTTCTCTGAAGTGATTTTTGATGTAATCATCATATTTGATGATTTCTTTTCAGAGGGCTTGTATCCAGTGCAACACTGACATACCAGGCTGAGAAAGCGAAGCAAAATCTGCAGCCCGAATCTTAAGGACCCCTTTTATTTCATGACCCAACACAGCTGGGGCTTAGAACTTTTAAGATTGCATAGGTGAAAATTAAACTACAGGACCTATTTCTCTAAAACCAATATCTTCACTTTCCGGTTTTAAAACTGAAGGACAGTATCCTTCCTTAGAACCACAATGCAGACAAGTTAGTCACAATCAAACTGGTCTTTGTTCTGGTAAAAATAATACTGGTATTTTTCGGTAACAATGAGGTGTACTAGTGAATGAATTAAAAACTGGGGAGTTCACACAACCTGTGCAAGACTGGCACAGATACCCATTCCAGCATCCGCTCCTCCAAAATACCAGCACTTTCCATTTCAATAGTACTGCTCATGAGATACACGGTATTACAAACTGCAGTGATTTTCAATGCTTGTTAAGCTTCCTGACCATGAAAATCTACTGTGAGCTCTAAAAATTAATATTTCTCTCTCAGACACTTCAATTAATTTTAGTCAAGATTATGCATCATCCCCCTTTCGTATTCTTTCTGGAAATGAAGCAAAAGGAGATCAGGATCTTTCCTTGGGTTTTGTTTCAGAATTTTTATGGCAGCTACTGAATTACTCGGAGCTTTAAAGGAGTCAGTTTTCCAAATCTGAGAACAAACAAAGCCAAATCTATTGGGAAAAAGAATCTAAACACAAAAATATGAATAATCAGGAACTGTTTAAAAATATTGTACTGGATGTCCAAAAGCCACAATCAGTAGAGAAGGACAACTGCTCTGGTAATAAGCCAACTTGGCTTAGAAAGGAAATTAAAGCTGCTCATAAAAACGCACATGTATACAATATTTGTATGTCTCTGCGTATGTATATGTACATAAACTGATCAACACATATAAAGAGTAAAATGAGGAAAAGGGAATGAGTAGGTAGCTGATAATGAAAGCAGAAGAACAAATATGATGTGAATATCCAGAAAAGTTAAAATACAGTCAGAGGTGCTTTACAATAGACAAGTAACACTTCACTGTGCTGAACAGAAATGACATAAACCTGGAAGATAAGGAAGGGGATGAAACAATGATACCACACAATTTTACTGGCTCAATAAATTTGTTAGAAATGAAAAATATGGGTTTCATACAGACAAACAGTAAGATGTTCATCTCAGAATAACGAACATAGGCTACAGGAGCATCCTCATTTTGGGGACAGTACAGAGCCTAGAGCAGAAGAACCCATTTTTTGCTTTGACAGCAAACCCTGTCATAATTTTTAGAAATTATTAATTATACTACATGAAAATACTTCCTTTCCCTTATTACTATATTACTAAGGTATCAGGCATTATTGTGGCTTGAAACATGTCCAAGCCTGGTACTCATAATTTAAAAGGTGTATTTATAAATTGTAAAGGGTTCTAAGCAGATCTATAGGAAAGATTAAAGGATTGGAAAGTGGGGCGATACTGAAATAACCACAGTTCTCTTTCTTTAGTTGAAAAGTAAAAAGGTTAATGGACATAAATGACACAGTATATATATTTACAGACACTGCTGTACACATATAGTGCGTTAAATTGTTTATCCCTAGTTTCCACTCCAACTGTTCTTCCCCTTCCTCCAAAGAATCTATAGTGTACACTATAGTACTCACACAGAGTCTAGGCCTTTTCTGCTTCTCCCCCCACCAGCGAGCAGGCTGGGGGTGCACAAGAAGCTGGGAGGGGGCACAGCTGGGACAGCTGACCCCAACGGACCAAAGGGATATTCCATGCCATACGACGTCAAGCTCAGTATGTACAGAAGGGGGAAGGAGAAGGAAGGGGAGGGGGGTGTTCGGAGTGATGGCGTTTGTCTTCCCAAGTAACCATGACGCGTGATGCAGCCCTGCTTCCCTGGAGATGGCTGAACACCTGCCTGCCCATGGGACGCAGTGAATGAATTCCTTGTTTTGCTTTGCTTGCGTGCGCGGCTTTTGCTTTACCTGTTAAACTGTCTTTATCTCAACCCATGAGTTTTCAAACATGGGTTTCCTTTTCTTACTGTATATTAGAGCCCAGTGCTCGTTAGTGGCTGCTTTTTGCTTTCGCTGCTGCTGTGCTGCTGCACTGCTGATCGTCCGGCTCTGCTGGGCCTGGGAACATTGTGATAACAGCAATGACGACGCGCCTGGGCTGGCAGATGGCCAGGGCATGGCTGCTGTTTCTGTGCTGCTCTACTGGATGGGCTGGAACTCCAGTGTGAACTTGAGTCGAAGGGACTGTGACCTGTGGATGAGTCCAGGTGGGAGCAGGATGCCCCAAAGTGTCTTTGGCCGTGGAGCAGCAGGAACCACCTGAAGCAATGGAGGACAAGCCTTACAAGAAGCTCACACATGATGGAGCCCTGCTTTCCTGGAGATGGCTGAGCACCTGCCTGCCCATGGGAAGTAGTGAATGAATTCCTTGCTTTGCTTTGCTTGTGTGCGCGGCTTTTGCTTTACTTATTAAACTGTCTTTATCTCAACCCATGAGTTTTCTCACTTTTACCCTTCTGATTCTCTCCATCATGCTGGGGGGAGAGTGAGCAAGTGGCTGCATGGTGACTAGTTGGTGGCTGGGGTTAAACCATGACATATAGTATGAATATTATCCACTGATTCAACTAGAGAAGTCAGGCTAAAGACAAACACAGTGGTTTTTTCCAGCTTTAAGTTTGGGGCTACAACATGAGTTCTGCTTGGGCTTGAGAATCGTTCTGGGAGACGGGAGAACATCTGATCTGTAGGAGTGCAGGGGAAAGCCTTACCCAAGAACTGAAGCTATTTATTGTCACCAGCTCTTTCATCTAAAAATGGACCAACTCAGGAATTTGTACAGCTGCACTGTGAACAAGATCATGGAACTGATCAGGTTAAGATAAATCCAAGGTGAGGGGAAATACAATTTTCATCAATTTCCCCCCAAAAAAGCACTCAGCCTGAAGAAACAGGACAGCACGGGATGAGAATGAACAGTCAATGTCCAGGGGGGCCAGAGGGCTGGCAATGCTGGTTACTTTCATGATCAAGACAGAGGTAAAAAAACTCATATGGATGGTCTGTTCATGAATGGTTGATTAGGAAGAAGCTTTCTATATAGAAACACTTATATTTTGCCAGAGATCTCCAGGAAATTCATATTAGAACCCTGTAGCCACAACCTCCAAGCTGAAAAACGTAATCATCTAAAACATTAATACAACACTAATAAATTATTTGAATTATAACAAAAGGGTAGCTTTTAAAATTTTTGGAGAAGCAATCAGTCTTTTCTAAGTTCAGAAACCACCAGTAGTTACAGGCAAGCAATGCCACTCTCTCTGAAAATCCCTGTATGTAACTTGCACCATTGCCATAATCAGCTTTTGTACCATTTTTTTTCCTTTTAGATTTAAAGGATAAACTTAATATCAAAACCTTGAGCTCAGAAATAGCATGATTTTTCCTGTGGAGTACTGAGTATTTTTACTTCTCAACAAGGTCAATGAGAGCTCAGAGCTGGAAACACCTAACTGGGTAAATAAATTTTCTATTCTATAGAAAAAGTGAAAGTCTGGAGCAAAAGGCGTGCATTTAACCAGAAAATGTTAGTAAGTTATTTGAATTAAAACCTTCAGTAATTACTCAGTGTATTGGCCTACATATAAAGATTTAATTTTATTTGACTACTGTCATTCTACTTTTTCTATCTGGCAAGATGCTATTTTCCATTTGCACAGTAGAATGCAATCCAGAAGAAACACAAGAGAATTGTTGGTCTAATCAATTTGTGTGAAAGTGATTTATAGGTGCTCCATGTTAGAAGAGAGTCTGTAAGGATACTGGTGGCTCAAGAGAAAGATACTTCAGCTGAATCTGATTCTGTATCTTTTCTTCCAGTCATTATAGAATGCAGGACTCTCATGATTCAAACAGCTTAACAGTAAGTCAACAATATTTCCTGTTGCCTGTTTCTTCTTACAATTAAGTCTGAAAAACCTGTGATTGTCATCTTTTCTGGAACTGAAGACAGAGAAAAAAAGCAATGAGTGTCTTGCAGTTGGATTTCATAAGTAATTTGTAATTTAAAAGGGATATTTACAATTACTGTTAATATTGGGTTTAGACAATACTCAACATCATTTGAGAAGAACCTAGCATCTGACTGAAAGCACTCCAGACCTAGCTGATTTTTACAACATTAAACCATATAGGCATTCTGACTAGACATACATTACATAGTACAGGTAATCATGACAGTTTCCTGTTTACACGAAGAATAACTGACCTGATACAGTATAAAAAGTGGAGCAGTCCTCAGAAATAGCACCAGAACCAGAACCAGAAAGCAACACCCTCTGCCCTTCTGAGTAAGGCAACAAGAAAACTAGCTAGAGCCACAGCCATTGCATTCAGCAGCTTTTTCTTTAAAGGTTTCCTGTATCAATCCTTTCTTTGAGTCTGTATAGACAATACGTATGCATATGTGTATAACCTGACATGCTGAGGTATCAGCATCAGGACATCAGCAGTTCCTGACAACTCCCTCCTAGCTTTATTGCTGCTTCTTTCCAAACTGACATTGCTCAGTTTCTAAATATCCCAAAGTCTCAGCTATGCACACCCAGAGCTATTTCTTAATAACTGCCTGAAGATATCACCATGGGTCTAAGAAAGAGAGAGAATGGTGTGTCTTGGGGTTCATGGGTTGGAGAGAGCAGAGTCTGAAATGGAAAAAAATACCAAATAGATGGAGACTTCCAGAATAAAAAATAAAGGTTAATTTTTGACCCCTGAATTCAGTTCAAAAATAAGGGCAGCCCTGAGAATTTACATTCACACCCTATATTTTTTCTGGTCTCTCTGCTGAATAGCCAGGAGTCTAGACTCCGTCTATCCTTGATGGATTCTTGGAGTCAGTCTCAAATCTCCCTGAGTCTTTCACAACACCCTGGAGACAGGCGTCAGTAGTTGAGAACCTACCTGGTACTAACCTGCTGTTCAGTTCTCATGGCTTAGAAAGTCAAGAGAACAATTAACATGTAAGCTAACAAAATCCAGAAACAATGATCCTGACAAGCAGTCTTCCAGACAAACTGGTAAGTATTCGGGGAGTGAGCTGTCAAGAAACTTAGCTGTCCGAAAAGGTTCCCAGTCAAAATCTAGGTAGGGTCAGAAATTTGTCAAAGACAACGCATTTTGACAAGCTCACATTTTCTGATGGAAATGGTTTTCATCAGGAGTTTTTCCAGCTCTCTCTAATATTGTACTAATTCCACTTACTTTTACATATTTCTCATATATACTATGCAACAACCTTTCAATAAGCAGATCTTCCCCCAAGAAGTTTTAATCGAAATCGGGTATTTTTTACCAGATGCAACTCAGTGTGCAACTACTGAAACAATTTTTCTGGTCCACCTGTTTAATCCATGCTCTTCCTCAGGTCATAAATTAGACGTATGACCAGAACTTAATGAATTGTATAGCAGCTTACTCCCAACTATAATATTTTCTGGGAGTTCAGAAACCTTCTCCAGCTTATGATAGATTAATAACTGAAAGGTCATATGGTATGATACTTCTAGTATCAACATGTTAATGAAACTGAACAATGATATGGGATTTTTTTTTGGCTACCTTTCAATTCATTTAGTTTTCTTAAAATAAAAATCAAGAGGCTTACCTTTAAAAGCTATTTTTTATAGTAAAATCATATTGAAGTAAAGAGGATTTCACTGAATCACCACATTATTTGTAGTACTTACCTAGTTTGACATCCTTTCTTCTTTTTTCATCACTCAGTGTAAATCCAAAAGATAAGTGGCTGAGATCATACCTTCAAATAATCTTCCATTATTTCTTAGGACAGACTTTTTGGTGAATTCGTCTATAACCTGTATCCCTGGAATACAATTGCAATTCAGGCTGTAGTGGCTAAAATTTCTCTTGGAAGATTATACTCCTCTTCCAAGAGAGTCTAGGAGAAAGGAGATTTAATGCTAGAGCATATTCATTCTGGGAAGACTGCTAGATAATGCTAACTATGAATCTGTGCTGGAGTCCGGAGGAAAGTGAAATAACTAAGGGAAAACGAGCAGAAAGTTGGAGAAGTCTTGGCAGAGAATATTTTAGTGTTGTTGTGGTTTAACTCCAGCCAGCAACTAAGCACCACACAGCCACTCACTCACTCCCCTCACAGTATGATGGGAAAGAGAATCAGAAGGGTAAAAGTGAGAAAACTCATGGGTTGAGATAAAGACAGTTTAACAGGTAAAGCAAAAGCCGCGCACACAAGCAAAGCAAAATAAGGAATTCAATCACTACTTCCCATCAGCTGGCAGGTGCTCAGCCATCTCCAGGAAAGCAGGCCTTCGTTATGTGTAACAGTTACTTGGGGAGACAAATGCCATCACGTTGAACATTCCCCTCTTCCTCCTTTTTCCCCCAGCTTTGTACACTGAGTATGACATCATATCGTCTCGAATATCCCTTTGGTCCGTTGGGGTCAGCTGTCCCAGCTGTGCCCCCTCCCAGCTTCTTGTGCACCCCCAGCCCACTCACTGGTGGGGTGGGGTGAGAAGCAGATAAGGCCTTGACTCTGTGTAAGCACTGCTCAACAATAATGAAAACATCCCTGTGTTATCAACACTGTTTTCAGCACAAACCCAAAACACAGCCCCATACTAGCTACTGTGGAGAAAATTAACTCTATCCCAGCCAAAACCAGCACAAGTATCTGTCTTCACTGGCTTATGAAAAGTTCAATATTTGAAAAATAGGAATAAAACTATTAGTTCTATTTCTACTAATTGAAAATACTGTGAAAAGACTAGCATATACATTGAAGTATAACAATTCAATAGTCTTTAAACCCAAGTAGAAAAATATTTGATATTGCCAGTGGCTTACTTAGCTATACGACATAAGAAGTTCAGATGAAAAGACCTATATCCCATTTCTTGAAGGTAACACCCCTTATCCCAGGAACTAGTCTTTAAAGTAAAGGGTGGCATACTCCTTACCTGGACTGCTGAGATATAGACAACTAGGTAATACTGACAGTGAAATAACTGGAACAAGCTCGTTGGTATTTTCTATATTTCCCTTATTCTACTATGATATACTCCAGCATGACAAATACTTCCCTACAAGCGGCAATTATTATAAAACTTAGTGTTAGGTAGATAGTTACCCTAGAGTTCACTCTGTCATGGATTGTCTAAGCAGGGAAGAGTTATTTCTCCAAAGGGGCAAGTTATGTGGATTCCGGTGAAGCTAATCAATCCTCATCAAAGGGCTATATCTTTCAGAAATCTGGCTAAAAACAATCCTATTCAGAAACAGATGGCTCGGAATGAGGGTCTTAAGCAATTTTTTATTCTCATGATAACATTTGGAAGACCATCTAATCATCAGGAATAGGTGATGAAGTCATATATGAATAATGAATGGGAATTGTTATCATATTGTGTAACACACAAAATCAAAGCATTAGGCTGGAGGCTGGGCAATCACATAGGCTTGCTCAGGCTCCTGTCTCCAGTAGTTACACTTCATTCATGCTAGCTGAATGGCACATTAAGTGACCAGTTCTGAAAAATACCACCCAAGGGCCTTGAGTGGATACAAACCTGCTGAGGGACTGTATAATCTAAAAGATGCATGTACATCTTCTGTGGGGAAGCAGCAGCAAGAGACTGAACAGCACTGGACAAAGAAGAAGTCACATGAAAATAGGTGATGGCTAAATTATGTTTCTGGGAATAGGTAAGAGGCAAAGATCATGGGAATTACCTAGAAACAGAGAGCAAGGTGTTCATGCTCTTTCCACTCCTGCTACTTCCAATGGAATTGAAGTGTATGCACCTTCCTGTGACTGAAAACAATCTCATCAAAGAAGTATCTAACCCCATCATTAAGCTTATCTTCATGGTATATAATTATTATTACTAACAGTAATATTTTTGCAGTAATACTCTGTTCTCTGTATACATCCCACTATTCCCAGAACATCCTTCCCCAGATCTGTACATTCCAAGAGTTCAACAAAATCAAGGGTATTCAGCATATCTGCCTTTCCCATGGCAGCTGGTGAGTGAGATAATTTTTCTCCCACTACGGTACAATCCACTTCATTATTTCATGCTTTTCAGATTGGAAAAAGTACCTGAGGAAAATAAGGCTGCCTTAAGTAACCAGATTCCAGATGTCTAGCACCTACATGCAATACAGGATCATAACCTATGCAAGTGCCAAAAGCAGTCAGCAAAAACATCACAAACTGAGTTTGATGTAGAGCAATGCCAGATCTGACAACAATAAAACCGCAAGTAATATATAACCTTATCAGCAGTGAAGCATTCAGTACAGTCTACATCATCAAGAGCTGGCTGAGTGCAGCTTTAGAAAGAAGCCTAGTATTTTAGCAATTTTGAATCACTGTTAATTTCCCCTTCCTCATTTGTTATTGCTCTTTCTTTCTCTGGTGTGCCTTTTTCTCGGCATATCTGCACTCACTGACAGTCCTGTGCAACCCCCTGCAATCCTCTCAAACATGACATCATGGCTCCCTTAATAGTTATGATTAGCTATCTATCTGGTCATAACCTCTATTCTGACAGGTAGAGAAGGCCTGGAGCAGAAGCCTATAGGATTTAACACTAATCCGACCAGCACTGACTGTCCTATCTTGCACAAGGAGTAAGATACTGTTGCAGGAAACAATGCTGGGCAGGATGCAGGGCTTCCCCTGCTCATGGCCATCGGTCATGTTTCTGCCATCTTGCAACCTAAACCAAAACAAATAGGGTTTGCCAGAACAGATGGACAGTTCTTCCTTAGTTACAAGACACTTAAGACTCAAAATACACTGAAGTTTAAGCAGTACAAAAGCAAAGCTTGACTGATCATTGAACAATTGACAAATGAACTCCCAAGTGGGTGGATCCGCCGACAGTACTCACTTCCCTCTTTCAGTTTCAGTTTCAGTTATTCTACAACTTTTCTGAGAGTGTCCTGTATGTGAGACATCAAGTTTTGTTTTGTCAAAAAACTTCTTTTTGGCAGACATGTCTATGTTAATACTACTAGACACCTCTAGAAATACCTTGAAAGAGCTTGGGTCATTTCTCATGGACAAAACTGAAGCAGTAACTCTATCCTTCCACCTACAACTCTCTCATTTCTTGGTTCTCTGCACATTTCTGTCTTAATGAATCAATATGGATCACAGCAGTAGTTAGAATAAAAACTAATTTTACATCTCCTCATTATGGAAATATAATAAGCAGTTTCCCCCTGTACTCCCAACAGTGAACTAGATAAGCACTTTTCTAAAGAGTAGGTGTAATTCAAATATGGGTAGATACAAACCTTCTCTAAATGGGCGGGGAAGGGAGGAAAAACCTTGGAGTTGCCAATGTCCCTCACAAAGTTAATTTTTACTACGTTCAGCACTGAGGATGTGCTTTGGACTCTTTTCTGTCATTAATGACCGGTGTAGGTAAAACAGTCAGAAAACTTACTATTTAATTTTCTTGATTGTTTGTTGAATAACTGTAAGTATGAACACCCAATCAGACTGAGACATGGAAGATTCCCTGTAATTGTTCCAGCAGAAAATGAAAATACATCAGTAATTCTTCTGTAATGTCTCTCTAACCTAAGACTCCAAGCAAACCTCACTCACCAATTCCAACTCAGCCTTACTTGAGACGCTCAACAATCAGACAATCTGTCAGAAATGATCTTGCACGTTTATGGCTGGCTTAAAGATTGTTGCCAGCTATGGAAGAAAGATGTGATAGCAATGATTGAAGATTACCATTTTCAGTCCTAATATTACCATTTAATACATTCTGATAAAAACAAATCATGACCAGCATCATAACAGACTTGAAAAGCTGAGGCTAACACAAAACTCTTCTAGTGTTGGATTACTGAGATGCACCTGTGGGAAAGTTCATGAATGGATTTTTTTTCTCCATCGATAGACATCATATATATTTCTATGACTCAGCTGATAGGCATTTCTTCAGAATTAGCAATGCCAAAACTCAGAAGACCTGACTTTATATATGGCAAGTAATAATGGCGAAGGGGAGGAAGAAAGGAAAAGGAAAGCAATGAGGGCAGCACCAGGTGAGAGCGGTGCCTAATTCACCTAATGGAACTGGACAAGTCAATCAAAACCAACTGCAACAATTGTACAACAAAATGAAGCTCTGAGATAAAAAAAAAATTGTTCTTTTCACAAAGGATGTGCGATTAGATGTTATTGTGAGTAATAGAAACATGGTAGAATAACAACCATCAATGGAAGAGAAACTGCAAAGGGAAAAGTTTTAAATAAATATAAAGGTAGTAAAGTGTAATTGTCTAACTTATGACAGTCTATAAAGAAGAGAAGAAGGTGGAGTGCATAACAGTCTGCTCGTTTTATCATCCTTTTCAGAAGACTGATGAAATAGATTCTAGTAGACAATTCTCAAGGCCAAGGTTGTCAAGCGGTTACATGGGAAAGAGAAAGAATTTTACCCCTTCCTGGTTAAAGCACCCTCTGAAGTTGAGGGCTGAAATTCCCATGAGCCTGAAGGGCCAAAACTGCAAGCTGAGACACTGCTGTCTAAAAGTCTTGAGAGAAAAATTCATAAGGAAAAAAAAAATCTATTAACCATAAGGGAAATATAAATTGATGCTTGAAATGAGAAGAAGGTTTTTAGTCATCAGATCTTCAAATCAAAAGTAGAGACAAAATGTTTGTCTGAATTTTCAGCGTTTTCCTTCTTATATCAACTCTCCTTGCCTATTCCTCTCTTTTCCCCAGGGAGATATTAATTTTACTTCAACGGTGGATTTGGTGGTCAAGAAGCACACAGAATTTTTTTTTTCTGAAATCAAAACACCTTAAAAACTGCTGCTTTCTGGGGATTTTTGCTTTTAAAAGAGTCTCTTTCAAACTTTCACTTTGGATGAAATTTACCCCACAAGTTTTCTGTGGTATTAACTAAATATAGGAAGTAAGTGGCATGTGAAAAGGCGCTAGCTGCTATCACTTGATAGTGGTAAATTACATCAGTGTTAGGAGAAATGATTGCAATAACAGCCATTTTAGTCTCTGCAGTATTAACAAAGCAGCTCTTACAAGGGACTAACTTGAAATAGATTCAAGTAAACACAATAAAAAATTAATTCCATGAAAAATAATGTTCCAAGTAACTGACACACCTTGCGATTTGGGGTATAATTTATCTAAGTATTCCCTCAGAGATCCTTCCTTTCATGCAAGCCACATGAAAAATCATGGTGTCACTTAATGCTCTTTTTTACCTATAAAATATTTTATTGTTAGTGAGGTAGCATGTAATACATAGCGTAATTTGGTTCACATGGTAGTGACTATTCTGTTCTTTTCAAATTGCAAAGACTCATTAACATGAAGCTGATGAAATATAAGCAGCTAGACCCGACTCCAAAACTGATGGATCCATATTCTGGAGTCAACAGGAATTTTTTCAGCAACATCAGCAAGAAGTAGATAGTTGGCGATCAGATTTTCCATGAGATTAGATGGCTGTCTTAGTGAGAATGAACCCGTTCTGAAAGCAGAGCTCAGAGAACATGTCAGCAAAAGTGGAAATTTCAGGGGGGGAATTTCCCTTGTCTCCAGCATAGAAAGTATTAGCATAATTCCTCAAGTGCACACTATCTAAGATACCTGTGAGTTATTTATTAATAGTTAAAGAAGTTATTTGGCATCCAGCATCAAATATAATTCTTGAAAAGGGCTGACAGCAGAATACATTTGTTAACTAGAGACATGCCTAAACTTTGCCAAGAGAAATACTGAACTAAATTTGCACTCACTGAAGAAGAGCGTGTCTTTTTTAAGTTGAAGTCCTTGTTTATAAAGTTTCCTTTTTCATCTTGTCATATTTCTCTAAATTTAGATTGATAATACTAGCAACAGGAATAAGGTAAATTGGACTAAAGAAGAGTTTTGCCTATTGCACAATTTAAAGTTTTCCTCCTTCTGCAGCATTTTCTTTATATTGCAATAGAAGACCAACCTTGTGATACCCTAAAACCTTGACTTGTTTATATTTTGTTCATTTTCTTTAGTTAAATGAGGTGATAAATGAATGAGCTTCTCAAGGAATAAAGGAATGTCAGTGCTAGAAACTGAAGTTCTCTGTTTATTCATAGGCCAGGTATGGCTGCCGACAGGCACCGTGCAAATACGTCTGTCAGTAATCATGCAGTTGGCCTGAGGGAACAAGACTGTTAAGTGGTGGCTATTAATGTAACTCCTTGCTGCTTCACATTTGGGACCCTTTCCTGAGCTGAGATGGTCAATGCTATCAACCCATGGTCAAGTATGTGGAATCCAGACAGGCTAATCTACGATAAGGATTGACGAGTAGACTGTTCTCTCAAAAACCTCATGTACGACTCTCTTCTAATGTATTTTCCATATGAACTAAAAAAAAAATAAAGCGAAATCTGATATCTGTGACTTAGTAATTCATATAAAACTTACGGTATGGTAAAATCGCTCAGGCAGAGCAGTCTCTGGAGCAATCTGAGCAGAGGCGCGCTACACTGCTATTTAGATCCTCTCCCTTTGGCTGCCTCTCAGACAGACGGCTTCTCAATCAACCTGTAGGCTATTTATCTGGGCATACTTGGTAAGGGATTAATCTACCTGGCATGCTTGGACATGCAGGGTCCCATGTGCTCTTAAGGGTACCCTCCAGCATGTCTGAGCCCATGCTTACAAGATCACTGTGTAGTCTTGATGATGGTTTTGACTCCTGGAATGGCCATCAAACAGCAACACAGATAGTCTCTTGGAGTCCGTCGCTACTGAAGAACCTTGGAAGTATTCCCGCTGACAAAATAGCAGATGATCAAGAACCTTGAGATTTTCGTGTGAGTAAATGCAAGTATCGAGCTCTATTATGTATAATATGGCAAGGAAGAACAACATACTCAGGAAGTTTCACAAGATTTATCCTGGCTTTTAGATACTGGGAAAATGCTTTAAAATCTTCTGAAGCAGCATCACAGATGTCAAAGGTCAATATTTTCAAATGACATTCTCACAAATCAAATCAAATAGTCTATTTATTTCACTGTGACATCCAAATTTTTTTTAAAGTTATTTTTGCAAGTCTACTGACAGGAGATTACATTTCACTTGTAGCTGCTCTTTTGCTGGTGAAGAAGGGACATCCAGATTGCGAGGAATTCTGCACGTGCACACACACTAATCTTCTCCTTTATACATTTGTGTAAACATTTGGGGTTTTTTTCCTTAAAGATTAGCAGTCATTATAGCTGCGTGTGAAACAGAAATCCGAGTATTGATGAAAATTTGTTCTTGATTTATTTTGAATTTTAAAATTTAAAAAAAGAACATTTGAAAATTTGGACAATAGCTGTCACCTGGCCATTTTTCCAGGACTGGGAATAGACGCTTAGGATGTCGCTAAGGCATTATAGGGGAGAAAAGGGAGATTAAATCCTTATTATATCTTTTAATATAAAGTTGTAACTCTTTCAACTCTGTTTTATTCTGCAAACACTATAATTTACAGTGGCAACTCTCCACAAATCAGGTGTTGTTATTGTCGTGTTCTTTTTTACCAGGACATTTCAGTGTTAAAAATTATAAAATATGTCAGTCAGTTTTGAGTCTAGCGCAATTATTTTTATGGCTGATAAACTGAATGAATAACTCCCTGTGTGCAACATAGGCAGAGCAGGTTTGAACAGTCCTTGGTCTGCTTTTGATTTACGTGCCTATACAAAGATGTGCAACTCTTAAAAAATACGGTATTACTGCACAGTAAAACAATCGAGTTAGAAGCAGTACTACTGACTATTTTTGCTGTCTTTCACATAACATTGCAGTGGCAAAAATACATACACACATTAGGTCAAACCTTGTGTGCACTAAAATATAGCTATTAAGGTTTCTTTTTTAAGATAAAGGGATGAGATTGCAAAGATTCCTGGAAAAATAACAAAAAGGGGGTGTGTTATGATTGGTCTTGACGTCATTAAAAACAATGTGGGCAGATAACTTTTAGTTGGCACCTAAACCACTAAAAGTAAAGATAAAGAATCCTTGAATGACAAGAGGCAACATCTCCTTTCCTGAGCTGGGATTATCCTACAGAGCCTCATGAAACCCCCAGGACAAAGGTAAGGAAGAAAGAGTTTTAGTGCAACATCCCTTAATTATGTACAGATGTTTACTAAGAAATGTAGTTATATCATCTGCACGGCAGAGAAAAACAGGGAATTTATTCCTCTGCCTGTTATCAATTAAATCATCAAAACAAAATTATCATTCAAATTACAATGTATCGTTTCACTTTTAGAATGTATGGGGAGGAGGCAATCTATGAAGCAGAAATCTGCTAACCATCAAAGCAACAAAGAAACATTAAAGTTCAATGGACAGTTTGTTCATGCATGTTTTAATCTATTATTTTTTAAAATGGAAACCATGTTCACGTGGTCAAAATAACACTTGCGTCAAAGAAGCCTTTGAGCTTCAATCCAGTGAGACAGTCAATTTCTTTCCTTCCTTCCTTCCTTCCTTCCTTCCTTCCTTCCTTCCTTCCTTCCTTCCTTCCTTCCTTCCTTCCTTCCTTCCACTCTTTCTCTCTCTCTCTCTCTCTTTCTTCTTTCTTTCTCTCTTTCTCTCTCTCTTTCTCTCTCTCTCTTTTTCTTTCTTTCTCTCTTTCTTTTTTTCTTTTTTTTTTTTTTTTTTTGCAAAACCCCAAAATGTTTTCAAGAGAGGAACATGATCCCCGGAGATATCAAGGTGGCACTGCTAGAGTTTCTGTGTGGGAAAATATCTGCTGTGAGGCAAGTTTGGCATAAGCATAAGATATCAAATGCTTAATTTCTGACTGTATTCCCTTGGAAAATGATTGCAACTGGGAACGGGTTTCTATTAATACTTACATTCTATTGTCTTCCACCATACATGTGTTATACTTGCTTAGTGTTACGTTTTATGTTATCTGTGTTTTAAAGTATTCATCTGACTTCAGAAAAGGAATTTATTCCAATCATTACTTTTTACTGTACATACATCTTGCATAAATTCATTAAATGCTAGGTAAGTAGTTTTCTTACTGTTTTTAAGCTGGAAAAACTGAAACAGTAATTACACACTTTTTCTAAGAAAAGAGATATCTGGTTTTTTATGGGAACAGGTATGGTGGTATGAAAAATTAAAATCCTCAACTAATAATCCACTTAGGGTGTTAGATACTATCCCTGGCGCTTCTGTTTTTTCCACTAGCAGCTATTTTCAGAAAGTATTCCCTACAAAGATATTAATATTTTCTCCTGCTGTGAAATCTAAAACCTTTTTTCCTTCTAAAATTAAGCAACAGGTATGCCACTGTACTCCCTGATGCAATACTTACCCAGGACAAAGGGTCATATTCATAAAAAAGCTTTCTGTTGTCAGGACTCTTTAATACTTTCCTTTTAAAGCTGAAAATAAAGGCACAGATTATTTTATGAGAGATACACAAAAAGTGATGATTACGTAGCCACGGACTCTTTAATACTTTCCTTTTAAAGCTGAAAATAAAGACACAGATTATTTTATGAGAGATACACAAAAAGTGGTGATTACGTAGCCACAGAGATTAGTGTTTCCTGAAGGTAACCTTTAAGGGAAGATGGATTTTTCCACTGAGTTCAAACGTGGGGACTGGGAAGAACCCTCTGCCTGTGCCCCTGTGCGTCTGCACTGATACCCGGCCTTAGTCGCACCATTAGCATCCGAATTTAAACTGAGCTTTGTTGAAGCCACCATTTATACCTATCATTTCTGGCACTCCGTCCAGAAGGACAAAACAGCCTGGAAAACAGAATCATTCTCTAGTATGCAAATGCAATCTCCCCGCTGTCAACTGTCCTTTTCCACCAGATTAGGCTGCCTTTTCCACATTTAGAGGTCTAGTTCAAATGTTTTACGTGGGCATAGCAATTACAAGGCAAGTCATGAGCTTAGAAAAATAACTACCATGGGATTTATTATTGCATTTTCTTTTGAAATCTAAGTGCCTATTACATTAAGTATAGTTCATGTCGTACGTACGTACGTATTTGCTGTCTCTTCACTGCGTGTAAACATGGATTTGTGAACTCAAATAGCTGCAATTTCATGGCAGTATCTAAGTGCCTGGTATTAAGAGCAAGAGATAAACTTTTGTTTTCAAATTGCCTGTCCCTTCCAGTCACATTGGTATTGCAAAATAAAAATTAAAAAAAAAAAAAGGTAAAAACTCACAGAGTTTGGGAGTTCTGCTTGCTTTGAGTGCTCACAGCTTTCTGTTTGTGCTGCAGAGCTGAGCAGCATATTACCTTTGGTAGGAGCTATACAGCTGTGAGGCCATCAGAAAGATGCTGCCTTGCTGCACAGCAACCTCCCACTGCCCACTGATCCCAAAAGTAAACTTAGGATTGTTTTAATGCAGGACCTCCTTTCTGATACAACGGGTACCTTGTCCGTACGCTTAACCTGCCACCCTAAAAAGTGACAGTGGTTTGTCACTAAGCAGGTATTAAATGTGCCGTCCAGCCTACTTTGCTCAGTAAAAAAAAAAAAAGGCTCAGGAAGAGTTGCCCCAAGAGATTGAAAGGAATTTGTTGTTTTACTGATTTGGAAACAGCGTATATGTGGGTTGTGGAGGTAAAGTGCTGCTGAGACAAGTGCGTATTCCAGCTGGCTCAAAGGCTAGACATGCCTCCTAACTTTTATGTTCCTTAACACTTAAATGTGCCAAGAGAAGCTCCTGGGCATCCTCAGGAGCAGGCCCAGTCCTTTGCCTGCTGACAGCATGTCTAAACCTGAACCTGGTCTTATTTCGAACACACTGGGAGCTTGAGAGTACACCTTGAGACTTAGCTTTTAAATCAAGCTTTCCACAGACTGTCAGCTGCAAAGCCCTGGATGATAAATTTACTGGCGAGGTTTGTGATTCTTTGTCGAACTCAGAGCCTCAGGGCGGTAAGACGGCGTGGATTCTTGGCCCTTTTATCCTAACTATTAATTGATCTTCAAGAACCTTATTCAAGATATGCCATTACAGCTCCATAAAGGGTCATTAAAAATACTGGTTGTGTTACATGATAGACCTATGCATTTTTCTGTGATACAGTATGAGCCCCAGCTCTTCACAACAAATATTTAATTCCTATTTACGTTGGTTAGTTTTGCCTATTGTTCTATTTGCATATTATGCCTGAAAATGGGTAGTTGCTTTCTCTTACATGTATTTACCACTCAAACTCTGAACAGCTGCTTCATTTGTATACACACTAGAAGTGCTTTTATAAGAAGCACCAAGTTATTGGAACTCTTTTCACTGAAAATACACAGTAATCAAATTATCACAGCACTTAAAATCAGTCTCATGGGGTAAATACTCACAACCATGAATGTGAAGTTTTGCTTTCTGCACATGCTCTGCAGTGATGACTTGAAATGTGCTGATGAATACACCTGCTATAAAGTCATTCCCTAGAATATTTAATATACCTACCAAGAGACGAACAGCGCTTTATGAATTAAGAAAATGACTTTTGCGTCACTCCACAACAAGGACACAGCAAAACTCAGATTTGGGAAAAATGGGAAGCAAAGAGGTAAATGACATGGGCCTGCAGCCCAATTGCTGCTGGGGATGCCTCGAGGGCTTTCTGCTGCGTTCAGTGTATGAGCTGCATGGAGGGAGATAGGTGGGTAGGATGGAGCAGTGCGGCACGACAGTGGCTGTGGTAAGAGATGACCGGGGAGCGGTCGTGTCTCTCTGGGTGTGTATGTGAACCCCTGTGAGTGACTCCGGCTTTCACAATCAAAGGGAAGAGATACTGATGCACCTGGGAAGAGCCCATACGCCTCATTTCTGCACTGTCATGCATGTATTACGTTAGTGGTAGGGTACTGAGATAGTCAGCAGCTAGATGGGAGATGTGTGTGGTCTGTGGGTTTACAGACCGGTAAGTGAAAGAAAAGTGTCAGACTGAGTCATCTGCAGAAGGATGAAGGCACTGTAAATAACAATTAAAAAAAAAAAAAATTGTTGGTGTGATGCTCTTTCTGTAGAGCTAAGTGTTTGAGTGTAGGGCAGACGGAGGTAAATTAAAACCTGGATTCCCTAGATTTCAGAAATTTAAACTGAGATCTGCCCATACATTCCCTGCTTTCAGAAGCTTAGGATTTGCTACACCTGATCCCTAGAAAGGGCACAAAATACCTCTAAGGAAACCTAAATCATTTTAACAAAGGTTTTTCATTTTGTGTTTTTTTTCTCACTGGCTCTACTTAGGCTGAGTTACTTTTTGTTGTTTTTTAATGAAAGAGAAATCTTTCCATCAGGAATTCATGATCATTTTGTGCAATTTGTCTTTTGAGCTTTATTACGTGGAGGTAGTTCTAATCACTTCAATAATTTAATGTATTTGTCTTGTCCTCTGGGCACTCTGGCCCACCACACACAATTTTACCTCCCCTCACCATTTTACCTTCCTTTCTATCCATTTTCCTCCTTTTCCTCTCATTACAGCATTTTGGAATATATAAGCACCTAAAAAGTTATTCCTAAATGTCTGTCACCCTCTGTTGTATGCATATAGGTTGAAGCACTTTCAGTTTCACAGATGTATACACAAACCCATGATGCTCTCCGTCCCTCTGGGATTTCAACTCCTTTAATAGGAAGACCCATGTTAGCGGCTCTCCCACCTGGCTAGTGCTATGCCACGTCCTGCTTTCCTATCTCTAAGCAATTCTCTCCCAGCATACAGGGTAGTTCAATTTTCACTGAAATTGGCTGGAGGAAGGACAGAGTTGCTGGCTTCCTGATGAATTGTTTTGGCCACCCCACCTGAATAGAACTCACTCATATCTGTGCAAGATAGTCCTTCCCAAACAAACATGCTGCTTTGACAAAAACCCAACTCTACTGAAACTCAACTCTTTCTTCCTTGAAAAAAAATGGGGAACCACATACTGATTGAGAAAACACTAAGTGACAGGTCACTTATGGCATAATTGTACCTCCAGCATGATCTTCACGTCTACATGCATGAAAAAGCCCTGCTGAGAGTTTCTCCTTTTTTAATGAATGACAAAACTTTTTTTTTCCCCTTGAGGCCAAAGATGGCTAAATCTTTAGAAATTCTGACTTAAGTAGCACTATGCTTGAAGCACTAACTACATCCAATAGTCCTATTATGGTTGTCTGAATTTCAGTCTGATTGGAAAAGGCACATAAGATTTAGGGGCACAAAGATAAGTTAGAGAAAAAGGCATTTAGAGTCCTAGCACTAACGTAACTGCCATGTTTCTGTAAATTGTGAAAGAACAATAAAAGTGAAAAAACCCTAAAGCTGAAGATAGTGCATTTCTAATTTGTAATACATCATGTCATAATCACGTGGGATGCTCAGCAGGACAAATAAAGACAGATTACCTGGCCAGAATAGCTTATAAAGTCCTGATATTTTAAACACTTTCATAGGGTGTGGTGTTTACACTACGAAGAGTGCCATTAACTGCATTGTAACTACTCCTGGAAGAAAGCCGTATCATTGACTTCAATGAGACTACTCATGGTAATAAGCACCGTGCCCAGTGGTAAGTGTCTGGAGACTATTATTATTACTAGTTACATGCTCTTCACATTGCAGTAGCCTCTAGAAACCAAGTCTCGGACCTGGGCTCCACTGGGTTAATCAGTATGGGGTCCAAGGCTAAGAATGAGAATAACATGATCAACAAAGAGTGTAAAACTAGGATGAAAGTGAGAATAGGAAACAAGTGACATGGCATTGTTACTTGGCAAGTTGCCGCATGTATTTCAGACTTACAGTTTTAAAAGCTAATAATAATGGCTTTGTTTAATCAGAGCCACATTCAGCACAAAAGTTATTTACATCTTTTAACAGACTCTGAAGGGCTCCTCCTATCCTGGCTCACTTAACCCTTTTCCTGCCCTTTTTCCCCACGACGAATTTTGCAAGCAGGATCCACAGCAATCTCTGCTTTCTACAGGAATTAAAATTAAAAAACACACTTTTTGTTGTTGTGGTGGTGAAAAACTGTATATAGGCTTTTTTCTTTGACTCCATTGTTTGAAACTTTGCTAGTTCCTTTTTTTTTTCCTCACTTCCTCTTACTTGTATTTCTAGTGTGTGAGAGAGGTTAAATGGTTTCTGTGTTCGATCAGCCACAGACACTGTGAGAGCTCCCTGGAAATCAATGTTTTCTACAAGTTGAATTTTGTGACTACATGCATATGAATGTCTGAATAAGTGCATATGAGTAATTGCTGAGAATGTACAAGTGCAATGTGGCAATTCCTTTTCCCTCATTCATGGCCCTTTCAAAGACGAAAGCATTAAACTGATATAGAGAAAAACAAGTACATAATGAAACTATCCTTAAAAACGGTAATTTTCTAAACCAAATACAGACCAGAATATTGTGGGGGTTGGGGGGTTAACAGTGCTGTAGCAGTTACAAATTTGAAAAAAAAGCATAATTCTTTACAAATACATGCAGTGTGGGAGGAAGGAAGGACTTGTGGTTTTGGCACTTGACTGGTGCTCACAAGAGCTAGATTCTGTTTCCAGCTCTGCCACAGACTCTGTCCATAGATGCTATCGGAGTGCAAATAATAAATAATAATAGTTATGAGCACTTCTGCAAATTATTATCATCTCTCTCTGCTTGTGAAAAGGGAGAAAGAACAGTACTTTCCTCCTACTGCATGTTTTTTTAACGTACTAGTATTGAAAGAAGACTAAAGATGTACAAAGCGGTGCTGTGCAGGGATCCTCTCGCGAGCTCGGATACCTGAAGCACCACATGGCACGTGAGCCCTGGTGGTGCTTTGCCCAGCCCAGGTAGCCACGTCTGAGGCATGTTGCACCCGGCTGTAGCTATGAGGCACAGTGTCATGGCAGATCGACACCGGTTAGGTGGTTAAATATCATGTATCACAATGGAAATTAATTTCTGAGCGGGTTCAAGTAATAATGCCTCTTTTCAAAATTTTAAAGGATTGTGAAAAGAGTAATAGGAGATGTCAAATTGTATGTTAAAGTGCTCACTTCGGTGTTTTTAGTTTAAAATATTTCCTGTGCTGCTAAATGAATGGGGGATCTGATGCCCTATGCTTCTTTCAACTAACTGGCTATTTCCCCTGATTCGAAGTGAGCAAAGGAGGAAGAAAACTCCTGCTCATTGAAGGGATTGGTAGGGTTTTATAATAATTATCACAAAGAAAAGCTTTGGGAATGATGATAGTCTTCTACTACTGCACCATTAAACCTGAAAAGTTTTCAGGTAGTTGACACAAAAAGTTTAATTACTATAAACACTTCTCCCTGGCCTAGCTTTCCTTGCGTTAAAGAACATTTTTTCAAAAAAAGCACTTTGTTTTTCCACTAGTTTCAGACAGAACAACATGGGGCAACAGTGGTTGCCTTTGAAATGCCCCAAGTGCCCCAGAAAGCCTGTCCCAAAGCTCCCTATCTAGATCTCCATGGACTGCTACTTCCTACTTTATCTTCACTAAAATAGTTTGTTCTAAAATTTTTCCTGTCTTCATCTCATAGTAGATCGTCTTAATTAAGAAAATATCTTTTCATAAATGGCAGTGATGAAGAAAGTGCCACGTGGATTTTCTAGTGAATTACAACCTCTGAAGAAAAACTAAATTGTTATTAAAAAAGGATCCCCACTACTTACCTGAAATTGAAGTTGATTTTTCTTTCCTTTGCTCACAAATGCTTCCTCAGCATTTGGAGGTTCGAATTCCCTTGCGTTCATCAGTTTTGTTTGATTTATCTTCTCTTTGGTTTTTGTTGTTTCTGGGGTTTTTTTTCAGAGAATGTTGTAGAACAACTCCCTTTTTTTGATTTCTGTTTGCTCTAGGATATTGTGCACAAAGTCCGTCAAAAGCTATTTGACTCATAGTATCCTAGAAAACCAAGAGCTTAGATAATAGCCTAACTCTGGACTCTGGTGTCTAACTACTTAAATAGCTGTAATGCTATTATTTTTACCATCACTATTATTTTTCATAGATGTTAAGTTCACACAAAATCACTACGATATCTGCTTTCCTGTGTAAGTTAGCCCATACAGCTCTAGCCAGCTTATTCCTGCATTAGACTTATTTGTAATAGAACTGGAATATTCCTCTTAGTAAGATATCCAGTCTTGACTTAAAGATCTCTAATTATGGAAAATTTACCACATCCCTTGTAAATTTGATTCACAGGATGATTGTTATAAATGTGTCAGTTTGAACTTTGCCAGTTTCAGCATTTTTTTATTTATTATTCTAAAACCAGAGCCTAATACCCCAATGCACCTTGAAAACAGTGACTTTCTCCAAGGGAAAAAATGATGAAGAAGCTGTCTCATTGCCAAGTACACTATTTGCTGAGGAAGGTGGCATTCTGCAGTAGGACTGGAATCCAAATTTAGCCTTACTGTCAATTTTAGTCTATGGATGTGCCTATCTCTGACAGATAGACAAAGTATAAGCCTACTGTCTTGTGGCCTGAGAAAAGATATAATATGACATGATACCTGGCAGGGTAGAAGTAGATGAGGGACTGAAATGGGGAAGAGAAGTGCTCTCATGTTCATTTCTGAGGTTCTGTTTTTGAATGCATACTATTGACGGCATTCTCATTTTGTATTTAATTTGTATAGTTTAAATTCAGTCAATTGGCATGGGAATGGTGGTCAGGGCTGAAGAGAGAGTGGAACTGATTCATATTCATCGTAGATCTAACATGCTGAGCAGTGTCTGGTCTTTAATTTTGTAAAGACTCCTCGTGATATTTGATATTAGGCTACAAGTCACGGAATGTACTGTTGTAACTTGTACAACATCCTAAATAATTTTGAATTGGCTTGTGTTCAGTTCTTATGATTTTTTGGGCTTCCTTTTTTCTAGTGTACATAAATTATTCTTCCCAATCCCATTAATGTTAAATATGCTTGCTGAGTTGTCTTCCAAGAACATTTTCTTTAAACAGAGTCTACCTGAGATAAATTACTTTTTTTTTTTTAAACTTACAACACCTGAATAAAAGACCTTTGGGGCTTTATGTCTTTGTATTATGATTTATTTGTTGATGTAAAAAGATCGCACTATGTAGCAGGTCTACTTTTCTCCCTTGTGTACTAATACAGCTACTATTATCTGGCCACATACCGAGAAATCCTGCCCCAAACAGCCGAGAGCAGAACCCTGACCAGTTTCCCATCCACCTCCTCAGATCCTGGTGCCAATCACAACACCTTGCAAAAATTCAGTTTCAACTGGGATGACTTTTAAGAAGTGGGGGGACCGCTAGAAGTTTCAGTGATTACTCCCACAGTAGCAGTAACTGGCACCAGAAACACGCCAGCTCTTCATCCATTCCCACCCCCCTTATCGATAACGATTTTCAGGGAATTTTGCCCCTGCAAAAGCACCTTGGTCCTGTCTCTGCACACCTATGGTATTTTAGCAACACGTACAGATGGTAAAAGCACCCAACAACAGTTGTTGGCCAACACCAGCCACTCCAAACCTTGCAGAGCGGCAGTGCTGGGGATGAGGAGTATCAGCCACCCACAGTATAAAGGGTCTGTGGAATAGGGAGGTACAAGCTTTCTTCTCCTCATACATGAGGCAAACCTGCTCCTTCCACAAAGAGAAACAATTCTTTCCCGTGAACTACCACCTGGATTTTCACTCATGTCTCACTGATTTCCAGAGGAAGTAAATATCAAGGTGTCATTTTCTAGGCAATATTCACAGAATCACAGAATCATTAAGGTTGGAAAGGACCTTCGAGACCATCAAGTCCAACCGTTAACCCAACACCACCATGCCCCCTAAACCATGTCCCAAAGTGCCACATCCACACATTTTTTGAACACTTCCAGTGATGGTGACTTCCAGTGATGGTTCTACTTTATTCTTTCGAAACTCCTTTTATATCATTCGCTTCTACCTATCCTAATAAGGATACTGTGTGAGCTTCAGGATTCCAGCTTTTGCAACTATAATTATTTTCGGATCACATTTATTTAGCTCAATGTAGAAGATAACAGGAACACACAGTTTCTGAACATGCAACTTCTGTGATAGACAGACCTTAAATACAGACTATGCATATGGTGATCTGAATATGTGTTAATCTCAGAGCTGAGCCAGTTTGGTTTTTTAATAAATCTGAATTAACATGATGTGCACTATTTCTATAAATCAGAGATGAGAGACTTTGTGGAAGAAGGTAGATTTAAGAAATACTCCTGGCAAACAGCAATGCAATTGCAAGTACAAGTAAAATATGTATTGAAAAGGTTTTTCATCTATAGCTGCATATTTAAATAATACAGAAAGGAAAGCTCATAGGTTAGAAAATACAGAATAACATGGAACTTGAAACAATAAAGACTTTCAGGCTAAAACTTTCAAAGGTTCTTTTGTTCAGCAGTAAATCTGGACATGATCTGAACTCAGACAGGAGCAATCCTATGCCACATTTGCCACTGGTGGTACACAGGCCAGTTCAAAGTGATATTTTGAACAACACAAAACAGAAATGCCAGCAGGTCCCACCGCTATGGCCACTATTGAAAGCCCAAAGTCTGTGAACCCTAATTCTATTCTGCCCATCTCTAAGTCAGAACAAGATTATTTTTTCTTTCATAATTATTATTTTTCTGTCTGTAGTTGTTTTAAACTTCTGAAACAATAAGATCTGTAAAGATAATTCATATTCATCTGTAACAGTAGATTACTATTACTGCCTTGTAGATGGTTACCCAACCTGTGACACCCAATGTTCATACAGTTTTCTCACATTCAAGTATGACTCCACGCAAGGTCTTTCTGGCTTTCTTCACAGTGGCTTTACTACCATGGAGCCTCCTAAGTAACCTGAGACTCATCTAAAAGTGAGCGGTGACCAACACTAGCAAATCACCTTTGGACCCCACATTAGATCCAGTTACTCTGGTCCTGGGTCCCTTGGGAAATGGTTGCCATCTCTCACCCATCAACTACTCTCAGAGTCTCTCCATCCATCAGGTTTCTGATAAAGGCTTTAATGTCTTGTGGCTCTGGGTCATAAAAAGTTGTTATTGTGTCTAATCAGATGAAGAAGGCTGGCCACATATGACTGAGTATAGTCTTTTCTATGAGTTACCTCAGGTATTATTTAGAAATATATTTAATCCACAAAAGGAATTTGTCTCCACCTGAAGTGGCTAGTATTGAAGAACCTGTTATCAGGAAACAATTTTCTTTAAGAATTTGTAAGTTGTTTCACACTACGGCTATTTAACTTCATAGAAGAAGGGTCTCTTAGAGAACTGGGAAGGGAGGAAAGAGTGAGATGGAAAAATTGAGTAGACTGCATGTTATTAATTTTTAGGAGATACTTTTCATGCTGTCCTCACCCATCCAAAAGAATGTAGGTGTGGAGAACTACAGACTCTTTCACCTAGAAGATTAGATTAGAAGTTAAATCCTTAAATTATAACTGAAAATTTCTATAATATATTTCTCTACAAGGTGTAGAAGCAGTATAAAAGCTGTAAACTATAACCCTGTCCATTTCTAATGCAGCCATTAAAATAGTTGGTCTCTTTTTTTTGCCTTTCAAGTGACTGCATAAATTACACAGCAGTAAAGGTATTGTCTTGATTTTTTTTTAATCTTATCGTATGTGAATTTTCATTAAATGTTTTTTCCCTAGTTACAGGAAGAAGTTTGGCTGCCTTTTGCTGCCAGCTACACCACTAGGCTCTGCAATTCTTTTATTGGCTGAAGATCTTTCTTCATCTTCTTGATACATTCTCTCTTCTGATATATAAGGAGAGCAGAGTCTCCACCTAATGAGACAGAGAGAGACTGGATGAACAGGGTGAGGGAACCTTTTTTTCCTTCTCTTTGTTCGCTGGTAAATCTTCTACCATTAATTACTGAAAAAAGAGATGGAAAAATTCTAATAGATCATCCAGCCCAACTCCTCCTCAGTGCAAGATGATTCCCTGTGCTACACTTCATATTTTTCCTCAGAAAAAGATTTAAAGGGTTTGCATTAGTTCCCATATGAGCTTATTTCATAGCACTGTTTCATGCTATAACTTCCACTCAGGGAATCCTAAATAATTTCTGTGCATCCTTTCCATTTTACCTGCCAGATATTTGTAGGGTGTTATGTTTTCCCTTAAGCCACTGTGTCGCCAGTTTTTCTCTCAATGGGATAAGAAGGGCTGTTAGACCCATCTACAATTATGGCTGCCCATCACTTCTTGTTTTAAAATCTTTCTTCATGCTGCTAAGTCTAACTTTGATCATTCGGGTAGAATTTTTACTCTCTACTTGGATGTCTTGAGCTTATTTCTTTGGAGAGTATTGAACAGCACAAGCCAGCCTTCTCCAAGACTGGGATTAAGGGGAGAAAATCTACCACGAGAGAGAAAAAAACTCATTCCTTTGTCTTGAGAAGCTGTAACAGACACATGCCTTGCAGCAAACACTTGACTTTTGGTTTCTGGGGAGGATGACCCCTAGCACTAGGCTTATGCTTTTTGCCATCCCATGACATCCCTGTCAAACCATGCAGTTCCAGGGGAAAAAAATCCACTGCCTCCACAGGTTTAACAGACCCTTGTTGTGCTGACTATGTTCTTCAGAATTTCTACCTTAATTCTGCAAGTCAACAACAGCAGAGCTTTGACACAACTGTGCCTCCCCTCGAGTGATTGAGCTTGCTTTAGGAGGGATGAAAGTGTACAAAAAGCCTTTATAATTTTTGTCCCAGCTGTTCACGTACTTGTGGGCCTGAGCAGGAAATCAGGCTTTTCTGTGTTCTCAGCATTCCCCTTGCTAAGATGTTTGTAAGAGGTAAAGCAGAATGATCTGACTAACGTGGAGAGATGGGGAAGGTGGGAAGCGCTAAGAGAAGACTAGAAGAAGGAAGAGGTATGAGCAAAAAGGGAGGCTCAAGGAGCAAGGATTATGGGCAAACAGAGGAAGTCCCAGGCTGAGGATGGGGGAGAGGATAAAAGATAGGTGAGGCAGGAGCTGTGGCAAGCAGAAGGACAAAACAGGGAACAGACAAGAGGAGGTAAACATGAGCCAGGATGTGAGTATGGAAAAACAGATTGTTGACGGATCATACAGCTACAGGCTGTATCATCATGAATATTCACAAAGGGACTGTATTAAAATTGCACAGGCATTTCCTACCTTGCTTGATTTTGCAACCTGAACATGCTTTTAACATAGATTTTTAAATGTAATTCTCTGTAGGTAGATAGTCCAGAGTTATGCATTTAGATTGTGTTGTATACATATAATCACATTCGGCTTCTTTGTATGGAGATGCAATGGTACAACTTGCTCCAGGCTCAAGCCTTGAGCTCTTTTCACGTGTCCATAGCCTCAGTCTTATTTGATCAGTGTGTAATCACTTTTGCCACTCTTCTCTGAATTCCTTCTAAATTACTAAGGAGGTACCCAAGACTGAATATAATAATTTGTCCGTGGTCAGGCCAGAGCTATAGGGAAATAACCTTGCACTATGCGTCCCTTCGCATAGTTGATGCTTCCGCCAGTTACACTCTTTTGCTGCCCTACTACACTACAAATTCACATCTAATTATATGTTCGGTATCATACCTCTGTTTCATTAGTACTTCCCTTGGTTTCTCCCTGCTGCCATGTGTGTTTCTACATGGAAAACAATTCTCTGTGTGTGAAGATGGGGTGGGGGTGGAAGTAAACAGAAGAATACAAATAATAATTCAGAAGAAGCAGTAGAAGTTGATCTACTATTCCAATAGCTGTTCTACTGGTTGAATCCGCTAGTGGTTCCACCACTCTCCGAGTCGAAAAGGAAGTCTAGAGGATTAGACAAACAGTCTGGCTTAAAGGGAAATTTAATCTTCTGTAAAGATTAATATAATATAAAATACCCCTCAATATTTTTCCAGTGCGTATGTATCTAAAGCTGTCTATCTGCTTACACAAAGAAACAGAAAAATTACAGCAGTGACAATAAATGAGTTAGGAAGTATACAAATTTGAGATGGAGAGCTAAAGAACTCAGGAAGAAAATGGGCCAGTGCACTTGAAAGGTAACAAAAAGGAGTATTGAGGGCAAACAGAATCAAAATGACAGTGTTGATTGATTACGAACAAAATTTGACCAATGAAGAAAGAGAAAAAGTTCTAAATAAGTGTGTATGGTTTATATTTGAAGGAAAAACATGTGGTAGTATTATATATTAATGGAATACTTTCTACTTGAAGAGTGAGAAAGAATGACGATAAGAAGCAGAACTACTAGAATTAGACATTTTAAAATCCACAAGTCCAAATAACATGTATATAATAACTTTTAAAGAGTTGGCTAGGGAACACTGGGAAAAAAAAGAGAAGACTAAAATAAAGCTAATACTGCAATAAGAAATCAGACAACTCTGATTCTACTGAGGCTTTGCAACCATCGGTTATCTTGGCCTGCTGCTTATAACACTTTTAGCAATTTCTTGGTTGGGATATCAAAGTTATACATTTTAGATGGTGCAAAGATTGGGAGGAAGATAAGTAATACAGAAGACAGGCCATTGGTAGAGAATGACCTAGTAAGCTAGTTGTGGTGAACCAAAATGTTTCAGGATGGGAAAATGCAATGTTGTGAACACAAGAACAAGGAAAGTAATCCATAAAGAATTGAGGTCATGGTCTGAAAAAGTCTTAGATGGTTGAGTTGGATAGTCAGCTTAATATGAGTTGGGACAGTGATGTTGTAGTCAAAAAGCCATTTTGGAAATCTGCGTTTGCCAAGGTTAAATTACCACTGCACTGGAATTACTGTGTCCAGTCCTGCTGCTCATGGTTTAGTGGAGAGGAGAAGGGCTCAGGGTTCCTAGGGCAAGATATATGGGAGAACATAAAGGGTCTGATTTGATAGAAATATATATATACAGATGGGAATAAAATTTGATAATAAAGGGTTTCTCAGTCTAGCAGACATAACACGAGCTAATGGCTGGAAGGAGAGGCTAAACAAATTCCATAAGAAATATGGAACACGTTTTTAACATTAGAACAAAGTGCCAAGTGTTGTGGTATAGCTTCTATCACAGGAATTACTTTTATCGGGGTTGGATGCTTTACTAAACCACAGCTGTTGGAGATGAAGCAAGAATTAAATCAGGAAAAAAATACTTAAGCCTGTGTTGCCATTGTATATTAGATAATCACTTATTTCATGCTGTTCTTAAATTCTAGGAATATTTTACCGTAGATGCACAAATCTGAATATTTCCAGGTTTATAATTTATAAGTGATTTCTGTTTTTGTGTCTCTGACTCCAGAAAGTAGCAATAGAGAACATTTGTATATTTGTGACAACTCTGGGATGTAATAATTAAAACCCTGTAATATAGGCATCATTCAGGCATGTATCAGGAGGACATTCCCAGTCCTTAGGAAGTCAGAGTAGAGCTAAAAGTTTAAAATCAAGTCAAGTCTGGTTTAATTTTTAGTGTATGCCTCTAGAGTTTCTGAGTTTCAAGCCCTGATTTCTACCTCTTGTAGTTGCATGATCACTTTTTCACATGTAAAGTGTTTTTCTTTCCCACATATGAAATAAAATGTACTGGCTGAAGTTCCAGTAGTTCAATAAAACCAATGAGACTACGCTTATCTGTAAATTTAAACCCACACGTACTCCTGGGTTGAAAATGCCCATAATTATACAGGAAGTACATTCACATAAACAAAGTAAACATATTGAAAATGTATTGAGAAATGTTTACATTTACTCTTTGAGGTATAATAATATTAGCTACAATGATTATAGGCAAACTCACATGTTATTCTCTTAATAAGCACATATACATAATTTGATACCCAGTAAATAGCAGCAGGAACCCTTTCAAAAGTCTCTTTAACACAGGGTCATGTATATCAGACAGGCACCTCACAGTGCTCCTCTGTAAAACTCTGACCAACTATTTCCTTTTGTGACGTGAACAATCTTGGAGTATCTCATTCTTGTCTCTTTAAGACCAAAAAAATCCCTAAAAAATTTAACACAACAAAAATTATACAAAATTAAAATAAGTCTAACCAATTCTGGCTATTCAGTTAAATAAGACAAAAGCTACAACATTAGTGGCAGCGAGGTACTGTATTTGACAAATGTAGGGCAGGACACCATAAATGTGCGCATTCCAGGACATTTCTAGGAAACAAGAATACAACAGAAGGGTGACGATCCACTTAAATTAACCTATGTGAAGCATACACAACAAACCAGTTGTTCAACATGCTGTTGCTACTTTCTTTGACTTGGATGCTGCATAGGCTTTACGATCCTGAGCTCTCCTGAGTGCAGATATCTGTTCCTCCCCTCTGAAAGGCTGTGTGCAAATCCTGTTGGGGTGGGGCACCAGAGATAAAGACATTGCAATTTGAAAATGGTGATAGCTGATGAGCTGGTGTTCCACACTTGAGATGTGTGTCCAAAAGCAATTTATCAACCCTTTGCTCTTCATACTTAAAAATGTTCTGAGGCGCTGTGATTAGACTCAGGTGTGTGTGCCCCAGATCTTTTAGGAGTAAAACGTTTGTGGAGCACATTCAGGCATCGCTAATTTATAAGAGTAAAATGTGGGGGCCAACAGCCGCTGGGCTGCTGATTTTCTTTGCAGAGGCAGATCCCAAGATGATTGTGTTGAGGTTTGTGCTTTTCTCCCAGTCTTCAGAAGAATGTGGCACATGACCACTGACCAAGGAATTTGCTAGTCTGGGCCCTCCTGTGCTAAGGGCCACTGGCCAGTTTCCTGTAAATCCTGAACGGAGCAGAATCAGCACCGCACAACTGTGTCTCTTGTGAAGGCCTTTACAGACTCATTCCAGCATCCCATGGAGGTGGTGAGATCCAAGCTTTGCCTATGAGGAACCTAAGACAGAGACCTAAATTTAGCCCTTTCACTCCCAGACGCAGGTTATCACCCTCCCAGCATGCAGGGAAGTCCACAAACACACAAGCCTTCCCCGGTTCCTACTCAGAAGCTGATGAGTGCTGGGTGGAACTGGCCACACAGCGGGTGCGGCCAAGGCGCCGACACAAAAGAAGCTGATTCAGCTCATTCCCAGATAATTTTCACTGTCTTTCCCTGCTGGAATTCGTGGGAGGGTTGCAGCGGCAACGGCAGCAGCATCAGATCTTCCTCCAGCTTGCCGGGTTGCAGTAAGTAGCAAAGGCAGAGTGGTAACTCCTGCACCAGTGGGAGTGGTTTGGGGAGCTCCGGAGGAAGGGTGAGCGTTAGAGCTGTGCCGGGAATGCTGGCCTCCCCCCGTGCTATGGTTACTCAGCTATTTCACAACGCTTCTAATGGTCTCGTCTCCTGAGGTTGGAGTGAGGCTTGCAGCTACTTAGTGACCAGTCTAAATAGCAGTCTTGCATAGCTACAAGCTAGATTAGAGGAGGCTCTAAAATGCTGACAGATCTGTGCCTATGGTCTCCAAGATTGGCCCTGACCGTGAATAATAAGCAACTGTGAATAATAATTTCTGAGAAAAATTAGTGCCAAAATTCCTACTGTTCACCTCTGTGTCAAGCAACCAGTTTCGAAGTTCTCTTCTACTTGAGTCTTAGGAAATCTGTGGGTAGCCCTGATGCCCAAGAGTCATCTGTGAGAAGGAAAGCCACAATGAAGGTTGAAGTTAGGGCTAGATGGTACATAGCATGCATATGGAGATGCATTTGAGTGGTTAATAGAGAAAGGTTATGTCAAAAAGAAGCAGGTTAGAAGAAGCCATTGATTATCGCAGCTCTGTACTCCAAGTGCTGAAAATAGAAGGTTTGACAAACTCTGCATCCAGTCTCTTTCTGTGAGTTGAGGTAAGATATATCAACACTGCGGATAAAGCAAGTAATAACGTGGCATGAAAATTAGACATGAAGAGGAAGTGTAAACAAATATAAGAGCAGAGGGCAGTATTTTGTGAGGCAGCTTTCTGAGGCAGGTAACAGGGATCACAATTTACGCAGTTCTTGTTTCTGTTCTTATGGTTCTTTGTACTTCTGTACAGCAGAGGTTGTCACACTGTGCTTACAGACTTAGCTGCTTTGTCTCCTTTTTTTTCTTCTAGTTGCTAAACTGCATTAAAAAACCCCACAGATAATAATGTGTCTTTTCCTTTATATTACTTGCACATGTAAGCAACTGCTACGGTTGCTAAGGGATTGCTGTATGACTTTGAATGGGAGATTATTTACATACTCGTAAACAGAAGTAGGTCTGAGGGATTATTATTAAATGGTGACCCGCATGACAACAAAATTCAGTAATCTTAGTCTATATAATGCATCTGTATGTTCCTAGATAGTGCTACAGTGAGTGTGCAGACCTTTCCCGTTGACAACTTTCTCAGTTCAAAAAGTTTGCAATTATCAGAGAAGCAAAGCTTCAGTATGTGGAAGACCTGCCAGTCCAGTCTAGCAGGAGTAAATGCATTAAGTTATTTACGAGTAAACTCTGCTTCCTTCTAAAACAGGAGTGTGAGAATTGTTCCCAGAGGGAGTTTGTTTTCTAATTCCATTGCTTCAGTTAACATTAGTATATTGTCTCACATAAAACAGTAATTTACTGTATTTATTGCCTTCATTGTTCGCAAGAAGTTGTAACTTAGCTTTTTGTTTTGCTTTAAGCAGGTTGTGAGACAAAATATGCTTTTTGCCTTTTTAATGTCAAAGAGCTGTTTGAAACGCACACATTGTTTAAAATAAGTCACATTTTGTATTTGACATTTAAACAATTCAAATTTTTTAAGTTTCTTTAGATATTTGCCCAGACAAACACACAAAAGCAGAAAAGCTTGGAAATGAATGTGCCACTGCATGTGCCACTCTGCCAGTGTGGCACCCTCTTCACTGGTCAGACAGTTGTATCTGTTCACTGGAACTGTTGTCCATTTTGTCCTTTGTGTTTGTGATCCCCCGCCACCACCCGCGTACATGAACACCTTTTGGGCTGGTGTGCTCCGTGGCAGACACCCACAGCTCCTGAATGCCTAGCCATCCCAGAAACCTCATCCTCAATAAGGACCATGGTGCCAAATACCTTCAAATTCCAGTGCCTTCAAATTGGAGCAAAAGTAGATACTATATTCTCTGGAAAACAATGAGGACTAGAAACATGCATTCAGTCAGCACCACGCAAGCCTCTTTTGTTGAGCATAAATCTGAGACTGACTGGTTAACAACTGCTGTAGAGATGGCAGCAGCCTGGAATGAGACCTGGTGAGGTGCTTGTGGGTTTTGTGCCACCCACAGCCGTGGGTTTCATACTGTGGCACATTTCTGTTGGCAGTCAGATGTTGGAAGCCTACAAGGACCCGGTTTGTGAGCCACAGGGATTGCTAGGAAGCCGACCTCCTGGCACCTTGGTCACCTGTGTTGGATCTTCAGCAGAGCGGGCATGCCAGGAATGCTGGCTACCAGCACAGGAAGGGTAGCAATCTGCTGATACCGATGCACAAATGGGTACTTGGTCTGCGAAGCACCTCGCATTCGTGCATGAGGGGAGTAAGTTCTGTCTCCATCGAACAGGCACTAGCCCACAATGCCACAGGCAGTGCCCGGTGCGTGCGCCAGGCAGCTACAGACCCGCTCCCGCTGCAGCAAAGGGATGCATGGGCTGACTTCTCCTTTCTTCCTCATTTAGTTTTCCCACTGCGAGCCTGATTGATGCAGGTGTCCTGGCTTTGAAGCCCTCATGGTGAGAAAAGCTGTGCAAACCTTACCTTTGGCTCCTTCAGAGGGGTAAATTACTTCAACTTGCTTTGGCTTGAGTGCAAAGAAAGATGTTCAAGATGCTGTCAGAAGTTTGTTATCATCTTAGCGGAACAGTTTCTTTCGCTGTTCAAACCTTCCCCTCAGTCCCACTCCCACCTGCCTATCTATCACATTCAAGATTAAATGCAGAATGTAATAGCCACTAACCTAGATTTGTCTCACCCTGGGAATATTTCTTAGCTTGGCTTCATTTGAAAGATTATAACCTGGTATCTCAGCAGGCAGAATCCTTCCTGGGATCTTCTCATTAAAGCCAAAGTAGTAATAGCCAGTAAAAAAATGTGACTCTCTACTATTTAGTGACATGGCTGCCCAGGCTTACGACAGAAAATACAACTAATTTGACTGATTATTTCTTACCATTAGAAAGGAAATACTTTATTTTTAGGACCTCTAGTAAATTAGACTAGAGTGACTTTTGCCATGAGAAGTCTGAGGATGAAGTATGCTGTGCTTATTTCAGTAATTTTCAGTCTTGAAAGATTTCCTTCCAATTTCAACACATAAATCAAAGAAAACAAATCACGGAAAGCTTCTTACTGCTTTAACAAAAAAAAAAAAAAAAAAGAAAGAAAAACCCAAAGCACAAATCAGTTTTCCACAAAGAGTGAGAAGTGATTTTGAAACATTAATTGTTGATTGGCAAATATGTCTAAATTTAATTTAAAAAAAAATCCCTGGGCACTTGCTTGGACGGATGTTTTATGTTTATATTAGTGATATGAGAACCTCTAATACTTATGAAGTATAGATAAGCACTAAAGTTTGAAAACTAACAGCATAACTCTAACGTTTAACCAGTTGTGGTGCCTCTATTTCAAAAAGTATTTAAATGAATGATGAAACACTCAGAAAAAGTAACTGAAATTGTCCAGGAGGTAAGATGAAGGAAACTTTGTCTACTTGCTTTATGGGGAAGAAGGGTAATTGGTGATGAGACTATGGTCTATAAGTCCATAGATGGAGGAGAGGGTCTATTTGGCTAAAACAGGTCAATAAAATAAAATAAAATAAAATAAAATAAAATAAAACACAACAAAACACAACACAACAAAACACAACAAAGTAGGACTGGAAGCTGAAGTTATACTAAATCAGGTTAGGGACATTTTTGAGAGTGACGGTAATTAAAGACTGGAACAGCTTACCTAGGAGTGCAGTGAATCCTTCATCATTGGAAGTCTTTAAATCAAGACAGACATGTTTAGAAAGATGTACTATCTTCACACTGCAGTTACAGCCTTGGCACAGCCAGTATTGAGCATTCTGTGGCCAGAATTATGCAGGAAGGCAAACCAGAGCTTGTAGTGGTTCCTTCTGGCTTTAAGCTCTATCTTTGTGAGACATACTTTCCCTATTTTTAACGTTTATTTAGCAAGCATCGTTACAGTTGCGCAGCATATCAAGGCAAAGCTCACACTGAAGATTTAAAGCAGAAAGGTGGGGAGGTTGGGATTAATCACGTAACTCTGGGTGTATATTCGTATCACAGAATCAACATCCCCAGTTGCTTAAACTAAGAGGCTGGGCTTCTTCCGTAGTTCGAGATGAAGACAAACTCCTTCAAAAGGCCGTTGATGGTAGTCATCACTCTCTCCACTGCCCACATAGGTGGTTCTGGAGACATACCTCCAAAGGTTGCTCTTCTTTCATTACAAAGTCCCTATCAAAAAAAAATGAAGTTCCACCCTTTTCCCTGTCCAAGACACTGTATTTTTGAACTGGCAACTAATAGAAGAGATAAAAAAGGTCATTTTCTACTGGATCAGTTCCCTTTTATGCCTTACAGTACAGTCGCATGAGTTTTGGCACAGCACAAGCAAAGGGTTATGGACGTGTGGCTGGGAGGAGAAGGACAGCATGGCAGGCCCAGCCTTTGGGCATTAGCCCAGACTTGGACAGTCACATGCAGGTTCAGCAACTTCAGTCTTAGGGGCTCATGTCTGGAGGTATGATCATGATTTTTCTTTACATGTAAGGATTAGGTAGGGGCATAGAGCCATGCTCTTCCCACTAACTTCAGGGGTTTTTATCAGACCATAGAAGAGCAGAACCTGCCAGCTTCATTTCCGATGGCCACCACAGAACAGCTTGGTTTGCTTTTTGAGTTTCCTGAGGCACCCTATCATCTGGGAACCTCCCGCAGTTCGAAAGGGCTGGATGGGTGGAAAGGAGGAAAGAAACAAATGTGGCCTTCGTTGTTATCATATGATTTCCTGTACTTAAGATGTAGCTTCATCAGGAATTAAAATAAATTCCTGTTGCTCTTAAGAAGCTGATAGCAATATTTGTCTGCGAGTCTTAGAACAGATAAGATTCTTGAGGCTTCTGTGTCTTCTATGTCCATAAAGAGATGTAAGTGCCATCTCTCAATTGAAATTAATGAGAATTAGGCACCCAAATATCTTTGTGGATTTGAGCCCTCATGTTCTAATTACTGTGGCAATTAAATATGCTGAAAAACAGGTTCCGCTGCAGGAACCTTGTCGACACTAAGGCCTGGTGAAATATTTATGCAAATTTTCTTTCTAGACATGGCTTGAGTTTGCACTGATGACTGTGCAAAACCTCTCTGAATTTAGAGGACGTGTACAATATGGAAGGCCCTGAAACTAAACCTGTGCACATGGCTTAGAAAAGGTTATAGGATGCATATTCATGAACTGCGTGTCTTGCTGAGTTAGACAAGCAAGTTACAAACAAAATAATAAAAGATAAAAATAACCATAACCAACTCTTACATAATGCAAATAGCAGAATATAAAAGCTGCTGGTTTTTTCCTGAATCATTTTGGTAGTAGATCTTCACAAATCAGCTGATCTGCTCCCTGTACTGATTTCTGAAGGCCAAGGGACTCTATATACAACATTTCATGTAATAGAATATACATTTAATTTTTTTTTATTTCTTTCTTAGCAAAAGAAGAAAATAAAATGACTGCCTGTTTAATTTGCAGACTCTTAACTGTTTGGGGCCAATATAATTACCAATATTATTCTTATGCATATACACCCTACTGAAGCGTTAATGTTAAAGGAGACACCTTCATTCTGAATTTTCTAACTTCAAAGTAATGAAATCCTTAACTTCAATACCACAATAATGTACTTTTCAATGTTAAGTACTTAGTCCTAGTGTCAGTGTATAGAACAACCTTGGCCAAAAAAAGCCCAATTAGGCCATGTAAATGAAGTGCATTTTCAGCCAGTCCTACTGGGAAAACCAGCTTTGTCTGAATGGTTGTAATTACACAGTTGACGGGGAAGGGGGAAAACAAATTTTCTATGCATGAACCCTTCCCAAGTAGTCTTTTTTTCTTCTAACACTTGCATATCTCCAATAATGGCATAAGGGAGGAAGGGAAAAAAGGACTTTCTCCTCACACAGATAGTGTTAAAATGCATCTCTTCAAGAGTCTGAATGATACTTGAAGTTTGCTATAGGAGAGGTGCTATGTTCTCTGATGCATCCTTTTGTTTACTTCTCTCTGCCTGACAGCCTCACTGGGCTGCTTGTCATAATTAGCAGCCTAGGTGTACACATCTCCCTAAAAGCGACTCTTCACAGCTTATTTCAGGCAGTCACTTCCATTTTCGTACTTGGGTCCCTTCTTTGGATTCACACCCTCAGCTAGGCCTGAGAAAGTCAAATCAAAAAGTGATGTGCAGAATTCCAAAAAGTGTGTTTTTTCCAGACTTTCCAAGGTGTTGCTCTCCCTTCTCCATGCCTGTTCTTGAGAACGCGTGCCCCATCTCTGGTCTGGACTCAGTCTGTGTGTCGCGTCACCTGCATTCATCAAAAAACAGGAGTTCATTTTTCAGTGCACTGAATTTCCTCATCCGAATTTGCATCACAGTGTGTGGCTTGCTCGCTGCATCTCTGGATTGCCAGTTGGGCTGTCTCTAGCTCCTGACAAGGAGAAATAGGGCACCAGTGAAATTACCTCCAGGGATGTTTCCTATGTGCAAGCCATTCTGGTTTCTGTGACTAAGGGCTCACGAAGGTCACATAGCCCTTTCGTAGCTGTATCTTTCAAATTCTCTGGATTTGTTTTCATTGCTTTGATTCCTCAGTAGTCCAGGTTGTTTTCTGCCCATATCCTACGCAACAGTCATTCAAAAAGATGCCTCTTTCCACAAATACAAAGCTATTAATCCCGATGTTCTATTTACAAGTCACTGTATGAGTGACTCTTTCATGTATTAGTCATAATGTAGTACATGGCTTTATTTCCTTTATTTAAAAATAGCTAATGATCCTCAGTTCAATGCATATGTTAATGTCAATAATATCAGTGTATTTTGCAATGCTAAAGAACTAAGAGAGGAAGGGATTGGTCAGGGATGAGTTACTTGGTTTGAGTTGTTTTTTTGTTTTGGTTTGGGTATTTTGTTCCATTGATGCATGCACTGGGAAAAAAAAAAATACACAGCAAAATTGCCAAAACTATCCAGGTTTTTCATCAGTCTATTAAGGGTATTTCTGGCCATTGCTAAATAAGAAGTCTAACACATAAATATTTCAGTATGTCATAAGGTAACTGTCTGTTTTATGTGAGCAATGAAAGGAACTAAAAGCAGCGGAGTCAGGAAGGAGGGGAAAAAAAATTAAAAATTGAAGTAGCCAAGACTATTTTTTGCCCTCTGTGGGATCAGTTTGTCCAGGCATTGAAGTAGACAAGGACACACATGTTTTTTGGGTCATGATCTACACTTCACCACATCAAGATCCCATGTGTAGATGAACGCTGATCCATCAGCATTATTTCTGCCTGATTCACACTGTGCTCAGTAAAACCTTTTGTACGGGCATGTGATCCAGCTCACGAAGGCTGAGAGGTGTGAACAGAAACGAGGTTTCTAAGTGAGGGAGCAGAACCAAGTGATCTAAGGCTCTTGTCACTTGTGTAGGTTGATATGCTCTTCCCAAAAGGAATGGCTATTTCCAAAGAAATCGTCTTTCAAGACTGATAACCACTAAGGAAAATTAAGCAAGCTCTTGGATAAGTTTAAAGTTTGCCTACAGTTGTTTCACCTTTTTCAACAAAGACAGTGGCACTGCCATTTCACAACTAAAGGACGTGGTTTATATTAATCTTGGTGTCAACAAGCCTCAGTGTTAACCGAGGTGGCATTCTTGTTAGGTTACCGGTTTCCAAAGACTAAGCACTAAAAGAGGTATCATTTAAATTTCAGGCTGTGGATGTGTATTTATTCTTATGTAGAGGTCAGACAGAAAGCGGGTCAGGGTGCGCTTCTCACACAGATTAGGAAGCTCCTTCAAGTTGTCTCAGTTCAGGAGCAAGTTATAGCAGTCGTGTAGACTGCTGGAGAACTACGAAATCTCCAAATGGAGGAAATGGCTGTAGACGGGCCTGCTTGAGCAGGCGGTTCGGACAAGGTGACCTCCAGAGGTCCCTTCCAGCCTCAGCCATTCTGTGATGCTCTGATTCTGTGAACATGCTGACCTTTCTTCCTTTTGCTCTAAAAGTCCCCCAGTCCAAGTTCAGGAGCTGATGCAAGGCAAATTTCTTGCTATCAGTAATCACTCCTGGCACGCAGTGGTTCATCAGATCATGCCTTTGCAAGAGGGACTGGTTCATGATACAGAGGGTAAGGCCGGATTAAGGTCAAGCCCTTGCTTACGCAAAGCATCGCACGCTTTGAAAGTTAGATATATTAGTTTTGTTGAATGTAGTTATTTGTGTGTCCTTGTGTGTGTGCTTGAAAGAGCTTCATAGGAGATTGATAGAGACCACCAAAGACCATGTGTTACCTTGCCACGTTTACCTTCATTGTGTGACTTTCCCTCTGCTTGTAATTGGGAAGAGTGACAGCATCGCCGTAATTTTACCAATGCATTGTGTGTCTGAGATTCCCAACAGCTTTTGTTGCACCTCCTGGGCCATATATTGTGGGTATGCATTTGATGTTCGTATTGGAATGGAACGTGCACTTTTACAAAGTGAAATATGTATACTTATATTTGAAAGCTATTTCCTTTGCAAAGTGAAATATTTATATATTTGAAAGATATTTCCTTTTCCTAAACTTAATCTGAGACCTCACATCAGTATCTATGTAAATAAATCTTTTCTGCAATAAAAACATGTTGCTTGTAGTTTGTCACATTAAAATAAAGATTTGAACATGGTGAGGAGTCATAAACGGAAAAGAAAAAACTGTTTACAAGAAATCAAATGAAAGAAAACTCCTTTTGAGCCAAACACCTCTATTGTACAGAACTGTTGCTTTATATTAGAAGATACTGTAGTGAGTTTTAATATCGTTATGTTCAGAACACGGCAATTTCATAGCAACAAACCTCAGGAATAAGACTGAAAAGTACTTACATATAGGACCTCATGTAAAGACTACTAAACTCATTTATAGCTCTTTTTCCATTGACTTCAGTGCCCTTTGAACCGATCCAGATTAACCTTCCCAGGAATGCTGGGGATGCTAGAGGGAAGACGAATGTGGAACCGAGGCAGGGAGAGGTAGTGGCTCTGTCTGGCCGGGGGTGATGTCAGGACAGTGGGCTCAGGTTGTTTTGATTTGCTAAACTTGTGGTTGAAATGTGGGAAGAAATGCTGCCACCTCTTTTATTGATATTTGTTGTGAGACACTCATTATATATTACTCCATATGTATGTGTATGTGTATGTGCATGTGAGGCTTTTCAGAGCTTTGGATGAATGCCTTTTACAAAGCATTTTTAAGATCAAAATCTATACAATTATGTGGATTCCTGCATGTAAATGATTTCAGGGAGTCTGGTGTTTTAGCATTTTTAATTTTCTAGTAGATTTTACGATAGTGTAAAGTGATAAATTATCTTTTGCGGCTGCCAGAGTTATTTAACTATCTGCAGACGCGCCATTAGCAGGAGCAGTCTATGCCCGGTCGGTGTTCCTCGTCTCGCCCCGGGAGACCGTTCAGAGGGAGAAGGGTTTCCAGGCGTTTCCGTGCAAGGCCCTTTTGCCGGCAGTGCCACCGGGGTGCCGGGGAGTCCCGACCTTCCGTGGTGCGCGATGGTCAGAAGGAGATTTTTCTACCAGGCAGTGGAGAAAGCTACCAAACAAGCATCGGATATTATTGACTTTCCATCACTACTGGCCTGTGTTAAAACCAGTGACACAGAAGAGAAAGGTTCCATTTCCCATTACCAGATATCCAATCCCCCTAGAAAACATCTGTTGAATCTGGGATGATGCCATGGTATTAGCTCTTCTGTTGCATGCTGTTTCATTGGCTGTTCTCAGCGCTGCCCTGTCTATCACGACGCATAATCTCTTTTCAGAGACGTTTCAACCACATCGTTAGGGTCCCCAGTCCCGTTTCTTTGAAAATCGGTGGTAGTTTTTTGCCTTTGGCGCACAACTTGAAGTTTAGAAACTTGACTCTGTGCAGGGTGTAAGAAAGGGAACAAAAGTTTCCCGATGATTTCATGTCACAGAAGTTGTGCAAGGAAAAGAAGCGGGTCTACAGAAATCCTGCAAGTTGCCGTGTTTATATTCCCAAGAAACTCACACTGAAGTGCCTCAGACACATAACTAAATGCTCCTCAAAACGCTCATTATCGAAGACAGTATAAGAAAATGGTCTTTAGAATTCATGTGATATACTACCAACTGGAGGGAGAATAATACAGAAATACTTTCTTGATGATGTGTGCTAAAGCAGCAGGCATTTAAGAGCAATGGATGTCAATCTCTGAGGTTTTTGTAAAGAATTGCAATTTATGACGTGTTAGGGTAAACAGTTGGATTATATTTCTGAAATGCATGTTCCATCAGGTAAAACCATTGTGATTATAGGCTCTAGTACTTTAAGTAAGTTAGTTATGCACTAAAAGGCTGAAATTGTAAAACAAGTATGCTTATGCTTAACTGTTAATCCCTCTTTGTATCTACGCTGAGTAAACTACAAGAAAAGAGAAACTGCATTAAACAATAAAGGCATAAATGGCATGTTATGTCATCTTGATAAACAATGACTGTTATACTGTTTTCCTTCAAGAAGCCACTGTGACTGGCCTCTGTGTTCTCCCGCAATGGAGAATGTGCCTGAGTGTAAAAAAAAATATGGAGGATTATTTAGAAGTTACTTTGTTCGTGCCTCTTGGTGAAAGCAGCACTTTCTCTGCATCTTCTCGCTTTGCTACTTTCCCTTCATTTCCTCAGCTCTCACCTATTTCAGAAAGCTGGACTTGTTATTTCAACAACCACCTACTATCATGCAGAATATGAGTTCCGAATAAAGTGAAATAAAACTTGCTTTAAGTGGTTTTGCAAATGTTTGACAGCAGAAGATAATAAATGAAAATAAATCTCCAATATTTCTCCTAATGCAATTTGTGGCATGTCAACGTCAAAGGATTCTAACAACAAATCAACAGATATTTGAATGAAAACAATATACATAACTTATTTTTCTATATTAGAAACAACTGTCAAACAATTACTATATGACTTCACGAATTAGTTGGTTGTTTTGAAATATTCCTGCTAGGATTAAAAAAAAAAAAGGAAAAAGAAAAAAAGGCTATACGGGCCTTTGAGCCTGAACATATTGTGTCAATCATAAGCATATGCAATGTATCTAAGCCATGAGGTAAAAATTTTCTTTGTAAATTATTTCATAAATAAATAATTTGCCTGAAAAAGTTTATGAAAATATTTTTGCCTTTATTAAGTTCTCTACAGTTCTTTTGTGGTGAATATAAACAGATTGATATTGACGTCTTCTTGATCTGCTTTATTTTAACTTGAAATGCAGAATGTATCATGCAAGCATTTTTTACAAAGATACGGTAACAAACTTTTTCTGAGAGATACAGTATTTCATTAGAGTTGTCTACTTGAAACTATGAAGACGTATTTTGTCCTTCTCATCTTTGCTTATGAAGGGCTTTTGCGGTTTCATTTTAAGAGCTTATGCACAGAGAGGCTTATGTCTTTTAAAAATACATCTCTCACACATTGTTCTACAGGTGAAAAGAGGTGTGTTTGTTATTAAGGTTTACACGTGTTGAAACCTGCACTTTCATTGTTATCGATCTCCCTCACGGTTTGTCTGTCCTAACGTGAATAAAACCTGGGAAAGCTGCAGCCACACATACGAACTGGCTGGGATTTAAGGTGTGGGGGGCATCACTTCCCGGTTTTAAATAAAAAGACATTCATAAGTCTCACTAGAGCAGAGAAGCAAAGGGGAATAACCCTTGTTTAAATATTTTCCACTCAGGCCCTGGTTGTAAGATGCTTAGCCAAGTCATCAGACAAAATACCTGCGGATTTTAACCCTTCGTATGCAAGACATCTGCCAAGTGACCAGACTCTTGGGGCTGACATACTCAGGAACAATAACAAAATCTAACTTGCAGAGAAGAACATGTTCGAATCAGTGTGAATGGGACAAAAAATACTTGCTTTTCAGAATTCTGCATTCACTACAATTTGTGGAAGTGGTTTGTCTCTTCGACTGCAATTCAGCCATGGCATTTGCAGCTTGAGAAAACGTAAAGGTTTATGAAGTCGGGAAAGGTTCTCTGTGCGCGTAGTAGTGAGGTGCTGCCGAGCACGGCCCGGTACTAAAGTATCGAGGCAGACTTTGTAACAAATTTTAAATTCTGATACTACTTTTCTTCTGTTTCCACATACAAAACACCTCCGTTGCTCCGAACTGATTTTCTGCTGGTGGGTACAGAGGGAGCCCCACACATAATCTGTCAGTTCTCCTCTCCCCATCGCGGGGATCCTACTGTGTGCCTCATTGTGCAACTGTATTTTACCTTCCAGTTTCAACATGACAAGTTCACCTCTTGTACATGAATTATTGCTTTTCTATTCATAAAGTGCTTTATCAGACGATCCTACAAAAGAACTTAAGGGGGAAATGTGTTACTGGGTGATTTACATGAGCAATTACTTTACAAATCTGCCAGTGGATTATACTAAACATATATGAAGAATGTTTAAGTTTGGAGAGAGGGCTGCAAACGCCATACGTTTTACAGTAGGGTTTCATTTGCGTCAGCGTGTATCTCTGAAGATTTTACGCGTTACATTTCACCACGTATTCGAGAATAAAATTGTAAGGAAAAAGTTATGTCATTTCAAACATTTGGGGGGGAAGCAGCTTCATATCTCGCACTGTACTAATTTAACTCTTTTTCAGCTTCTCCCTTGAATAACGTGTCAGTAGTTGCAAGCAACCGGAACGCATCTATTTTAAGGTGAAATTAGTTTAAAATGACTTGCATGGGAAGAAAAACATGCCATATAAAGTCACCTAACTGCAGAAAAATTGTGTCCAAATGCCCAACAAGTGTTTACATAGTTTTTAACGCCTACTATATTTGGGATTTTAAAACCCTTTCACAGGAACCTTTTACGTACTGCTTCTCCTTAGAGAGTGTTTTTACATTAACATACAGACTTTTGGCAATTTATAGCACCGGAGAACTACGATTATTTTGAACGGAGAAGGTTCTGCACAAGCAGGAAAAGTTGGAAGGGAGCAGCTTGGGACTGGCTCGCGATTGGTAGCAAAGAGCAGGCAGTAGCGGGGAATATTCACCCCCAGACCGGGAAAGTGTCTGTCCGCCTCAACACCCGCACGGGGGGGGTGGCACGGACACGAGAGAGATGGCACCAAATCGACACTTCCCCGCGCAATCCTCCTCCGTGCCCCGCGCAGAGCTCGGGTGTCCCGAAGGAGGCGGCTGTTGCCGCGCGTGGGTCGCGCCTTTTATTCCCTCTCCCCCACCCCCCAATTTTTTTTCCATCCCGCACGACGGCCGTCGCTCCCCAGGGCAGCAGAAGGCCGAGCAGCCTCCCGCGGGCCGCGCTCGGGGAGCGGCCGTGGCCTGCGGGCTCTTCCTGCCCCGACTGCGCCCAAGTCCCCGCGCCCCCTCCGCGGCCTCCGCGGGCCCGGACGGGCTCCGGCCGCGCGCGGCCGCGGGCCGGCGGCGGAGGCCGCGTCGCGTCGCGGCGGGCGGCGGGCGGAGGCGGGCGGCGGGGGGCGGCGCGGGCCGCGCGGCGGGGCCGCCTGCACTGTCTCTTTAAGGGCGCTCCGTCTGGGGTGGCGCTTTCCTCCGCGAAGGCTCCTTTGATATTAATAGTGTTGGTGTCTTGAAACTGACGTAATGCGGGGAGACGGAGGTCCTGACAAGCGATAACAGTCCTGATAACGCGCCGGCCGCCCCGCGCTCCCAGGCCGCCGCCTCGCCGCCGGCGGGGCCGCCGCGCCGTGCCCCGGCCCGCGCCCCCCGCCCCGCCGCGCCCCCGCCCCCGCCCCCGCACCGCACCGCCCGCCGGCGGCCCGGCGGGCCCGCCGCCCCCTCCCCGCCGAGCGGGGCCGCGGGGGGAGGCAGCGGCGCCGCGGCCCCTCGCCGCACCCCCCCTCCCCGGCCACCGCCACATAATCCGCGGCCAACTCCGCCGGCAGCAGGAGACGGTTCATGGCTCACGCCGCGGCTCCACCATCTTCCAGGCTGCCGGGGCCGTTGCTGACGGTTAATCAACAGGTAAGGCGCGGGGGGGCGCGGGCGGGGGCGGCCCGGCGGCGGGGAGGGCGCCGCGGCCGGCGGGCCGGGAGGGGGCGGCGCGGCGGCGGGCGCGGGGGGGGGGGGGCGCCGTGCGGGGCGGGGGCGGGGGCGCGGCGCCCGCGGCGGCGCGGCGTGTGCCCGGGGGGGGCAGCGCGAGTGCACCCCCTCCCTGAAAATATACCTCCCCCCCCCCAAAAAACCCCAAAACACAACAAACCCAAAACAACAACCAACAAAAGCGGGGGGTGGGCGTAATCACCGCGAGCGGGGGGTGCTCGGGTTTCACAGGCTTTTTTTGGTGCATCTCCCCCCCCCCCGCGCCCCCCTTTCCCCCCGCCGGTGGGTCAAAGCCATGTGTGATGGCTGGAAATTGGCGACTTCAAAACGGCGGTAGCCCCGCCGGAGTCGGGAGGGTCAAGTTCAGCGGCGGCGGCGGGCAGGGGGAGCAGCCCCCTGGCCCGGAGGCGGGGAGGGGAGCGGCGGCGGCGGCCGCGGGCTGGTGCGGCTCTGCCCTCCCCTCCGCGCCTCTCCGCGCCTTATCTCCGCGGCCGCCGGTTCCCCGGCCCCGGGGCGCTCCGGGGGGAGGGGAAGGGAGACGCGGGGGGTGGAAGTAGAAGACGAGCAAAGAGGGTTTGCATCCGATGAGCTGCAGTCGCACAGTCCTGCCGCTCCTGCCGCTGCTGGAAGTTTTAATGGGGATCATGACAAGCGGGGCACAGAGACACCGTCATGAAGAGTAGTAAGTTTGGGAAAAACTTTTTTTTCTTTTTTTTTCCTCCCCTTTTTTTTCCCCCCTTCCCCTTTTCCACCTCCTTGCCCGGGGACACACCGGGGGAGGCCGGGTGCGGAACTGTGCTGCGCCGAGAGGGGGGCTCGGGGTCCCTCCCGGTCACACCGGGGGAAAAGGCGACATGGTGGTGGTGATTTTTTTTTTTTTTTTTTGGTGTGTGTGTGTTTTGTTTTGTTTTTTTTGAAATCAGAGACGTAAAACTTTTCCCTCTTAAAGGCGAAGCTCTGCTCTCAGCGCTGCGTCCCTGCGCTCGGCTCTCCCCTGCCTGCCCCAACTTTCTGGAGCGTCTCACGTCCCCCCCGTCCCCGGGCGCAGCCGGCGGGGCTGCTCCCCGCGGGACTTACCCGCGTGTTTGCTTTTTCGGAAGGGAGGAATGAATGGAGGCGAGGCCGGGGCTGCGCGGGGGGCTGCGCGGCGATGGGCGCTCCGCGCCCGGGGTGGCCCGGGCCGGGGGGGAGCGGGGCAGGGTCGGGGTGCTGCCCTGGGACGCGAGCGGCTCCCCAAGGGGAACTTGACATTTCGGGGCTTTGTTTATCTACCTCCCCGCTGCAAATCCAGGCGCTGAGACATCCCGGCACTCCTACGCGGTTTTGTAGTGGGGCCCGCTACAGCCTCCTCTACAGTTTACCTTTTTTTTTTTTTTTTTTTTTTTTTTCCCCCTCCCTTCCCCTCCACAATCGGTTGCGTTTTCTGTCTGCAAATGGCAAACTTCTCAAGGGCGCTGACCGAGCTGTGGGGATAAGCGATGGGTTGAAGCGGGGAGAGCTCTCCCCTCCATCACTCCTTCCTCGCCAAGGGCGAGTACCTGCCCCGGCGGGGCCGGAGCCAGGGCCACCTCGCACACTTGGGCAGCCCGGGCGACAGATCCCCTCCGAGGGGAAAACAACTTCTAGTAAAAAGAGTGTAAGCTGTTATGCGGACCATGCTGCCTTCGCCGCTTTTACAGCGCCCAGCGCATTTTGAATGTTGATTGAAACAAACAATAATTTAATAGGCTTCAGGTTTTATTTTAACCGAGTTCAGTGAAGTCTCTCGAAGAACCATCAAACTTCTTTGCCATTCAGGCAGTCGTCTTCAACGGCGCGACTGAATCCTATGGATGTTGGTGGCATCATGTTACTTTCCTGTTGGTTTTAGGAAAAGTTGAACATTTAGAAAAGACTGCCAGAGTTAAAAATGCAAGGGGCAGCAAAGGAAAGTAGTGGTAAGAGCCAGTTCCTGACGTGGACAAAATGTGAATAAAAGTTACAGTAGTCTTCTGAACTGCAGTTTGTGTTTGCCTCATGTTCACAATATGTGTGTTAGGTTAGACAGCTCTCTCAGATATTCCACCAGAGTGACATTTAAAAAAAGCCCTCCAAAAGAGAGGAATTTTTTTTTTTTAGGTACTCTGTGTCTATGAGTAAATACTCATGTTTGAGAACATCAACTATTTCCTGTAAATTGTGATGCTGACAAGACTGTCTGGAAATGATATCAACACTTTGAAAGATTTTTTTTTTTTCTTTCTTTTTTAACCACTGAATGAAAGTTTGTTAATAACGTGGTCAAACCAAACAAGTGGAACCTTTCTCTGGTGGCGGAGGGAGAGACTTTTTCTTTTTCCTCTTGAAAAATGTATACCTGCTTGAGGTTTGCCACACTGAATCAGTAACACTGGAGTTCAGTAGTGCATCAGTGCCTACAGACAAGTTGATTCTCAGACTGTTTGTGACAACAGAAGTCTGCTTCACCTTTTTAAGACCAAAAGCGATTAGATATGAGAAGAGCAGTCAGTTCATAATCCACCCTGTTCTGTCTGATTATCTTTTTTTTGTTGTTGTTACATATAATAACTTTTCTCTGTTTGAAACTTTGCATATACGTAGTCACAACAAAGTAAGGAAAGGGCAAAGTTGCATCAGCTTTTAAGTTTACATGTTTTGCCTGTGATCCTCTAAAACAGACTCTAAATAACATCGGGCAATCTTTGCGTGTGAGAGTATGGCTTTATTTTCTTCTTTATTTCATAGTAATGTTAATAAAGGGGAAAAAAATGTAAATGACAACTTAGATCTGAGACTTCTTTGGGCATCAAACACTTATGATGCAGCCAGGTTATCCTCTTATATTTTTGATGCATTTTTAACATAATTTATACGGTAGCTTTGTGGGTTGCCTTACATTTTTATCAGTGATCGTGTAAATACAGTATTATTTTATGAATCCCTAGCAGGATTATTTTTCCTATCACATGTTGTCTATCGTTCGTAGTAAACTTTCATAGTACACACTATTATCATGCAAGCTCTGGCTGCCTGTGAAGAATATTATTATTCACATACCGTGATTGTGCATTAATAACAGCATAGTACTAATTCCTGCGTGTGGACTCGAGTGTCTGTGAGATGCAATAGTTGCTTGTTAAATCTCTGTATTTCAATCATATTATATTTTAATGCTAGTTGACACATAGGGTTTTATATTTTCAAAGCATTGTGCAAACAATGACTAATTACTTTCTGTTCATGCGAATTACCTCTTTTAGCACTTTATCAGGCAGTTGCTTTGAAACAAAACTATTTTACATTACAGTGTGAAAGAGTTAAAAAATTAGCAAAGACGTTTAGGAAAAACCCAAAATTTTAATTACAAACAGGCAACTTTGGGTATGTATTTAAATTTTTCTTTTTATGTGGAACCTTCCTTCTAAGTTTTTTTTTTTTTTGGGGGGGGTGCATATGTGTATGAATATTTATGTCTCTTACAAACTCTTGACAGTATTTTAATGTAATAATCTTAATAGAAACATTCTCAGATCTTAACTGCAGCCACCACACTGGCAGTATCGCTTTAATGAAGGTTTGTGGGTAACACCAAATATAACATTGTGAGAAAGTTTATGGTTAAGTATTTTTGAACATGACAGGCTGGGAATCTGACAACCCTTTTTGTTAGGTGAAAGTAAAGTGGACATAAATTACATTTTTTTATGCAGTTTCAGTTAAAACAAACTGCCACCTGGTAGTAAAAGTATTGGCCTTGCACAGAAATATATTCTGATTAAGATATTCTAACTGGTGTGTAAAATGAAGCCATTCATTCAGTAAACTGACAACTTTCCAGTTGGTGTTTGCCCTTGCTTAATTTAGTTTCCTCAACAACTAGTGAGGTAGTCTGGGTCTGTTTTTGGCAGACCTGGGCGACTGTAAGCTCGGGCATTTTTGTCCCAAATATTACACCTCACAAGTTAAGAAACAGTTGATTTAAAAAGAATAGCAGGCAAGTATGAGGAAAAAAGAAAAAAAGTTTCTTTTTTGTTTCTGAAACTTTCTAAAGTTCTTACCTAGTAAGAGAACAATGCTATTTTCAAATACTGGTGATTAATACTATAACCAGCGTAGTCTTGCACCCATCTATTGTATAAATACCATTGCCTGTTGACCTTTGAATACATTAATTACAGCATATCTAGTCTAGGTTCTACTATTTTTGTCTGTCCAGAAGACAAATAAAAGTGCCCTTTCCAGTCCTCCTGGAGAAGGACTTTTTTTCTTGGTACCGTCATGAATTATGGAGTTCTTTTCCCTACCCTGTGCCAATGAAGTTCTCTCTTTGACTTTAAAAAGATAAGCCTGCACCCAAAGAGAGAACATTTGATTACTTAAAAACCGAAGCGAAAATAGTCTTAATGGTACGTAAAAAAACTTTCTGGGCTTTGCTTTTTTTGGATTGTGTGTCTGCTAATTAAAACGCATAATGAGTTATATCAGATGACGTGAAGGATTGAAGTACAATTACACCATGAAATGGTAAATGTTTACAAAGGGCAAGACATGCAACTACATTTCTCAGATTATGCTTATTATTCACTTCTTGATGTTGTTTTGCACCTAATCAATAACGGGCCTTGGAGAACGCGGCTCCTTAGCCAGTTGTGTGCGTGCCCAGAACACAAGAAACGCTGCTGGGGCAAAGGAGCATGGGGTGGGGGGGAAGAGAAGAGGTGGCATATTATTCCGGCTTCTTGTCGTGCAGACCACGGCTCAAATGAAACAGGGAGCGATGGGAGAATAGCGACCAGGGTCTCGATTTAAGTCCCCAGTGGACATTTTGTCGCACCCCAGACGCCGTGCACAGCTGAACACCATTCCACTTGATACCTCGTCCGGAGTCAGAGGAGTCTCTGATTTGGCGTCACGGGGTTTAGAAGACTGTGATTTAGGTGAACTGGCATAGCTGCGTGTAAGAAACTTTGTTTACTAGCCATCTGTGTTTTATTCATGTTCTGTTTCTTATTTTCTTATAAAATACCAGTTTCTTATTTTCTAGTACCTTTAAAGTGGTTCTTTAAAATTTAATAATAACACCACCAGTGGAAAATACATCTACAATTTAATACAAATTGCTAATCTCTCTATCAGTGATTTTTATTACGGTCCTGCCGCATTAACTAAGGAATCTTACTCCTGCTGCTGATCTCTGTACATGGATTTAGAAAAGCTATAGAGAGAAAATTATTCACTAGATTGCATAGCTGCCACGAGTGGCACTTCACAGGACGTTCCTACAGAACCCAGTTGGTTCCATCCTGTAAAGTTCGGTGGAACCTTTCCGTGCTGGTAGGGGATGCGTACGAGTACAGCAGTTACAATAGGATTATTTCTGCCTTGAAAATAGAATTAGTTTGAATTGCAAGGTTTAGTCCTAATAGTAATTTTTTACTTTCTTAGCTGCAGTTCGTGCATGTCTAGTTTCTCGTAAGTCTGCTTTCTTTCCAGGATCAGATTGACTTTTTTTTTTCCCTCCATTGAATTTATTTTAAAATATTTAATTTTTAAAATGTTACTAGCCCTTTAAAAACCTGTAATAAATGCTTTACAAGTGGCTAGACACCTTCCCTGGTGGTTTAATTTATACAAGCAGGAAACTTTCTCTCCTTCTTTCTCTCTCTCTTTCTTGTTTTCTTTAAACCAACTGACGTAACGCCAAACTTTGCTTTAAAAGAACAGACAGAAGTAATTGGTAGCTTTTAACTTTTAATAATGTTCTGGATTGGTTTTAGTGGCCAAACTGCCATTTTTTTAAAAATTCAAGTAAAAACGGGCTTGTGGCCTGAGGAAGAAAGGCCCTGTTGATGCAGTTATTTTTATTCTTGTTTTTCAATCTGTTATTAAAAATCTTTCCTGCTGAGCTCTGCTGGATTTCTCCAATTGCTCTTTGTGATGGCTGGTGCATTTCAGGTTACGGTAACTTAAACTGTTTTCTGATTTTTTTTTTAATTTTTTTTTTTTCCCCATGGGCATTTTGAGATGCTTTATCCGTTTTTCTGGGGTTTTTTTGTTTGATTGTCCCCCAGCCCCCCTTCTCTCTTGCTCAGCACCCGAAGCCTTCTTTTGGAGAAATTGTTTATTTGGATTCAGAGGGGAATAGTAAGTTAAACATACCTTTGGTGGCAATTCAGTGAATATTATTTTCCTGGTATGAGAGCATTTTACACCTGCTAGTGACGGTGGCTGGGAAGATATTCACTGCCCATTGCAGAAGACAGGAGAGATCCTATCTTGCAGAGCGGCCACTTTCTGTGCACTCTCCACCCCATATTTTAAAGCTAAACCAGATTTTAAAATATGTTTAGTAATAGTCTTTAGCGATCTGTATCTGTTTGTATTAAGCTGATATTAGAAACAAGAAAACCCAACAAAATGATTTTTAAAAAAATAACCGTACCTAGAGAAAATTCAGTCTACTGTCTTTTCTTTCCTAATTTCTTTATTTATTTAGAGTTTTCTGGCTTATTTCCTTAATTTCTCTTCTACGTCTGCTGGGGTTTTGAACACAAGCAAACTTTCTACGGTAAAAGATGGAGTTGGGCAATAGACTTTCTTGACGAAGTTGACGTCAGGACGACTTCATAAGTTGGCAAGTAGGGAAATCGTTCAAAGACCAAGTTGGCTTGTGCCAGTTTTCCCTTCCTTTAGGGGAGACACTCCACCCAGTAGGAGGTTACCCCACCCAATGTGGAGAGCTATAATTCAGTGGCAACACTTTAAATGTCAGTCCTCCCTAGGGTTTAAACCCCAGACTTGTCTTGCCTCAATCTTTATATTTAATCTAACATTCAATCTGTTGAAGTAACATCTCATCTTCATAAGCACTTTTTGGGCCTGATCCTGCAGTTCTCATTCTTGAAAAATACTCATTGACGTCAGGGGGACTTTTGAATTCAGTAAAGGCTGCAGGATTGGCCTCTGCAGAGTTGTGTGTGTCTGTGTCTGTCTGTAAGTAAGATTGTGTCTGCTTGATGAATATTATATAATCCGTGTTGTTAAAGATGAAATTGTAGAATACTTTCTTTGTAGTGTTAAAAATCTGAAGAAGTCCTGGAGTCGTAATGCTGTAAAACAGATTTTCCTCAATAAGTGAAGTGTACGTATTTTTATTTAGCGTTTTCTCTGATTAAAATATGAGTTAAAAAAGTTCCACCTCTGAAGGATTTAAGGTATTTCTGCCATTGCTCTGTATTTCTCTATATCATGCTGTAGACATATTTTTGAATGCTGCTTTTTGGCAATTTTTTCATCTCTAATGGAAAATGAACATCGCAGCCTGTAGCTTAGTGCCCGCAATAACCATTGGGGTACTTGGATAATACTGAGAACTCCCAAGGGAGAACTTAGTTTTGGGGTATTCTCAAAGTCAACATGTAATTTTTATAGATACGTTTTACTTCGTGTCATCTGTTCTCAAGCATCCTTTTCAGATCCCCCATTATGTTTAGTAATGCAGGAGGGAATGTATAATTTGATATTGTAAAAATGTGATAGAAAAAGCACTGATGTGTTCATCTCTGTGCATTTTGAAAATATGCCAGCATTTTTAGTTTACTAATATACCTGGGAAAAAAAAGTCTGTAAAAGATGATGTTAAAAATCATCAATGCGCTTATGTTTCTCAGCAAGATTTACTTAAACAATATGCTTCAGTTTTGCCTCAAACCATTTCAAGCCACCTCTGATCCAAGAATGTACCAGTTCTTGGTTCCTGGAAGATTAAGCATGACAGTTTCTATTATATAATGAACAGCGGTATTGTTTGAACAAAGGTAACATATTTTGATTTGTGTACTTTTTTTTGGCAGCTGGCTCTAGTGTAGGTCTAAAATGAGTGGTGATCTAACAGTGTAAATATCTGAATGTTCTTGAAACACACAGTATAGAGGTAATGTGTTTAAATCATTGAATCTATCTACCTATATTATATAGAATGTGTATATATGTGTATACACAAAGCTGTAAATGGTGTGTTCTGCTATCTGTAGCCTTCAAATGTGTATCCTTTGGGTATTCCTGACCTACTTTACAAAGTCTGCAAGTCAGAAATACATACTGAAACTTAAAAAATTAAATATACAGCTTGGAGGGTCACAAAAAAAGCAGGGGGGAATTTTTCTAGTAGTTAATTAAAAAAAAAAAAAGCATACTCTGCCTAGACAGATACCTTGCAGACTGCTTTTGGATAGCCCAGTGACTTTACTGGGGTTATTTTGAAGAAACAAGTTCTCAACTGATCTAAAAAAAGTTTGAAGTAGATACTGAAGTTACATTTCGGCTAAAATTCCTATGTGCAGATGTGGTTTAATGTTTAATGGAAGTTAAATGAGTTAGGATAAAGCAATTTTCTTTGGGGGTAGAAGGCTTTTAGTGTTTCTAAAGCATGTTTCTTTTTAATTTTCTCACACACCACTCTTCAAGCAAATGCTGTGAGTTATGTGGAACATCATCCAAAACTTACTATGCAGATGAAATGTTGCTTCATGAATTCAGTTAATGAAAGATACATCCAATTGCAGCTTCCTAATCTGAACGTAGCTTGCTTTTCTATTTAGCGTTCTCATTTTTAGGTGTATTAAATATACTCATCAGACGTTCTCCAGCTGCAGTTGCAGAGTATAAACCAAAAATCCAATACCTGACGATCGTTGCCGAGCTTTCTCCTCCTGCACACATAGATATGGACACACACGCACGCAATTAATAAAGTAAACCTTGCCCCACATACCTGAGGCAAAAATCTTGTGAAAATAGATTAGCTTTACCATGTGCCTTGCAGGTAAACAGTATCTGACTCTGCTGCAGAAATGGGAGAGGAGAGCTCCCGAGCGGGGGCTGCCTGCCCGCGCCGCCCTGGCACCCAGCTCTGGGTGCTCGGGTCTGGGGGCTGTCAGTAAAAATCCCACATCTCGTCTCAGCTGCCACAGTGGTAGGAAGGCAAGAAACAGTAACTCGGGTCTCCCACCTACCGTATATACTGTTTTCTTTCTGTGGCCTGATACAGACATCTGAAGTTTATGCCATCTGGTTAGCCTCCTTCCATGTTCTTCAGATCCGGAGTTTACTTTAGAGCTAAATTCCTATCTGCATGTTACATCTATCACACAAAAAAACCCCGAAAAAGGGATTCAATTAATCCTGTAATAGTTGTTCGAGCATACTGTAGGAATGTAAATAATTTTGTGGCATTGAGCTCATATTTCCAGGCTTATGGGGGGGGAGGTGTAAGATCAGAAGTTATCAACAACATATATCTGAGTCATTCACTACAATAAATCTTCTAACAAATACCCACCCTTTGCACACCCAGAGGTACTCTCCAAGACTGTTGAAATTCTGCACACACCTGTACCTTACGCGTAAGTCCGTAAGCATGAACAGTAAGACGTATCTTCGACTAGAGTCAGACCGTACTGCTTCCTCTGCTAGGCTACAGCAGCAGCCCTCCAAGTAGTCCGTGGACAAAAAATTAGACTGCCATTTGCTTGCTGCTGGCCGCGTGGCCCTCAAGGTTGTCTTCTCCCTGGAAAAAGTCCCGAGGAATCGTTAATTGAAAAGAAATGCGGGGTATGGCTCTGAGTCCCGCTCTGCCACCGTTCAGGATACAAAGCATTAAGCGCTTCACCTATACCAGGTCAGAAGTGATCACGCATAATCCACTTTTATCTAGGTATCATTCTGTCATATGTAAGGTATGCTCTGCCTTGTTGTCTCTGTTACTCTGCCTCTCTGTTTCTCCCTCATGCCTGTCGGTCTCTCTTTGGCTGCTATACGCGCGTACATACATTCTAAAAATACATGGAGATGGAAGTCCATCTGTGTTGCATAATTTTTTTCTTTTTTTTACAAAAACACCAGTGTTTGTATTGTTCTTTCTCTGAGCCCTTAATGAGTTTAAAGAATTTAATGTGACTTAATGAGGGTTCTTATTCTATTTCTGACACAGAGACTAATGAGGGAAAAGTAGAACAAATTGAAAACCAACTTTTACTTGTGGTTAGTTTCATGATGTCATCAAACGCAGGATATTACAACTCCTGGAAAAGTTTACAAATCTAGGCAAGAATCCGTTTTGCATCACTGCCCTTCAGTTGTTTACGACACAAAGTTTGCTAGCAAGAAAACAAAGTTTAGCATAACTTTTTTTTTTTTTTTTTTTTGTTATGTTTGGGCTGGTTTGATTTTTAGGCAAATGACTTTTACAAAAGTGAATCTAACCTGCTTTGCCTGGCAACCGGGGAGAAACTGAGATACAGCCAAAGATTGATTAAACCCCTCTGATTACAGCCCAGATCTCAAGGGACAAACCTTCTGCTAACTTCATCCAGAGCAAGGTCTGATCCTCCTTGGGAAACTTCCCAGTTACGGCGCAGCTTACTGAGAGGGAATTGTGGGTTTTGGGGATCCACGCTACACTTCCTTGCGGTTTGATACTTTAAAGCCGTTTCCCTGGGCTCGGGACACAGTAACAACATTCTGTAAGGCTCCCTCTTGCCTTTCCGCCGCCCTGCTCGGGACCCTCAAGCGGTATTTCACCGCGCCAAGCTGCCCTTCAGCGGGAGCACCATTTGCTCTGTCACCTTGAAAAGCGACTCTTTTGGTTTGAAATCGGTTTGCTTCCCAAAAGGGAATGAAAATAAAAAGCAGGTTTGGGTAGCGCACCTGCTTCCGAGCCCTGCTGCTATTCGCTGGCCTCATGGCCACGGTTTCTTCTTGTTCCTCACGGACTGTTCTCCGAAAGGCTCGCAGGAACAGCAGTGGGGCGACTGAAGCTCCAGTAGTACCAGTGTATCCGTGCCAGCAGGCTGTAATGCCTTCATGAAGTTGCATGCCATGCCATGGCATCAGGATATTTTTGACAGGCCAAGGGAACCAGTGACTTTCATCATCCACAAAATGTGCTTTTGATACAACCAAACTGCAGAAAGTTGCAGCATAGTAAATAAAATGCTTTTCTATACCATCTGATTTTTTTTTCCCCAGCAGTACTTAGTATTTTTAACGATACCAGGTAAATGGCACAATGGTGTGATTGCCGAGGTTGACGTTAACCCTTGGCTCTTCTGCTGGTGCTCAGCACCTCATGTCTGAACTGTGATGGATTTTATTGCTTTGTATTTTATTTTTTTGCAATTAGTTGTTGGTTTCATGTTGCTGACTGCAACATCAGATAGTTCAAATAAATTAATAAGAATTTGAATTGGAAATAGGGGCATTTTAAACCAACTTTCTTGAGTATTATCATGCAAACAGAAAACGAGTAAGTTGTTCGGTTGGTTTTTATGTATGTATATATGTGTGTTTGTGGTTTGGTTTTTTTCTTAATGAAGGTTTTCATAATTTGGTAGTTCAGCAGACGTGAATATGTTCTGAAAATATTTCTCACAGATGACAGGTCTGAGTCGATAGCTTTTAGGTAGACAGTTTTGTTACAGCATATGGGGTCTAGAGCTGAAAAACTGTTTTCTGGAGTTTTAAAACTATTGGAAAGTAAGATTTATTGGACCTTAAATATCCCAGTGGTGCAAATTTATTTGGTGTTCATGGCAGTCTCAGCTTAACTTTCCTTAGAGATTTGCTGCGGTACTGTATTATCCAAGGAACATTTAAAATGGGTTTCTCTAGCGCTCCCCCCCCCAGTCATTTCTCAATTTTTATTTGTGCATATGAAAATCTTTATTAACAAAGATGACCTGGCAGCTCTGCTGAACTTTCTGGTGCAAAACATTTTACCTGAATGGGACAAAATCAAGAAACTGAAAAGCTGGCAGTTTAGAAGATTTTCATTTCCATAGGGGAGTGTGACAGTGGCTAGCTGTCAATGGGAAGGAGCTTAAAAAATAGTCACAGGAGGAAGAAAAAGCAGCTGTGGAATTTATTTTACTGGGTGAAAGGAGGCTCATGGTTAAGCAAGCTTTACCTTCGTGGGTTTTCAGAATTTATTGCCCAAAAGACACATGCCTGAATAGAAAGAAAACTAGGATATTGTAAAATCCACTATGACATTAAGTGCTCTTACCGCATATGTATACAATTTATTTATTTTTTTCTCTCCAGCAAACTGTGACTTCCTTTGTCTTGTCAGAAAGAATGTCGGAGGCGACCTTACCAGAGTAACGCTGCCATAACCCCACACTCCTCAGCTGCGGCTCTGCGCAGCGCGATACGGTCCGTGGTAGTTTTCACCGAGCTACTGTCAGGAACGGGACTGCACTGACTTCACTTTTGCAGAAAAAGTACGTTTTCTTGGAAAATGTACTGCATGAAAGAAGGAAGTGCAAGAAGGAGAGCGCTCTGATATATGAGCTGAGATTATGGATGTTGTAATGCCATTTATTCTGAGATACTATAGAAAAATCACACTGGGACCAAAGTTCCTGTGGATTACCATGCGATATTTATTACCATTTTCCTGTGTTTTCCCTGGTTAGGATCTAATCCTTCAGTGTCTGGAGCCGCATGGAGTTAGGAATTTGTCCATTCAGAGAGGAAAACCTTGCCAGCTATGGGATTTCACTGTTTCATTACCTGTATTTATTTATTCCCTGCCCCTAAAATTTCCCAGAGCGAGGGGGTTGAGAGTGGAAGGCAGAGATGGGGGCTAGGAAAGCTGACGGAATAGCAGGGGCACGTATCTGCCCGGTAAATAGCATTTACTGATGACTGTTTACTGTCAAGCAGATTACTGCAGTTGTGTTTCTGTGAAGCAACCCGCACGCAGCCGGTGCGGAGGAACGAAGCGAAGTTGTGTGCAATTCTGAGGTGACTAAAAGATGTGCTTGTGACATACTTCTAGCAAAAGCCATTTTCGGTTGCCCGGTACCCTCCCCAAACGCTATAATTTTGCGAGTGACACATTTGATTATGAGCAGCCATCAAAACACTCGCAGGCATCCTGTTGGAAAGAAGAATGTGCTTGAATTAAATATTTGCAGGTCAGAGAAATATGCTGATGTGTTCTTTTAATTTGCTCTTCAGCTTCCTGCCCTTTTCCCATTTGTTCGATAGTTATTAAATTTTGGAGTTTATTTAAAAGAGATGATAAAGTATACGCTTTTGCCTCCCTTACTTGGGCAGAGCTTCCATTTGCTTCCTTGGGAGAGTTGGTCTGAGCAAGAGCTGCTGCCTGCTTTTGCCTTGAGACGAAGAGGACGTGGTTGGCGTGGGGGTCCCTTCGTCTTCAAAGCTCCCTCACTGTGGTGAGCTCTTTGCTTCCCGGGGAGGAGATTTTCAATCTGATTTTCAATCCCTTCTGTCGAGTTTTAGGGAACGCTATGAGCTGTCTTCTTAGAGCTGGCAGTGAGGAAAAGGAATGGAATCCAGGCGCATCTCACCTCTGTGTTGGGGGGAATAAGGTATAAAAAGCTTCTGCTGAGCTTGCCTGGTTATCAGCTTCTCGGGATGGAATACGCACGTAGAAAAAACACAGAAGTTAATGTTTACTTTTTGGATGCTTTATCGTCAAGCAAAGAGAACTGACAGTTTCATGGTTAAGTGCCTAAAGTTGTTTTTGGCTTTGCAGTTGTTGAATTAATCACTGCAAAGCTAACTAATTGTGTACATTTGAAGCCCCCCCCTTCCCCAATTAACGAAAGGGAGATATTTTGCTCTTTCTGACTTCAGAGTCATGTTATCCCATTAACTGCTAGCAGCAAGCTCTTCAGCTTTTACTTTCCTCAGTTATCTCAGGAATCATTTTCCTAGTAGATGGTGAATTTACTTACTGATCCAGTTATTTATGGCTTTGAGTGCCCATGCTACAGAATGGGCAGAGGCATTTTAAAACACTTCTTAAAATTCTGAGTTGACAGATGCTGCTACTTGCTGCTGTTTCAATTTGTGAGACATTATCTTGGTGTCTTACTGAGATGTTTCTTAGCCAGAATTTAGAGTTTCAAGGGAATTATATTTTTCTTTTCAATTTTTTATCTTCCTTAAATGTTAGACATGGGCAAAAAATGGTAAGGATCTCATCTTTATAGCGTGCTGTGCATCAGGGTTGATAGAACTGCACGCTAGTTACTCCCTGGTTTTAAAGAAAGATGAAGACGTTCTTGCAAAGAATAACTTTATTTCTGGCAAGATTTTCATAGAATTTTATTATGGCAGAGACAGAATCAAAGGATGAATGGACAAAGCTGGGATTTTTGCCATTTGGTTGTTTTTTCTGAGGCTGTGTAAGTTTGGTTTTTTTTTTTTTTTTAATATAAAATTAATGTAGAATGCAGTGTTTCCCACAAGAGCACCTTCGCAGATTTAGCATAAAGAAAGTGCAATTTAATTCAAAGACACTGGTACATTTCTTAAGGCTTTGAAAGCAGTAATCCAACAGGTATATAAAGCTGTAATGATAAATATGATGATTACTTGTATCTAGTGTTGTTAAAATACATGAATTATTTTAGTGCGTGTTCAGATTAATGTTATTTATTTAAGATATCCAACTTATTCTGCATTTTAAACACAAGTCTCTTGGCTTTTCAGTTTGCCTTTTTTTAATGTCAGCTGGCTCATTTCAACTCATAAACAAAGGTTTCACTTCAATAATCTTCTTATAATTTAGAAAAAAATTTTCTAATTGCAGTTGGAAACTTTGTGTATATATAACTGAACTAACAAGTCGTGTGTATTGTATGGGAGAGGCTCTAGCGATATTACTTATTTTAGGGTCCACACTATTGAAGGCAGGACTAATGACGGTGAATCACGCACACTGTATATTGATGTAGTCCACTTTCGGCACTGTATAAATAGTATTGTAAATACACACCTGCAAAGTGTCTGCAGTTCTTTGGTGATGGCACAGAGGCTCCCTGTGCTCCCCTAGTACGTATCTGTGCGTGTATCACACCGTGCTAACGAGGCCGCGTACGGCAGCTGCTGTTCCCTCGAGGAGGTGTCTATAAAGTGAACGCTGCGAAACCAAAGCTTTGGGAAGGCTTTATGCAGAACACATGGGTTGTACTGTTACTCGGTCTTTTAGTACCCGCCCCGGTCCTTCTCCCTGCGCAGGTCTAGCCGCACGAGATGAGCTGGGTGTCGATCTGAAACGTAGGCTGGTCCTCCGAGCGGGGCAGAAGACAAGGTCTGACTTAAATCAGCGGGAGGTTTCTTGGCTTTCCCAAAGGGGGATGTGGTGAAGGGCTAGTCAGGAAAAGGCATTATTTCTATCAAAAGTCTAAAAACGTGGCAACTACACCAGCAGCGGGTTCTTTGATTTTCGTCCGCCGCAGTAACAGGGCCCTTGTCCTAAACTTTTCCTTTACTTCAGGAGGCAGCCATGCCGACGCCGTCAGTTCCCCCGTTGTGTGTGCACACACACATTCAGGGCAGCCCGAAACCTACATAGGTGCTGCTGGGTGCCCGCGGTAGCTGAGACTCTTCCCCCGCGCTGCGCCTTGGAGCCTGCTCAAGCCCGTGGTAGGAATCCCGGGTTGCTTGTAGGGCCCGATCCTTCCATGGGGCTGGAGAGGCTGCTGGCTCAGGGGAGACCAGTGCATCCCCGGGCCACCTTCGCAGAGGTGGCTCTTTGCCCGGAGCATCGCCTGCCCCTCCGTGGTGGCCCTGCAGAGTCCTTGGGACAACTCGGGCTGGCTCCCATCCCAGGGACTCTTTTGGGTGTGCTGGTGGCAGATACCGCGTGGCCGGGAGCTGGATGCTCGGGCGCCCGTTGGATGTGCCAAGGTTGGGCGAGCGCCGGATTTGGGGCCCCCCACCCTTCTGCAGCAGGGGTGCAGGTGGACCCGGCGGCTGGGCCCTGCTGCCGGCTCCGTGGCGTCCCTGGGGAGGAAGGGGAGCCCCTGCCTCGCACCTGGAATGGCGGAGGACAGGAGAGACAGGGATCTCCTTTTTAAAAGGAGGGTTTTTTTCTCACCCCTATTCTTTATTCATAAACCTAACGCAGTTCCACAATTCCCAGACATGTAAAGCTGCAGGGCTTTTTTTGTTTTGTTTAAATCTTTCTGAACCAGCCAAATTTTTGGGGTTGGCACGAGGTGCAGCCAGTACCCATGGCCTTCCAGGGCTTGCTTGGTCTAGAAGTCTGCAGATGTTTTCTGCTGGATCTGGCTCTTAATGAACAAAAAAGATTTTGGCGTGCTTATTTATTTATTTATTTTCAAGGGGAAAATGTGGTTTAAAACGTTGATAATTATGTTTTACGTGAACTGCTCAGACTTTATGCAACTGTATGGGAAAATGAATGCTCATCAATTTAAAAAAAATTTCTTTATGAATAAAGCATTCATATTTAAAGTGATGTGTCTTTCCCCTCCCCCCTTCCTTAATAAAACAGGGTTTGAAAAGCATTACAAATAATTATTTTTTTTTAATTACATATAGTTCTGCATCAGAGTTCTTCAAGACAGCCCAGTATGATTCTCTGGTGAAAATACCAGAGCTTTTCAAAAGCTTTGTAATTATCCAGTCTCACTGCTCTTCTCTTCACAATATACACATAGTAACTGAAAAAAAAAAGAAAAAAGAAAAAAATTCCAGGAGGGATCCACCTACAGGTGTGCATAGGTCAAGCACATACTTCTCATTCAGAATGATTATTTTTCTTTTTCAGCCGTCAGGTAGTGCTTCCCACTGTCAAAAACCAGCTCGTGTGCTCTTTCAGAGGGAATACTTATCACAAAGCTGCAGTGCATTTTAATCGGAGTTCCCAGCGTACTTTACTAGCAGTAATTGCCTCTTAAGGACAGGATGAAGTATTATACCCATTGTACTGATGGGTGAGCCAAGGCACAGGGAATCTAAATAATTCTGAAGTGCTGGAGTGAGCCAGTGGCAAAGCTGTGAACAGAGCTTTGGTGCTTTCACTCCCGGTGCTGCTAAGGTACCTCCTCCTCCACCCACCAGTTTTCCTGTCTTAAATCAAAATTTTTCAGACATTGACTTTTATATGTTATATGGCAAGTGCTGTACTTGCTCTGAAGTTGAGGTAAACCTGCGTGTGAACGTGCTCCTGCTTTATGTGTTTGCAAAGTGTGAAGGCCTGTGTGGCGAGACTTCCATTTAATTCCAAACCTTATGTTTTGCTGCTGCTCTCTGTGGCTCCGGTAGGCCATTGGATCATCCCCAAAATAGCTCCTGTTTTGTTTGTTACTGATGGATCACCGTGCTGTGAGTGACAGAAAGAATTCCACTTTTCAGCACAACAGTTCACTCACTAAACTATTCCCCAACATGATACATGCTCTGTCTTGTATTTAATTATCTTGCAATTATCAAAGCAGTAATGAAGTTGTGCATAAGAAGTGTATAGATCAATAAAAACAACTCAAAATTATGAAGGAGCACTGACAGGCTATGAGCCCAGCTGTTCTTCGTATGTTAGTTGCCGTTTTTCTGAAAAGCTTTTGGCTTTTTTTTTTAAAACAATGTCAGAAAAAAGGATTTGCTGTTTGTTCCTAACTGATGATGATCACGCACACATTCTCAGTCCTTTGCGAGAGGCCGTGTAAGTGCTAATGAAAGTTTGTATTGGAGTGGCCCCTAAGAATATGATCATTGTTACAAATTTATTAACACCATGAAAGATTTCCTGTCCTAAAAAGTCTGCCAGCAGACGTCATAATCCTGAGTGGGCAGAGCCATGTGGTAGGTTTGACTGAGCCCCTTTGACAATTATATCATTTATTTAACTGTCTATCTTTAGAAGTTGGGAGGCTAAGCTTTGGTTTCAGAGGCATGCCGAAACTCTCGCGCTGCATGCACGGCGAGGGCAATGGAATACCAGAAGTGCTCGCTTGGGCTTTAGCTACTAAATAATGTGGTTGCACATGACACAACAAGAACAGAGGTATAATCCTGCCCTGTGAAGCAGGTCACATGTTTCAGGTTCTCTCTGTAATGTATGCAAAGTAGCTGCTTAAATCATTACGAGTGTGTAAATCATCTGCTTCATAAACAATACCATCAAGGTACAGTCAGGCAACATGTCTCTTGTGGGTTGACTGGAGCTGGAATTTCTTTCAGACGTTGAGGAGGTACGTCAATGCATGTGAAGCAGATTCATCTGTTGCTGCAGTGTGGTCTCTGCAATGTTTTGGATTTCTAAAATGAATATTGCTAAGGCTGTCTTCTTCACATTGAAGTGCAGTGAAAGGAGGAGGATGTGAATGAGGCAAATGCAGCCTATAAGATCTGAGGCTTCCATGAAAAATTTGCTCCTTCTTTTTCCTCTGGCTTTGTAAGTCACGCAACAGGCACCCATTTATTCCTCTGCGTGAGTTTAGTAAGTATTCAGAGCTCCTGTTACTATGTATGTGTGCGTTTGGGGAGGACAAGGTTTGCTGAGAGGTCTGTTAGACTCGTATCTTCTGTTTTAGCCATCATTCCCCCGTATAGATTATGATACTGTTTTTTTTCCATCTTTCTTTAACATGCCGATGTACTTTCTGTAACTCCGAAGTAACACTCCCCACCTCTTTAACCCAGTCCTCAAAGCTGACTAGTTCAGCGGTGAGTGAAACTGAAAGCGAGACCTAATCTTATTGAGAACCCTGCTGTACTTCTGGATAAAATATAAATATTTGCCATTATTATTACTGATAATAATAATTATTGGACTTTGTGGGGGTTTTTGGGGGGTGTGGAGGGGTAGGTGCACTGTATGGTCACGTCCCCACTCCCGAATGTTGTATTTTGAATTACTTTAAATAGTTGTTTGGGATGTCTTTATTATGGTGAATCATGTTTTTAATATCGGCTTTAAACACACGTGTGAGCTCATACTAAGGCAATGGAAGCCCTCTTTCATTTGCTGCCGCGTAACGCTCCTGCAGTGTGTAAAATGTCCCTGGTTTATAAATACAGATAAACCTTCTGTGCAGAAATCCTTTCCCCCAAACGTGTAAGGATCAGGTCGTTTTGGTTAAAAAGTGAATCAAAGATGGTGACTCCACAACTGCAGTGTATACTCCTCTTGCTCCGAGGCGCTGGCTCCGAGTTCCAGTTACCCCACAAATACCAGTGACATGGCACCGGTGGGTGTGCTGGGCGTAACTACAGGTGCTGGCAGCGGCCACCTGGTCTACGAGCGCTGCTGAAACCTCGGCTTTCCTACTTCCTATATCCGCGCGGTGTCCTTTAGTGGTGGGAAGAAAAACACAAGCAGCGCTCATCAGCTTCCAGCACAAGTGGAAACAAAGCTAAAAGAGCAGGGGCATCCCCAGCGCATTGGCAATTTGCTAAGCGCCTGAGGGCTGCATCTCATTTGCATTAACAATGCGTAGATTGCTCCTGCCTTTATCTTGGCTGCGGGGACGTGGCTAGTGGAGGCAACGGGGCCCAATGTGGCTTGTTTTACCTGGATCCGAGTGGTTGGGATCTGGCTGGAGCGCCTCATGACGGGACATGCCGTCGCCCAAGGGGCTGTTGCGCTGCCGCGGCCCGGCTGCGCGGCGCCTGTCCCGCCCAGCCTGCCCGGTCCGCGGCGCTGGGCAGCGGCGCGCAGCCCTGCCCTCCGACGGGGACCGCGGCCCGGCGCCCACCGCTGAGAGCTACCGTGCTTTTTGGGTGCTGGATGGGCTGGGTCACCCCACTGCTTCTCCAGGACTGGGCGAGACGCTCCTCGGCGGTGCGAGGAGGCTCCTGCGCTCTGGGGCTCTGCAGAGGGTTGGGTGAAGTGGTGCTCTGCACAGAAAACCTTTTGTGTTTTTTAATCTGTTTAGATAAATAAAAATCTTTTAGAAAGATAAATGAAAAAAAACAAAGGAGGGGAAAAAAACCCAAGCTTGTGCCTTTTCAATAGAGATAACTGTTATCTCTTATAAAAGTCTACATAAGTGTAAGTAATTGCCTGCACTTGGCTCTGGTACAGTGGAAAAGCTGTGATCAGCAAACTCGTATTGTACCGTGCGTGTAAGGGGAAGCTATCGGATGATATGGGGACGTGTTGGCGTTGACGCCTGTACTTCTGTCTCCCCTACCTAATATACGCTTCTTTGCAAGTCTTTAAAGACTTCGTAGTGCCTTGGGAAGGGGCGGGGGATACCACGTTGACTTTGAGCGAAGAAAGTTTTGCTGGGACCGTCCGTAAAAAAAAAAAGAAGAAGAAAGAAGCACAAACGGAGCTGGATCAGTCCGGCTTCCTTTGTTCAGCGTTTCAGTTCTGGGTCCGGTGCGGTGAACGAGCATCCCCGCCAAGCGCCGGCTGCGGGGCGCAGCGCGGGCGGGCTCCCGCCGGCTCTGGGAACCGGGGGTTCCCCTTCCCGCCCGGATCTCCGAGCCGGGAGGAAGGGGGGTGGTTGTGTGTGTGCGCGTGTGTGCGTGCGTGTGTGTGTGTGTGTGTGGTGTGTCAGGGGCTCAGGGCTGTGGGTCGTGTCTGCAGTCGCATGAAGCGTCACGCCGCGTTCGCTGCCTCTCTCGCGTGTGTGTGTCCGCGCGTGTCCGTGTGCCAGCGCGGGCTGCCTTATCGCAGGAAGTGTTGCGGAAAGCAGTTGCTCCCCCGCTCTCTCTGCCCGGTTCCCAGAACGCGGTGATTAACGATCTGCCACTCAAGTGCTGGGCAGAAAACAGCAGTCACGGCTGTCCCGCTCCAGCTTCAGCACAATCCCCTCTCTCCCTCTTTTTCCCCCCTAAATAAACCGAGATAAAGCCCTTAGAATGAAAACAGCCTTTTTTCTTTTTTTTTCCCTTTCGTTCTGAACGCCTTCATATATATATCCACATATATGTGAAACGTAATTTTGTTTTATGTTGTAATTATGTAGATTAAGAATAATATATCTATATATACAGAAACCCCAAAATTCTGTTCCGCATTCCGCACTGATAAGCCTGACCCGAATGAAGCAAGTAGAGCTCTTCCTTGTTCATAGGCTGGTCCTTTCGAAGACAGCTTTGGAAATCACTTTGTGGAGCCCACTTTATGGATACTTGATAGTAAAGAGGATGTGAGCCTGATCAGTTTGCTTGAGGAAAAAAAACAACCCAAACAATCTAGGTTGAGAGGGCGATATCAGGATAGAGTAGTGTTTTGATGACATTTAATGAAAAAAATGCTGTCTCAAACTGGTATTTTTTACCTGTACTGTTAAAAACTCATAGAATGGAGGTCTTAAAATATTCACGTGCTAAGATGCTGTGTAGTATCTCAATATATAGAATGAGTGTTCCAAGAAGCCCAGAGACTAGCATTCCCTTTGGAAAATTAGTCCTTTAATATATTTTTTTCCAAATTGTGGTCTGCAGACACATATAATCATGGTATGATACTGATCTGAAGTATCATATCATCCATTTAGGGGTTTTAATTAAAAGTTTGATGTGAAGGCTGCATAGTGGTTCCCTGTTATGTTTGAAGTTTGACAGTGGTCCATGATCCGAAAATTCAGGAACGTTCGTTCAGGAGAATTATGGTCCTAGATCATTACATTTTGCTTTCATTTAATCCTGTAGTTTTTTTCTCTCCTTTCAAACATGATTAAAACCAATAAGAAAGGAAATATTTGAAGTGATTTGCAAAGTTATTGGATTTTTATAAAATTACATGGTGTGATGTACTGTATGTGCCAAACTGCAGACAGACTTTCAGCTCATAAATTAAGTACACTTTTTTTTTTGTTCTGGTTTAAGCCCATTGAGACTTCTGCCAGTTAGGTTTTTCTCTTCTATGATCATCATGCATAATAGTCTGATGTTGCAGATACTTGCAGGAGCATAGCGAAACTGGTAGCATCATGTATGTGGTTTGATTTTTAATGTATAGCATATTAAGGCATATTTTCTATCCCGAAAGATGTTATATGAAACTACTGCAGTATATATTAAAACAGTCACCGGACTCCTAACTAATATGAATAACAAAGGCACATAATAATTAATGCTTAAGAAAAAAGTATTTTTTTGAAAATAGAAAAAACTATACTTAAAAAAAGACTTAAATATTTACCTTTTAAAAAAGAAGACTTGCATATTTTGATCTGTGTTAAGGTCTACATCTACACAGCTTGATGTACTGTTTGATTGTGTTTATTTACCTATGTGCTGCCAAAGTTTTAAATAAAGTCACACCACAGTCCTGGTGGAAATGGCTAGCTAAACACCTGGAACCAGTTTGTGGAAGTGATTAAACTGGCTTTTGCCAGAGGCTGCCTCTGCTGGTGCAGTGACACTATTTTCTCCATTTTACATTCTGCTCAGTGAGTCTCATTTTCAAAACTAAGATTACAGGAACTGGGGTGGTTGGGGAGAAGTTAAAGAAAGCTTCTTTTCCTTTTCCATTCCACGGGTGAAAATAGAGCGTATTTCTAGAATGTGATAAACCAAAACAATTGGATGAGCAGTTGTACAGTGAACAAATCACATGTGTAATTCTTTGTTTAAATTAGTTTCAAATGCAAAACAGGTTTTGTAAATGTCCTTTTTTTTTTTTCTTTCTTGCATACCTCGGGCATCATTGAAGTGATGAACAATACTTTAAAGAGGTTTTTAATGATTTTTAATTTAATTCTAGCTTTCATAAACCATGAAAAAACTTATTCTAGTAAATAGAATACATGGAATGAAATCTGTAATACTGTATCAACATAAAAACATGAGTAAACACAAAATATTGTGTCGAGCTGTGTAACTGCTTAATTAAGTGCACATAGATACAATGTATACAAGTTACTATCCAAAGGAAGACCGATTCCTTTGATAAAACATTTCCATTTCTCCTGAGTTATCCCTTTTCAGAAATACAGTGAAAACTTAAATAATTTTTTTAACCTCATTGTATGTGTATGTTGACCTTTTTGGCCTGCTAATTTAAATCATGATTAAAATTGGTGATGTGTAGATTTCCACGATTAAAGTCTATATCCGTGTAAATAACCATCAGTGCAAATCGTGCAACGAATTTGAAATACCCCATGTACCTGTTCCTCTTTGCTTTTTGAGGGATTTGGCACAAAATCGTATTATTTCATTAAATTAGTAGTGCATTGCGTTAATTGGATGGTGTGCGGCAGAAATACCACGTGCTAGTTTCAGATTACCAAAATGTTTTTGCATTTTCCAAATATCCCGTAGTTGGGGCATCATATTAAGACAAGTTGGTAGTATCTTCTTCCTTCCTCGCTCTGAAATCCCGAGCCGATCCTGATCTTCAAATTCTGGGACCTGCAGAGAGTCAGACAAAATTATTTATGTAATGTGGGTGAAAATGCTGAGGGGTGATTGAGTCCAGCCTGGAGTTCTTAATATCTTGAGCAAAGGCTGTGGAAATAAGAATGTATGTTCATATTCATTAATTAGAGAACATTAAGAAAATAAAACCAGATCTAGCAGACCTCTTGTAATTAATCATGTTTTTGCCGGAATAAAATCTACCTCTGACTCCTCCAGTGCCTCTGGCAATAAAGCTGGAAGATAGTATCGGACTGAATGACCAAAGCTTTGTTCTCAGTCTACCCATGGGGTAAACCAGTGTCAGATGAAGACCCTGGACTACCAAGAACAAGCATTCAGCTGAGAACTATTAAAAGAAAAACACCCAAAGTTGTCACAGCTGTGTCCTTTTAAGGTCAACACCAAAAAGACTCTTGTCAAGTTGACAGAGGGAGATGACTTACTGATGTAACCCAGGGCAAAAGAGATAAGCAATAAAAATAGCGTTACATTTCTATTTGATAGAGTGAGTTCTTCTGACAGCTTACAGAGAGAACTAAGCAAAAAAACATGCACCAAGTTAGTTACTGTGACAGTGAAGGTGATAAAACATGGAAATTTGATTGTGCCAGTTCCACTGAGCTTTGGAGCTTGCATTTTGCCATTTTTAATAAGGACTTACATAAATTGGTCAAAATATGCCAGAAGTTAATTTCACTGAAATAAAACTTGAACTACTGCGGGAAAAGGTAAACATAAACTCATAGTTAATTTCTAATAGTGTTCTTTATTAGTAGCATTCAGATGTGGACATGGGGAAAAAAATACTTGATTAGACTTTCACCATGCAAATGGGCTTTTTAGCGAAAAGCATGCCAACGATAGGATTCCCCCTCGCAGAAGGAGGTTCCCGGTGGCAAGGGGAGTGTAGAGCTCTGTGTGGACCAGTTGGTCACCTCTACATCTGGTTTCTGTATGGTATGGCCAGTCTTTGTGTGCATTTTAAACATGTTGACAGTTAATGTGAACTAATAACTGCTTTTCTAGCCTGAACTCCTGTGTAACACGGCGCACCAAATTCCACCCAGAGCATAGCTTCTGCTGTGTAATACAAAAGCTGAATATCATTAGCATATCTTACAGAAGTATAGTTTCAAAGCATTTTAATGACAAGGAAGGCATTATAATACTCCCCTGCATGTTATTTAATGAATCAGTTTGCTTGCAATAATGATTTTACTTTTCTGAAGACAGCACTTACGTTTCCTGGCAGATAGAGGTTGTTTTCTCCTGAAATCTTTTTTTTTCCTCTCTCTCTTAAAAAAAAAAAAAAAAAGTCTTTTTAACCACTGCCTCCTTCATGGTATGGCTTATTTTCATTCACCTCCACCGTTTCTGCTGGTTTTGCTTCCCCCGTGCCCCGGCAAGGAGGGCTGCAGACGTGCAGGAGCCTGGTCGCATGGGTGGGCGGCAGCGCTCGGGCTGCACGCAGCCTTCTCGCGGTCGTGCGGATGAAACCTACGGCCTCTGGCCGAGGACCCTCAGCATGCTGAGCTGCCTTGGAGTGCTTCTGGGGCGAGCAGCAGGTAACGGCCCGATTTGGCCTCTGCCGGAGGTTTTTCAGGTGTGCGACCCTTTCCTGGGTTGCGTGGGACTGCGCTAGTGCGGTTCCAGCGCTGGCTGAATTTGCAAAGGCAGGTACGGAGATGGGAGCGGGGCTGGACATGTGCTAGGAAACACTCTCCAGAGGAGAAGTGAGCTTTTTTAATCCGAGCCTGAGCCGCCACCGAAAGGGACAGTCTGACGGCCGCCGGGCAGCCCCGGGGCACGAGCAGGGCATTTTTGGCCGGAGCGCAGGCGCAGGCGTGGGGCAGGGCCTGGGCACGCAGGCGGCGGGTGAAGGGAAGGGCAGGGCTCCTCCAGGACCAACGTGGCTTAAGCCCATCGTGAAATTGCACTCTCAGATCCCGGCTACTGGATCTGCCCGTGGCACCCTCGGCTTGACTTGGTGACAGCTCTGCTCCCACCGAGACGTGTCACCGAGCTTTACTCCGAACTCTGTCAGGGTCACCCTCCCCTCTGCGCCCTGCCTGCTTCGTGGATGAAACCTTGAATCTCCACATTTTTTCACAAGCAGAAGCAAAAACTCCCAATATTACCAGGCGGGGGAAAAAAGCTTCATGTCCCATGTCAAGCAGAAACGAGATGCTGGAAAGGCCTGCTAAATCATGGATTTTGAAAAGCCCTGGTTATAGCAAACAGTATGTACCATAAATAAATACAAGACTAAATGCATTTCAGTGTAGCAGAAAAGGAAAAAAAAAAGCAATAGTGGTATATCGTGCTATCGTGGAAAAAGAAGAAACTTAGAGCAAATGGGCTGGTGTTTACACAGCTAAACCAAAATAATGTGTGAAGGTTGGTCAGGCCCAAATGAACCCCATAAAAAGCTTTTTAGGAATTGTTAAGGATTTCGTTGGTCAGTTTGACCACATAAACCTTCTCTGCTTAGCCATCTGCCGCCAGCTTTGTTTTTGCAGTGAGTTATGTGCAGACTGGGGTGTTGCAACAAGCTAGGGAGATGGGGTGGCTCCAAGAACGAGCAGGGAGACAGGTAGCATTCCGTCCCCATTGAATTGGAGCAAAAGTTTCTGTTTTCTTCAGTAGAGAGAGCAGCAGGCAACACCTTTTATCTATTTCGTTTCACCTGAATTCATTAAATTCAGTTGAAAACTTTAACATTCAGAATTTTAACAAGTGTTTTGTCTTAAAAAAAAAAAAAGAGCAGTTGTTTTTTGATGACCAGCAAGGTGTAGTCTCAGACTGCTTGAACTCTCTAGAGAGGCATGCTCTCTGTAGATCACTGTCCCGCTCAGACCTTGTGTATAATACACTAAAAATAACCTCCCCCCCCCCCCCCCATTAAATGTAGCTCTGGTTAGACTGTCCTGGCAAAGCAGTGCAGGCAGCGCTGGGTATGTCTTTTGGGAACCTATGTAGAAGACTCAAGAATTGCATTATTGCCTTTCTAATGACTAAATTGCCTCTAAAATACAAAACGAACTGTGCAGTGCCTGTTTGGGCTATGGCACAGTCACACATACAAATGACTAGTGAGACAACTAGTAAGGGTGGAAGTGGCTTCTTTTTGACAAGCTTTGATACCAGTAATGTTACAGTTAATTCCTTCTGCCCAAGGAAGAAAAATTACATATCTTGTGGGGTGGAAGATCTTGTCTTTTTAAGACTATTGGCTTTAAGGGGAATGCAGAAAGTCACTATGAAAATAAATACCTTTTTTTAAAAGGATAGAGACAAAGAACAGCCTTTTCCCCATCTGCTTTTGAGGAAAGTGCCCTTGGATGTACATTTTTTTAAGGGATGGTGGTAAGGCTGTGAATACCCTGAAAAAGCGGATTCATGTACATTGTCCTGAAGTTCTGTGGGAACTGGGAGCAGTGGGCAGCTCTTTGAACATCAACCACCGTATGTAATCCCTTTTATAAAGTGACCCACCTTCAACCTAAAATTAGGTAGGCTTTTTTTTTGCCTTGACTGCATCTGGTGGAAGGATGTTTCATAGCCTCACTGCTTTGTCAGTTAAAACCCTTCCTTCTCATTTTCAGCCCAAAGTTAATCATGGCTAGTCTATTTGTTCTTATGCCAACATGATCCTGAGCTTTTCCCTCCCTAATGTTTACCTGCTGCTAGCAATTGTGTTGCTAGTCTAAATGAGCTGCACTTCACTTGTTCCTACAGAAGAGAGTCCCATCTCCCAAATCTTCATTAATTTCTGTTAAAATTAATCTTTCTTGAATATTATAAGTAGTTTTCTTAATGCCTGTGACGTATACAGTGACATTACTACTTGTTTCTGCTAAAATTCTTGTCTGGGACATCATAAGGTCCTTTGAAGTATGATTTAGATTGGTTCATAATTGTGGTCAACTACTATTCCCCCCACCCCCCTTCTTCTATCATTTAGAGTTAATAAGGTGTCAGGGATTGTTATTTCAGCGCATGCTCTCTTTCTTACTAATTTTCATTGCAACTCCTAATACAACTTTCAGTAGTTTTCTGTATGGTTTCTTAGTACTTCTCTAGATTGAAGATACCACAAACTTTGTCATCATCCAGTTTCCTTAGTACATTCTGTATAAACTCACTTGGGTATTTGTCTTGTTAGATCATCAGTGATGCAGCTGTTTGAAATGAGACTTCAGACCTCGATGGACTAGTTCAAATGGAAAGAAGTGACTTGAGAATAAAGTAGTAGAGTTTCAGTCTCTGCCTTGTCATTTGGCCTCAAGACCAGGCTCACTTCTTGATGAGTGTTACAAAACCAGTATAAACATAGCCATGATATGGCTGTTTCGGAGTGGGACCAGTTAGAGTATGATGCTGCTTTTCTGAGGACACAAAGGAAATTATGGTAAGAAACACTTCCCACTCCTTGGCTACTCGTCTAACCATAGGACTGCCCCTCCTCTCTTTTAATGATCTACTATTTTACGTAAAGAAAAAAAAAGAGTGACATAATAATGAAAAAAGGGTTTTATATAAACCAGAGCAGAAAGCGTCTCTTTAGTGTTGCTGGAATGTGGAGTGCTTACAGGAAGCATAAGGCAGCAACGAGGAGTTGCTGTATCTCTCTTGCAGGTCAGGCACTGCAGTCCTGATCTGCTGGATGGTGCACGTTGCACTTCGTCTGTTCGCTTGGGTTTCTACCGGTGGAGTCCAAAGTGCGTAGGAGAATGGTGCCAAACCAGATTTTCTGATGTGTCGTCAGGATGTTGCCAGCGTGTGCGTTTGGAGCTGGGAGCTGCAGAAGTGTATCCCACAGTTTAGATGTACCCACGATCTGATGTTGGATTTTTCTTGTGTAGCAAAGCAAGTAAATGCCAGGCTGTCTGCTTCAGAAATGCTCTGTTGCCACAGTACCTTATGCTGATAGACTGTTGTTGATTAATCTTTTGACTATTCTTTGGGAATCATTTTCCATCAGTGTATTTTAATAATTTTCTCGCTTTAACCCATGTATATTTATAATTACAGGAAGCAGTTCAGCTGACAGTGAAAAGAAAACCCTGCCTAGTGCTTTCTTGTGGGTTCACTGTTTCCAGCTTGCACAGCATCGCTGTGGTGATGTGAGCTTGCACAATGGTCTTCCTTTTGCTCATCTTGATGCCTAAACCATTGACATTTCCTCACTTCATGAATCTCAGTTACAGTGTCCACGTGCCAGCTCCAGCACTGCCTAAAACACATTTCCTTTTTGCCCTGTTCAAGGACCAAATTGACTTGTGCTACCGTGATTTCAGGGCAAAATGTAGGGATTTGCAGAAGGAGATTAGCAGCTGGTTATTGGTATAAAGGACACAGGTTAATTCGAAGGGCTTGCGTGTGCAATTAAATGTGTGTACTTGCCACGTGAATAAAAGTCCTAGACTTGGCGTGCTCTTGCTGCAGCTAAAACAAAAGGTGGTATCTCTTCTGTCTTCTCAAACCTTCTGTATTGAACGTGAGCGAAATCAACAGGTAGGACAATGTTCCTATTGTTTCTGTTCCCCACACGTGTCTTTAAAGAAAAGAAAAAAAAGGGATGTTCTTTAAATCCAAACAAGTCTTAACTCTCTCTGCCTGTGATGAGTGAACCCCTGGGTCTGCAGCATGTAATCTTTCTTCCACTATCTGCTGTAGACTTGCTGTTTCTCAGAGTTTTATATCATGCTTTTGTTGATTTTAATATTTTCAGGAAGTTTCTGAAGTCCAGTCTCTGTAATGCATCCTCTTTTTTTTCCTTTTCAAATCTTATGTCTCATTCTTCTTCTGTATTTCCAGTGATTTACAGTCACGATTCAAAATCAAAACATAATGAGACATTAGGCATCAGTGTGTCAAACTGTTAGAAGGATGGAAAGGAGATGGTAATTTTCAGTAATTTTAGAGACTAATCAAGTGTGCGTATGTTGCCCAGATTACAGCATACTGCCGAATCGCACAGCTAACCTTTAGCTCAGGTGCCAGTAGCGTTCTAGGTAGACAAAGTTCAGTTTGGGCTAAAAAAGCCACATTTCTTTCTTCTGGGACTTGCAGTTTCCAAACCCCCGCTGCTTCCCACATTTGTGCTGGGGACGCGAGAACCAGCCGGTCCGTGCGTACGCGCCGTTGCGGGCAGCGCAGCACGGGCGTACCCGCATCGGTGCCACCGGTGGTGTGGGAGCGCGTTGCTCTGCTCGCTGACGGTGCTGCCACCTCCGTGCCCAACCTTTAATTATCCCTGATGCTGTGAGCGTAATACAGACTTATTTGTGGGGTTGAAGTGAGGCAAGCATGCCATCTTGTGAGCAGGCAAAACGGCAACAGTATGTAGGTTCTGCCGCGTGCGGGTGGAGGGCGGGTGTTAGGAGGGAAGATGTGTTGGGTGTTTTTGTTTCAGATTCAAAGGAGATCCAGAGCTGCAACAACCTGGTGTGTAATAGGATGGGAAATCAAATCGATACTTTAGATCTGGGAGTCGTAAAGAGTAATTCTTTTTCTATTAATGGGCCAAGGCCTATCAACGTGCTGTGAGATTCAATGATATAAAAGGTTATTTTTTAAAAAAAAGGAAGACTTGAGCCTCTGTTTGCTTTGAACAGTAGATTTTCATGCTGGAGAAGACCCAAGTATCAGCTACATCACGAATACATGACTTCTGTTTGTTGCAGTCTCTGTTCTTTATGTCATGTATGCATAGATACACTCATCTTGTTATCTACATACACATGGTTGTATGAATGTCTTACGACATTAGGATTTTTATCTGTGTGATCTTGGGCTGTTCTCATTACTCACAAGAAGAGAAGCCACGGACAAGTTATGAAGATCATTTCTAATTCCTCTCATGTATTCTTTCAATACATACTGCTTAACAAAAGAATTGTTTAAGAGATGCTTAAATTTAATTTGCTTTGGTTTCATTTCTGTCTTCCTGCAAAGCAAGGCATTTTTGCAGCATAAATCCAGTTGTACCAGATTTCAGGGAATAAGATGCTTATAGCTAATACTAATCCCTAAAAAATGGCCGTATCTGTTGTGAAACACTCTCTACAGAATTATCACAGTTTTTGGGTCCTGTATCAGTTAATCAAGTAATTTTAGAAGCTGGATTCTCTCCTGACTGCTAATGGTACGAAGATCGCTTTTGCAGCCTTATGTCTTGTGGTTTATCAGATCAAACTGTTACAGGAGTAATTATTTACTCTTGACTAGTCCCATTTTGGGAAGACTCTGCACGCTGATGTGTGGATGAAACATTTATCTCTTGGGTTGTTTGAAATAACAATTGTGGATGTTCTGAAGCTATTCCTAGATTGGAAAATTAGCAGCAGCCCTAGCTGAGATTGATTGGCATGGGGAGAGCAAACAGCAACAGATTATTGATTGGGCAGCAGCTAGCTGAGCAGGATGACACGATCTATACTCAGCCAACTGGCTTACATTTGCAGTCCTTTTATTCAGTTGTGGTTATCTTGCCCCATCTGTGTTGGACTCTCAGCTTCTCCACCTAATTGGCTGGGTTAATTTGTAGCCCGCACCTTCAGATCTCAGGTACATCCCAAATTCCTTTGCACAAGTTGCAACATTACTTCAAAGAAGGTGCTGTTGTAGCCTCTGCAAATAATTTTGGGACTTTTTTTAGACTCCAAGATGCCAGTGAACTCAGAAGTTGCTTTAATAAATTGCTTTCTTTATAAGTGAAAACACGGCAAAAGCTTTCCATTTTTGTGGGATATATCCCAGTGCAACAAATCAGACCTACATCGTTGCCGGATATTTCTTAAAACTGGTGAGGTACCGGATTGGGAATTGAGGTGGCAAGAAGGCAGCTCCGAGGAGGAAGACAGGAGCAATGCGGTAAGGCTCGCTTGCGTGTAGGGGATTTTTGAGAATGGAAGTATTAGCGTAATCTGTGGTCGTACCTCTATGTAACTTTTTCTACAGAAGTTCTTATAGATTTGATTTTATTTTTTAAGGAACCTTTAGATTATTATTGATGAAAAAGAGATTCAATTAGCGTCCAACTCGTTTCAGAATGTATCTTCTGTGGGAAAAACAACTGTCCACTTCTGTTTGTTCTCTGCAGACTGCAGATTTCTAAACTTTTATCTGTAGTTTTAGTGCCTGTCTATAGATTGCAGTGTGCATATTCTGCAACCTCTGTTGTCCTTACGTTTGTGGAAATTACATATTTAGCTCTCGGAAGAAAAATCAATTTTTAAATCTTTTTTTGTATGTGTTTTATGATCCTGGCAAATTGCCAAGGTTTAAATGAAATTTCCGATGTCTGTATGGTCGAGGCTAATGTGAGGGCTTTTGGCACTACCCCTTCGTGCAATAAAGAATCAAAGGCAGTAGGGTAAGAATCTTCTATCAAAAGCTGAAAGCTAGATTCATGAAATGACTTATGCAGGCATTATGAGATTTTCCCATGGAAAGTTTATGTGGGAGTTGGGCAAAAACTGATTCAAGAACAGCATTATTTGCACTATATATGTTCATCCAGCAGTCAACAGGCTGACGCTGGCACCCCTCGCCAGTTTTAAAGGAATGCCAGCACTCACTACATGAAGCTGCTGCAAAGCCACATCAGCAAAGTCTCGAGGAGTCTCCTTATTCTGCATCCTCCTTCCCCATTTCCAACCAGAATTGAAATGGGTAAAACAGAATCATATTTCTCAGTTAATACGTGCATTTGATTCTTATGGCCATCTGAAAAATGCTTCTCTGTTTTAAAGGAGCTTCATTACAAATCATTACGGTGGATGCATTGCAAGGGTAGCTTTCTCGTCGGCATTTTATTTCATTCCTCAGCTTAAAAAGAAACATAAATAAGAGATAAAAAGGGCAACTAATAGACAAACAACTCACAGCGAACCCGTTTGCATCTGCTTTGTTGTTTTTTTCTTTTTTCTTTTTTTTAATTTTTCTTTTTTTTGTTTTAAGAAAGTGGCTCAGTGTTTTTGAGTCTGCATGAGGACCATATGATATGTGCTGCAACAGAGAGTCTTTCCTAGTTAATAGGGATGATTCCAAAGGCAAGGTAATTCACCACTGCTTTGGCTGGAGCTAATATTGGGCTCCAACGTCAATTCTCTAATTTCTGACAAATGGCCAAGATTTCTTGAATAGGCACAGCTTTCTGTTTTGTGTAGGGAACACACAATCCACTCTTTTGTTGTGGTTGCCACTGGTGTTGTTTCTCCCCCATTCACAACGGAGAGTGGGGTTATTTGTGCTGGGTGGAAAATGGGTGCCAAAATTCTGACTTGCTTATATTTAATGTGATGTTCATTTTTGTGATAGCCACAAAGGGTATAAGAGATTTTGTAATACGGATCCCCCTGTATCCTGACCTCTAAGTCAAGAGGGCATATTGCTGATGAAAGTTTTATCTGTCATAGGCATATCAAGATGAGAGTTTACTGGATGATTCAACCCAAATGTATAGAAACTGTTTATATAGAGATTGCCAAACATTTTCCATTGCTTTTCTTTTTATCTAAATTCTTGAATATATTACTAAATAAAATAGTCTGTGTTTGGAATGTATGGCTGTGGGATATATGGAAACTCACAGCATGTGGGGGAAAGAGTTAGAATAGGGAAATATAATAGTTTTGTAAACTTTACGTGAATATAGGTACATCATATATAGACTCAAGATTCAATTTGCTGATCAAAGCATCCAAATAACTTTGGATTTAATAATGTCAGCAATGAATGCTAATATATGGAAATTGAAAAGCATGGAGCAACAATAGCCAGCCACGCTTACCAGTATTACCCTGCAGCATGTAGATTTACATTTTTTTGTTTTGTTTTGAAATCACAGTTTGGAAAATGTGTGTTCTTTTTCCCTTCTCCCATACTTCTGAATGTGGGTTCTCCTGAGCAAGCTTAGACAAGATTCAAGCCAAACAATAGGGCAACATCAGAACCTTTGAAGGCTCAGTTTGGATAGGTACCCAAAGCCAAAGTCTGCTTTGATGTACATGGGCTCAACTCCTGTTGCCCTTGGTTGCCCTCTCTTACCTATGTAACTTGTGTCTGGAAAACTTTGCCAATTTTTTTTTCTTTAAAAAAAAAAAAAAAAAAGGACATTTTTGCAAACTCATGTTCCTCTTGCTTTTAGTCTGGCTGGAAAAGTACTACAATAATGCCCTCTCCGGTGATGGTTTAATATTGCTGTTTCAGGTCCAGGCTGTAGACTTCTGCCTCCTTCCTACTTTTTAGTTTTGATCCAGCTGAAATTTCAACCCTGTTTCAAGTGGATGTTTTTTGCCACTGCTTGGAAATAACCGTATTTGAACTTTTCTGGAATGCTAGCAAAACCATCCTCTTTCCTCCATCCGTTTGCTCTCCTTCTCCCAAACAATTTTTTGGTTCCATTTGACTGAAGTTTTGGGCAATGGAACTTTGATGCCTTTCTCTCATATCACAGGCCTCACCTGGCAGACAGGAATCACACATCTCATCTTGCTTCTCTCAAAGTCAGCGGGGCTTTTGCCATTAGCTTCAAGGGGAACGGGACCGGCCTGCTGTATTCTTAATGCAAAAGAACAAATGAGTCACTTTCTGTATCCATACCTGATTGCTCTTGCTTAGGAGCCAGGAGGTCACCTTCATTCCTCCCTCTTCATCTCAACGTAGCCCCGTGCTTGCCTCTGCCAACACACTCAACTCGGATTCAGTTCTGAGTCATTTGCAAACCCTAAACTCCCCTTGTCTTCAAAGGACATTTGGATTACAAAGAACACTGGGTTTACTCAGGCTGAAAAGAAATTGAAACATAGGAGATTGCCACACCTACGAGAAGAGTTTGGAAAGACGGTGGTTGTTTACCATAAAGACAGGATGAATAGGGGGGATGTGAGAGATGTGCCCACAGCCTAGAGGATCTTTGATTCTTGGTAGTACAAAACAGAGGGGAAACTCTACTCCACTGACAAGATCAAATTCAAAACGCTTAAAATATTTGCTCCTTTCAGTTTGTGATTAGATTGCAAAGCGAGAGCTATAAGATATCACTGATACCAGGTTCGTCATAATGTTCAGATAGATATTGTGCACTTTTATTGGAAGTAGGGATCTACAGATTTATTTAACAACAATTTGTAGAACGTGAGAGATAATTGAGGGCTATAAACCCTCTTACTCTTCAGAAAGTAAGCCACTGTCTAAGTGTTGAGCATTAGGAGCGATTTATTTTTCACAGAGGTAGGTGATTCTGTATCTGTCCAAAGGCAGTTGAACCTTCTTTGAAGGATCTGGTATTGGCTGCTCTCCAGGGCAGAACACCAGACTAAATGGACCTCTGGTCTCGTCTAATAGGGAATGTTCTACAATCCTATAAAGTGTAACGACAGTAAATTAATAGAATAACCAGAAGATTCAGTGAGGATGGCAGGGCTCTCATAGGAGGTGTCAGTCCTGGCAGAAGTCAGTTGTTTTATTGCAGTAAGCAGATCAGGCTGGATTCTCTCTGTGGTGCAATAACAACGGATTGGGGAGCATGCAAAGCAGTGTCAATACATAAAAATTAAACTGCTTTTAATACACAAAGCTGAGTTGAGATAAATGCAGAACAGAGAAGCAAAGGCACAATATTCTCTGGAAGTGTGGCCTTTTTATGCTGTTTTGGAGACTAATTTACATACAAATAAAATGTCAGCTTATCCCATAACTGTCATGATAAACTGGAGCACTTAGACTTTTGCATGAGGTGCTCTTTCTGTACCTTATTAAATTACAGGATCTTGGCCTTTTGCCAAGTGCTAGGGTGATGCTATCTCTACTGAAATACATGCAGGAGAGTGATATGGGCCTGGACATCAAGACAAACCAGGTACAGTCACTAGCTAAGAGCCCTGCCTGCACATCACCTTGACCACCTTGACTTTTGCACCCTCTCTGTAGATCATTTTATTTACTGTAAAATGACAGTGATATTATTTTTCCTGTTTAAGGTTCTTTGAGGTTTAACAGGTTGACATCTTTACAGAGTATTTTTATGTGCTTGATTGGAAGCCAGGGCAAAGCAAATCTTTGCCTTCTCGGGCTCCCCCATCCTGGATGGGTGGCAGTGGAGGTCCAGTAGGAGTGAGCTCTGCAGCAGGCTAGTTAGGAACTCAGGGCAGCAAACTGTCGTGCTCAGGCACTCTCAAATAAAAGGAGCAATTGTAGAATTCTTCATTTTGGTTGCAGGTTACCATAATATTCCACCCTGTGTCACCTCTTTAGACAAATCACCTTTTGACTTCAGTTACTCCTGAAAGTGTCTGCATGATTACCCCGGTAGTGAGCTTAAAATGAAATAAGTGCCTGCAAGTAGGTTCAAACAATCAATTTTGAAATGCCACTCCTCAACCCTCTGAAATGACCAAGTGTCTGGCTTATACCCATAGAAAAGGTTAGATTTATTTCAGTGGCTAGATGACTACTAATATGTGCTGTGCTCTGAAGCATATGGTAATAGAAAAGATCGTTTTGAATTAATTCAATGTGATTTAATAAGAGATTTATTTCATGAGAGTTGTTTGAAGGTGATGACACTTCGTAGCTGAACGGGATTGAAGATGTCCAAAAGTGCACCTTTAGAGAATTGAGAATGGTCAATGTTGGGAAAGTAAATTTAAATGAGAAGGAGCAAACTTGAACAGACCATAGCTTTTTTCCACTTGTCTCTGTTATAAACTTTGTGGAAGAAAAAAAATTGCAAAAACCTCTTGGCAAATTGGTGATCAGGGACCAAACTGAAGAGTCTGAAAATGCAGAAGAGGAAGAGAGGAGGTGAAAACAGCAGCATTTTGCTATAATACTGCTTTACTAGTATGACATATAAGGCACGATTTTCTCCTTGGGTTTTCTAGATTGATGAAGCTATCACAATTTCATTGGAGCATGCAAAGGGTAGACTATCAAGCTGATAAGACATACTGACTAAAAACAATGTCTGGTTCTGCCAAATGTTACTGATACAAGGACGCACCTTCTACTCTAAGCACTCTCAGGCTGGAAGGAGTGGCCATGCAGTTTTAGGGCTTGTAGAAAAACGTGGATAGCTTAAAGTCCTCTGGAAGTAGTTTGTCACTTGCTTAGAGCCGTGACGTTCCCGTGTCTTTTATGGTGTATGTGAAGACACTGGTGCTGGGGGGAGGAGGTGGTCTTCTTAGAGAGGGAGTTGCTTGTCATTAGGCTTATTCTGCCCTCCCATGCTTTAGGGCCTGATTCTTGAGTTCCTTTCACAGAAGAGGTTGTTCTTCCCTTCTCAGCAGAGAAAGGTTAGGACCGTGTATGGGTTGTTTTCAGGCAGGCTTGCTCTGAGAATCGCTAGCAAAGCTGGGAGAGAAATGTCCGGTGTGACTGCCCCCGGCTCTGTGCCCGCCTGGAGGTGGTGGGGTGTGAAGCTGTACGCGTCTCTCTCCGTCATTTCACTGCTGAAGGCTCCGCGAGCGAAGGTGAAAAGATGGGAGCTTCAGCCAGTCCTGTACCGCTGTGTCTGAGTCTGGGGGTAGTTTGCATCTAATCTCATTTTCAGTGAAGGCAGCAATTTCACCTGGAATCTGCAGCGTATTTACAGATGATGATGATTATTATTGTTATTATTTGAAAACGCTTAAATTAGAAAACATACAGGTCTTTGAACTGTGGGCTGTCCTGGTTAGCTTGTTGACTTTCTGGTTGTACTTGGCGTGGGTCTGGGCCAGCCCAGCAGGACGGGCTGCGGCGGAGGGCTGGGTGCGGGGTGGCTCCCCGGGGACGGAGCCCGCCACCGAGACGGTTTCCCAGAAATTCACTCTCTCAAGACGGGCGCCTTCTGGCTCCGGAGCTGGTGTGCCTTACAGCTGCTCGTTTGTTCCATGGAGAGTGGGGAGAAGGCTCCAGATCGGTTAGGACTCTATGTGCTTGATAGAAGCAGACACTTTGAACACTTAAGGTTTTTCTTTATATAAAGCACAGCAGACAGTCTTTGTAGCCTATTTATGTGTAATAAGCTGGGTTTTGTTTTGTGCCTTTTTTTTTTTTTTTTTTTTTTTTTTTTTTGCTGTGAAAGAAAAAGAAAAAAAAAAAGGAGAGAGAAATTAAAACCACAGCAGTATTTTCCCATGCGGCTGTAGTGAGTATCCTGCGATCTCACATGATCGGCTGTCCTGGTGGGGTGGAGTGTGGGAAGGTGTCAAAATATGTCTCTCAATTTTTTTTTTCTTAAAAGGGAAAGCCAGATGAGTGCCAAAAACCCTGTTCTCTTCTCTAGCCCTGCAGTAACAAACTACATGAGTGTATGTTATTAAGATGGTAAGATTAAATTTCTAGCTACTAACGTGCTATCACAACAGCAAAGGGGGAAAAAAGATCTTGAAAAAATTATGAAAATTAGTCTGACGGTCTCCTTTTAATAATAAGATCACTCCCAACCCCAACAGACAGTGTAGGCTGGAATTCCACAGGGCTTTTTTGTGGTCCTAATGATTTTAATAATACTTTGTGCTATGTAGCACCTTTCATTAGAGGATCACAAAGTGCTTTACAGTCACTAATTAATTAAGCCTCACAACACTCCTGTGAGATAGGTAAGTATTAGACATATATTAAGCTGAGACACTGAAAGTTAATGATTTTTTGCTGCATTATTCTAGCAAAATGATTGATGTTTAAGCGCCGTATGTACATTATATGTCTGTGTGTGGGTGTGTAATATATATGAGTGTAAAAGTATTAATTTTACTATCCCTTAACAAAGAGGTCCTACTTGAGCCTGTTGAATATAAATGCGTATTTTCATTTAACTTTTTGTTGCTGCAGCTTATTGACTGATAACATCACAGTCTTCATAGACCCTTGACTCAGTTTGCTATTTGTCTGCTTGTGCATCTACTTGTACAAAGTTTAGTCAGCGGCATCTCACAAAATTCAGACACCTTTCTAAATGTATTATTTTGTTAAAAAGAGCATATGACTAAGACCTGACCTAAACCTGCAGTGCAAGCACAAGGCAACGACCACACTGTTGCAATAGGCTTTGATGACAGGTCATCACGTTCAATAAAAGTAATGAGCAACAGCAATGACCCGTTGTGGGAGCTGATGATCAGCAGGTAATTAGGCATTATCTTCACCACGCATAAGAAACTATTGATTATCAGAATTTGGTTTTTCTTTTTCTTTTTTTAAAAGAAGTACCGTAGTCACTATGGTAATTCATTATCCTGAATTACAAATGGATTTTAGGAGAAGTTTCCACTTTTTGCTTCCAGGGATAAACTGATGTGAGGGAGTGTCTGTATCTCGCGGATGCGTGAATCGCCTAGAGTAGCCTTTGCTGGTTTTGAGGGAAACTATATATAGCTATTAGTATTATTTCCACTTTAAAATAGCTGAGGGCGATCATATCAGGTAAAAGAAACCCCACACGGTTTAGAGGTAATTTCAGCGTCATGAAAATAAGACACTAAACCCTGGATTATGGAGCCCAAAGACGAGTTCTGCAGCCTGGGCCTTATCCAGAGTTCCCTCAGCTCGAGAAATCTCTTCATTCACATCAGGCTTAGGAATTTTTTTATTTTGTGAAGATCACCATTTCCAGTGATGAAAAGGTAGTTCGGTCCCAATGGCTGTTCATCACTCGGCCTCTTCACTGACAGCCGACAAACATGCTCGTTATTGTGAGGGCATTTTTGAGATGTGGATAGTTGCCCACTTAAGAGTAACACCAGTAAATTTCTTTCAAGGGGTATACGAGGCAGCCAGCAGATAATAACTTTCAATTGCTGATGGCAGAGCCCTGATATGAACCAGCTATTTGTATTCCTCTATCCATCCCATTGTGATGCACAATATCTGTTAATATATGTGAATTTTTAGGGCACTCTTATTTTTTACAGCGTTTACCCAGCTCATTTTCAACACTTCCTGTAAATTCGTTTTAAACTTGTTTTTTGGTGAACATCACCTCTGAGATAATTTTTGTCTCTCTTTCTCTGTGTGTGTGTTTGTGTGTGTGTGCACAAAAGCATGTGTGTCTGTCTAAGGAGAAGGCAGCTGTGGGTTTTCTCATGTTTAATGGAAGTAGAGAACAGCAGCCACTGTTTGTATAGTGCCCACTAATAGATGCATGTGAATGTACAATAGGCATAATAATGTTCTTAAGTAAAAACCATATTTTGAATGCATAATTTAGGAAGGAAAACCTTTTTTTTGTTTTGTTTTGCAGATAAACAGATCAGCTCTCAAAATGTCTTCTGTGTCTTCCGTGCATCTTCTAAGACAATTGCATTAGCCCGCCTGCTAGTTGACTAATAGAATTAATAATTGTAAAAAGCACTCTAAAGCCACATGCCTTATGAAGTCAATGCTGGGTATGATTTTACAAGTATGTGATCCATTTTTTCAAGTGAAATTGTTAACTGAAAACGTTCTTGGCACACAATAAAACATTGTGCAATCTGTTATTTGTCTTAGAGATAATAATTTCAGAGTGGCTATATTCTTTCTATATCTAACTTATGACTTGCTAGGGGATGGTTTCTTCGATTTAGGAGTATTGCAAATGTAGTTTTATTTACATAATATGTCTCTGAAAAATGATAGTAGTGGAATTTCAGTGACAAAAAAAAAATACTGTGTTTTTTCTTACCATCCCCTTGAGTGGATATCAAGCAAGTAAATGACAGATGATTTTTCAAAAGCTAAAAGAAAAAAGAGGGGAAAATACTTTTAAATTCAACTTAAGAAAGTTTTTATATTTAAATCAATGTTATCTTCTTTCCTTTCTTTCTCCAAGTGTAGAACACTGCATGAAAAGGCTCCATTAGGCAGATAAGGTTTTTTTTTTCCCCTCCATTAATGCACAGACTCACAGATATGTCAGGAAATTTTGAACCAAAGTATCTAGATCTGGAGTAGTGTCTAGTTAGCCTGTGTACAGTCCAAGTTTTTCTTTTCTTTGCTTTATAGTGATTTTTTCTCTGTCCTTTTCTCTGTCTCTCTTCTGTCAGTTGCCATGAAGACAGCAAAATCTCTAAACTTTCCTTATCTGCCAAAAATATCTGTAACACAAACATTTTAAAACATTGCATTTAGTCTTGTTTAATTTTGACTGAGGTAACAGTCACGATGTTTACTTTCTCAATTTCTGATTTTTCTTCACTGCGTAGTCAGGACTCCTTTCTCTGTCCTCTAACTGCCATGAACTGCATTTAAACTGAAGTTATTTTGAAAATCATTTGGGATGTGTGACCAGGAGAAAAATACGGTCTTAGCTGAACACCTACCAGAGATGCTCACGAATATTTTTAGTGCGCGTTAACCAAGAGCATTCATGAAGTCCCACAGAGAAGCAGTAATGCAAAAAGGCCAAGGACTATCTAAAGATACCTCGAGTTATGTATGTGCGCAAGTTGTTTGAGTAGGCTGAGTCTGTATTCTAATAGTTCTCTTACCACACCAGGGAATCTCTCTTTTCTCAAGTTATGAGTGACTTCACGGTTCAGAAGTTCTCGGGGGCGGGGGCGAAGTAAAATTCAGTGCGTACATATCCTGGTAGGTGTGGCTGACATTAAAGAGAAGACACTTGGTTCCCAAGCATGTGTGTCTTCTACAGAAAGGAATCACAGTAGGCATTTAAGAAACCTATTAAGACCACACCGAGTGTCAAAATTTCTGTAACGCGAGCTGGCATTCTGTGTGAAGGCTGTCTCGCTGTAGCCCATGCTGCCTGTGGATCAGCTCAACCACAAAGACAACAGAGCCAGCCCAAGACACAAGTTGAACACTTCCCCTAAGAAGTTGTCTGTTTTTATCAACATAGCATACAGTGCCCTTTCATGTGGAGCAGATGTAAATAAGAGGATGTACAGACGCCTGTTCTTTTATTTTTAACCTCCGTCCCCAGCCGCACTTCTCAAAGTACTGCTTTGAGAAGGTCATCCGCGGCGTTTAAAGCTCTGGACGCAGCACCATTTGGAGCGCACCAGTGCTGCTCCCGGAGTCGCCAGGGAGTCCTCCCTTCACAGCGCGAGATACATCTCCGGTGCCTCCGTAGGCGCCCATCCATGGCTGGCTTGGGAACGGGGGCTCAGGCTTGAGTCTGCAGCTCACACCTCGTGTGTGGTACTGCAGGCTGCTGCCACCGGACCACACGCAATTTGGCAAAGAGAAACATCCATCATTGTATACAGTGTTGGCAAAGATAAGAGTGTAGAAAAAGTTGTAGCACATCTGTCTTCTGCCCGTAGCTAGCATGTGAACACAAACGGATCAAACCAGCTGGGGATGAGTATCAAATCCAGAACCACACAGTGGAGAGTGCAGGGAAGTTTCATCCATACATCTTATCTAAGCAGTCTTGGGAAGGTGAAGAGACATAGTGGATGAGGAATTCAGCTTAGTACCTGCATCGCCTGATTACTTCTTCCATAATCTCCCCTGTCCAGCTAGCAGCTAACTCAACGGTGGCAGACTCCTCCTCTCTCTGATCCTCACTGCTGTCCTGTCTCAGCTTTCTTAAACGGATCCTGAAAGTGTACTTGCAGGTTTAGCAAGAGTGGCTATGTCTGCACGGAGGACTGAGCAGAGGCAGGCTCAGCTGTTTAGATCCATGTGGATTCCAGGGGTTTTTGGGGTAGATCCCGACTCAGCCACGCAACAACGTCAAATGTCTGGATCCAGGCCTGTAAAATTTTATTGGCGACGGGTTTCCTAATAAAGTTAGTTTCTCTTTGCTTGGCAAATAGAACTAATTACATGAATAATGGACTATGGGGCCAGACTCTAGAATATCCATATAATCCTGTTTGAAGTTTATGGGCAGTAGGAGGGGGAGCTTTTGCTCTAGAGAAAGTGGTACCTGCTTAGGAAAAATACTTTCTCTGAAACCTCAAGTTACCTATTCTCCTAAATCTGTTTCCTTCCTAATAACTTGTTTAAGTTCTGCTGATTATATCTTTTAGGTGTAATTTTGCAAAACTATGTAGTTGTACAGTGTATGAACATTAGACTGCAAAAGTTTATTTTTCCCCTTAGTTTTTAAAAATTATTTTAAAAGAAGCGTTCATTGAAAATTATCTCTGCCAGACCATTATCTTCTGAAAAGATAATGAAACCTGTAATTTGCTCACTCTGCTGGCAGTGTTTTTGTAGGCTTTGAAGTTCTCTGTTTAGTTAAGTTCAGTCTCAGTGTGATAGTTTTTTAAAATGTAAAATTCCAGTTTTCTACATACTCTAAAAACGTGTTTGACAAAAATTTTCTGAAAAGTTGATGTATTCATATAGTTCAGAATGCTTTAAAAAGTGGCAGGTTTATAATCTGTTATATATCTTGAATAATTCTATAGGGTTTTTTGCTTTTTTCTTTTTTCTTCTTTTTTTTTTTTTTTCTCCTTTTTTTTTTTTCTGTGGTAGATATGGTCCGGAAAAAGAACCCCCCTCTAAGAAACGTTGCTAGTGAAGGTGAGGTACAGACCCTTGAGTCTACAGGTACTGAAAGTGAAGAGTCTGGAAGGAAAAAAGAATTTTCCGCAGAGCAGATGCAAGAAAACACTGACCAGGGTGATGCGGCAGAGTTAAATAACAAGGAGGAACTTTGCACGCATGTCCAAGAGCCATCTTCCAGCATTAAAAAGGACTTGAAAAGCTCAGTGCTGAGTGAAAAGGCTGGCTTCAATTATGAAAGCCACAATAAGGGAGGAAATGTTCCATCCTTCCCTCATGATGAGGTGACAGACAGAAATATGCTGGCTTTCTCATCTCCAGCTGTTGGGGGAATCTGTGAGCCCTTGAAGTCTCCTCAAAAATCAGATGCAGATGACACCCAAGATGTGGTCTGTACCCCGTCAGGAGATGCAGCGGAGACAAATGAGGAGCATCAGATGTCGCCAAAAGCTTCAGATGAAACAGTGCAAGTGCAAAGTGGTCAAACTGATGGCCAAGGCTCAAGCCCGGTCCCCATGGCCTCAAAAAACCCACAAGTGCCTTCAGATGGGGGTTTAAGGCTGAACAAATCTAAAGCAGATTTGTTGGTAAATGATAACCCAGATACGGCGCCTCTGTCTCCAGAGCTTCAGGACTTCAAATGCAACATCTGTGGATACGGTTACTATGGGAACGACCCCACAGATCTCATCAAACACTTCCGCAAGTACCACCTAGGACTGCACAACCGCACCAGGCAGGATGCTGAGCTCGACACTAAAATTTTGGCTCTCCACAACATGGTGCAATTCAGCCACTCCAAAGACTTCCAGAAAGTCAACCGCACTGTGCTTTCAGGGGTGCTGCAGGACATCAATTCCCAGAGGCCTGTCTTACTGAATGGGACTTACGATGTGCAGGTTTGTATTTCCCCAGCCTCCCCGCTTCTGCTAACTGTCCTCTCAACTGCAAAGTCGGTCGCTTTGCAAAGCCTCTCCTACCTACGTGATTAATGTATTTCATACAACCTGCTCAGGCCGTAAGAACAGTTTTGGTCTATTTTAGCCAGGCTTTCTGCAGGTCTGCTGAGCGTCTTGTCGAGTAGAGGAGTACTTGGCTTTTTGGCCAGTGATATTTCCGTGTACGATTTAGTCGTCGTGGTAATCAATAGCAAAAGAGCTCATTCAGCAAGCAGGCGAATTGCTGAATTGGTAATCATATCTGAAGGATTCGCTGTTATGGGAAGAAAAGAGCAAATAATAATGAAAAATAACAACCAGACAGACAAAAGACAGCAGCTGGAAATTAAAAATGTAATCCTAAATTATCAGCTGCCTGGAGTCAAGATTTGGCTTATTGATTCTTTATTAAGATAAAATAAATGGCAAGTCTTGGCAACTCTAAAGTTGTCTAGTGCCAGAAAAACAAGATACATAATGGGTATTTGAAAAGTTTCAGAAAGCAACAGTAATCCACAGGTTAGTGGAGTCATGTTAGTGAACCTGCAAGGAAAGGACTATTGCCTCAGTCATTTTCTGATCTAGTTGGAACAGGGAAAAAATTACTGATATTGGTACAAAAAAATTTTTTTTTAAACCTTATTTTTACTGGGAAAGAATGGACTCAAAAGCTTTTTCATGGAGTCTCTTTTAGTTTCTTATCAGCTAGTATTTAATTAATTTTAAAAAAATTGATGCTGCTTTAAAAAAAAATGCTCTCATGAGTAAGCTGAGAGATGCAGTAGGATACCTCAATATTCTATGCTATAAAAATTCATATTTGAAGAAAAAAAATCAGTAACAAAGTTTGCATACAAAACAAATTCAAATGTCCATCCAATTTCAAGATCATGTTTGCGTAGGACATGATGTCCGACCTGCTGGTAATCGCCAGACAAAACTCCAGGGTATGTTAAAATAAAAAGGTAGAAGGTGGGAAATGTTTAATAATGCTTGCAGAGACCGTAGCTATAAGACAGAAATTTTGCAAAAGGGGTTAAGGTGGTTAACATCTAACTTAGGTAAGAAGCTGAAACCAGAACACAAGTCAGGAACTTGAAGCTTTTTCAGTCATTTAAACTTTTCCTATTTTTTCAGAAACTCTGCAACTTCTTTGTGGAGCAGAAAATCAAATTAAGGTTGTTATTACGTGTAAAAGCTGCAATCTTTGAACTGCTGTCTTAGTAAAAGATCACTTCACTGTCTCGTGTCAGACACTCTCTCCTGTCCAACTGTGATTAGAAAGCAAATACGTGATTTAGCTAAAAGAGGTTAGAAGTGAATAATGTCAGAATGTGAAACGATGGTTTATAATTAGCACATAGTATGATGTTAATACCTGGATTTCCTGCTATAGTTTCAGTTTGCTGACTCTGGGGACAGCATCTTAGAGCAACTGATCCATGCTGTCAGGAAGACATTCAAACTGGAACAGCTCAGGCATACAGTATAGAGGAATTTGAGTTTCTAAACACACTTTCATTTCCTCCAAACAATTGTTTCGTTAGGTCCTTAGTTATTTATAGGAAAGTTTATTCTTGATTAGAATGAGCTGGACACTTTTCCTATGCAGTGCTTTCAGAAATAAAACAGATGTGTGAGCTATCTCTGTTTGAACTGATATAAGTAGAAATAAAACAGCTGAACCTAGACTATACTTGTCTACTAAACCCTGGCAGTAAGATACTGCAGGGGAGACAAAACGCGGTAGGAAACAGCCCATAGATAATCTACTTAAGATCAGTCTTTTCTCAGACGAAAAACATTTTCCAAAATAGAACAGACAGCCTATACAATGTTGGCAATTTATTTTAAAGAAAAAAAAAAAATTGGATCTGGACACTTAATTTTTAAGAGTGCTAATTTTCCCTGCCCAATTTGGGAAGCGAAGATTAAATAAGCTTTTGTGCCAAATGCCATACTTCATCACTTGCACATGCACCAGATGTTGATCCAGAACATGTCAGAAGATAAGTAACTGATTAATATTTTTATACTTTCTCCTCCCCCACTCCTGATATAGAGCAGCTTTGTGAGATTCATAAGCACAGTAAAAGAACATTTGAAAATCCCCTTTGCACCCACACATGTTTATATTGCTACTATGTCCATTTTGGAGGGGATTTTTCTCAGGCATCTGAATGGCTGGCATCTCCTGCTGCAACGAGGGGTCATATCGATTGGAGCCCTGGTTAAAACTGGTTCAGTCAAACTCCTGTGTAACATGGAGAGGAAACTTGAACCTGAACAATTGGTTCATCTAAACAACATTATTTTGTATAGGTACTGGGCTAAAGGAAAATAATCCCTTTGTAATTAACTTGAAATAGCAGTGGATGCAGCTTAAGGTCTGATTTATTGATCCCATTGCATTTGACAAACACTTCTGTTGTAGCTGGGGTGGAAGCTATCGATGGATTTATGGTCTCAGGCCAGGGAGCTGGGTGCAGAAGCCAAAGGATGAAGACGACTGACTTTGATCTGGCTCACAGTGGTCAAAAACCACAGTATATGAACATTTATAGTAGTGAGGGATGATATTCAGCCCCATAGTTTGCATTTATAACAAAAGCAAACAGAAGGCAATGGAAAAATGTCTGAGTGCAGAAAAAACCAGTATCTCCTATCCTATCTGCAGATGTAGGGATGTGGTCCCTTTGCCAAGGGCTTAGAAGAAAGAAATCAAATGCATTTTTGGACTTATACCACAGAAGTGAAGTCTGTCCTAGAAAACTTAACAACCCCTTCCCCCCAACCAACCCTCCACCCCCAACCCTAAACCCAGCTTTTAGGGTTTATTTTTGTATTGCAGTCAGCAAAACAGTAGGGATACACATTTGGCTTCACATCCAGGTATGCAAATGTTGGGACCGTGTTTTGTAGCACCTAAAGAGGATTTGGCTGGGAACTGTGTAAATAATCCAATCTTTCTGGCCTTACTACTGTGTAGACTTTTACTTGATTTGAATATTTAATGCAGCAAGATTCCTTTGCCGCCTTTGAAAATGTTATTTTGTTTTGAAAATCTCCTGTATTTTTTGTTTCCATTTTTATCCCTCAGAGGTTTTTGGTTTGTTTGAGTTACAATAAAATCCATAGGATTGGGTAAAATCACTGAGCTGTTTCTGGGAGATTAACTTTCTTGCCAGTATAGATTTCAGAAAACATTTGCTAGCACATCTCTGAATTCCCAGAGAATATGTTAATCAGATTTATTGCTTTTATCAGAATAATATTTGAAGTGAGTTCAATGGATCCACTTTTGCTGATGCCCCTCATTACTTTGTCCTCACATTTATTTAATTGATCAGTCTCTATAGGCAGCTTTGTCTTGCTGGATATTTTAGCCTGTGTATGGCTTTGTGGACGTGTCTAAAGCAGTAGACTTTAGACCAGATCTAAAGACCTCACTTAAAGTAAAATTCAGGTGACTAAGTTAACAGCTATGATGCCTGAAACAATTGCTTTGCTGCTGTATGATTAAGTCACCTTCTGTGTTTGATCTAATGACTCTTTAATGTATATGGAAAGGTCTGGAGACAGGCAAGTTGCCGGCAAGCAGGCAGGAGTCTTTTTTTTTCCATCCCCCAATTTTTTTATGAGTAGTGAGCAGGACAGCTTCAACAGAAAGGCTGGAGAGTGCTGTCTTCCACATATCAGCTTATAGCGAAGGGGTAGGACATTGCCTGGCGAGGGAGAAGCAGCAGCCTGGGTCCCCTCTGACAGAGCAAGGAAAGGAGCCTACTTTTCCTGTTTCCTGAACAAGTGTTCAAGGCATTAGGCTATTGTATAAAAGGGAGCATGACCCCATTTCCTGATACGTTTTAGAAGAAAACAGTGTCCCTCAAAGAAAGGACAGAAACGTCTGCATTCAGGTGAGGGTTTCAGATGGCATATCCCGAGGGAGAAGGGTATTCGTGCAGCCATGAATAAAGACATATTGCAGTGCTCAGCAGTTCTTACGGTTGACTCCAGGCAGCTTCACATTGTGTGTGCTACCCTCGAGGAGCTTCCTGCTCAGCACGGCCCTGGTTCTGGAGCTTATTGTCACAGACCTACCTTCTCTTACATTCAGCCATTAAAGAGATTCAGATTTAGTCTGACAGTACTAAAAAGTGTTTTGTTTTGGTTGTTAAATCCAGCCCTCCCATTTTGATTGTTTCATGGGTTTAGATAGTAGACTGCCATATAAGATGACAAATTTCTGAAAAGCCACGGACTGATAAAAACCATCCAAAAGTTTCTTGATTGTATTTCGGTGAGCCTGGGGGGAAAAAAAAATTTAAAAAGTATCATGTTATCTAACTATCCCAGAGACTAATGAGAGACTGGTGGCTTTTTTTTTTTGTTTGTTTTATGGTTCTATATAATCAGAGTTGTCCTATATCACTCAGCCTAATCCTTTGTCATATATGAATATGAGTGACAGGTTTTCCAGGATTTTCACAGCAACCGAGAACACTTCTGGATGTCCAGCTACCAGGCAGCTCAGTGTCCTAGAAAGTGGCAGAAGTGCCTACGCACACGGAGTGTGTAAAGCTCTTCCTTTTGTCTCCTTTATAAATCAGTGGTGAGCGCCATATGCCTACACAAAGTTATGCGTGTGTGGTTTTTAGCATTCTGGATTTCAATATATCAAATCTGGCAGCTTTTCTGTTCTCATGTTAGAAGTGTGTGACTAGTATCAAGTCTGGTCTAACTAGGATTCAGCTGAATGAGAACCAGTGGTTTTATTAGTAGCTTCTGCTTTTTATCCTCCAGTTTTATATTAGCAGTTTGAATATGAAGCTGTGAAGGTAAGACTAAAAAAACTGGAGAGGGTCTGTTGGGCTACAGATGTAGTCAACATCCCTTCTCATGTTAAAGGTTTTCCTCTACATTTTTAGTGGTTGTGGCAAAGGGACTCTTGCAGATATGATGAGAATCTAGACTGGAGGCATAAACAAGTACAGCATTTACTTTTGTACTGGTAACATCAAACATTCTTGAAGTTCAACTTTGTCATCAAGTGGGCTTCCTACAAAGCGACATTGATACATAACTAGTTGACATGAGCAAATGAAAACATGTATGTGAATGAATTTCATTTTCCTCACACGCTTAGACAAATGGATCCAAATTTTATATGGTTCGTCTTATTGACTAGAGCTCAATTGTCGATAAAACAGGAATTAGATCTAAATAAACTGACCAGTATTGCTGGATATGACATATGCTGATCTCTTGAACTAGATTGTGCTGCACTAGACCTTGAAGGGTGTGCTAGAACAGAACTTGTATGAAGGTGTGATGTCCCAGAAGGCCCATTTCATCTGTCAGCCGTATTGTGGACTCTCCCTGGGGACTTCCCTGCTTAAGCTGAAGGCTGTCAAGCTATCTTGGGTGTTGCACCTGCGTGTGTGCATACCTGTTTATTTTGAGTCTTATTTCTGAGTCATGCTCAGGCTTGGAGACTGCCTTACACACTGAAAGAGACACCTCATGAACACAACAGTCGGTCATCTCTTCAACCACAGACATGAAAAGGTGGAGAAATGGGTGGTGGTAAAACACACACATATAGATAGATATACATTCATATGCACGTGCTTGTGTGTGTATACATATATGTCCTTCTTTTTCTCATATATATCTGCATACACGTATATGTAGAAATACTATGTGAAAAAGCACCTGTAGTCTTATAGACATCTAAATTCTATATTGACTATAGCTCATAAGTAATGATTTATATTGTTATATGTGGTAGAAGTTCTTTATATCATTTCTGTGGCAACCTTAGCAAGTTTACTATTCAGAATGATATGCAGTGATTTACAGCATGTCAGCTGCTAAATAGTGAGTACCTGGGAACATTCACTTGCTCTGTGACAAAAATGTGCTATTTTAGCCTTCTTTCAGTGAGAAGTAGTCTACCCTTATATTAGAGCATTCAGCTGGGGCAGTTATACAACTGATGTGATGTATGTTCACAGCCTTCAAGGCAAAGTTGTTTATGTGTTAATATTCCTTATCTTTATGACAGAGATATCTGGTAGTGTTTGAAGAGAGGTTAATCAAGAAAGTTGGTAAGACTAGTAATAGTCACGGATATATTTAAAGAAAGAAACTGCTAAGCTAGCCCACAGAATGAAGAGAGCTCAAAAAATGAAGTTACGGGGGAAAAAGGAAAGCAGTTAGGTTTTCTTCTGGTGTAAATTAGTGCAAGTTTGCCTTGAAGTCTGTGAGGCTGTGTGAGTTTACAGTAGCCAAGGAACTGTCTGGTAATTTTATCTGTACAGAGAGAGAATAGAAGGGATGGTGCTTCTTTCAGGTGCTGGTTATTAGTCTGCTAGCAAATGAAAAGTCTTGATTCTGTGTTCCTTACTTTTGTTGTTTTTGCACATCTGATTTCCTGACCTTAATTTAAGTCCTGTTATTGTTCTGTCACAATCTTTGTTTTAAAAATACCTTTTAAAATGCCAAAAACCATACTGGCTTCAATGGCAACAGAATAAATCTTGAGAAGAATACACTCATCTTGAATGAATGTAACCCAATAGTTCGCTTTCTTGTTTTGGTAAGTACAAATAGCCCAGAAAGCCAGGAGTTTGCCCTGAGTCTTTGCCTCACGTGTGCAGCATAGTTCTGTCTAAACACAGTACGATAAATACTTTTAAGAAGATACTCTGAAGATTCTCTTAGTTTTACATGCAGAGAGTGAGCGAGTGTGATGGAGTGGTTCTCCGTAGTGGAGGTTAGAGAATTGGGTGGTGTTACACAAACTTGCATGAAAGCCAGGAATCTGTTCTGGCCTGCACGACATGAAGAACTTCGTAAATGTGGGATGGTTAAAATGTTCTGGATGCTATATTGCACAAAGCAAATGAATAAACAAGAGCATTAGAAAATATTTTAGGATTAGAAGATTAAGAGTAATTGGCAAAGGCAGACTGGATGTCTCAGGAGATTGGTAAGGGATCTGGAGCCTTTTACCTCCTGATTAGCCAAAGATGTAACCCAGGTAATCAAAAAAAGAAGGTTTATTAACGTTTGATGTTCAAATGCAGATGGTTGGTCTAGTTTCTAATCAGTAGTTGCAGAAGAAGCCACGGGTCAAAGACAGCTTTGCCCTGTGCGTGTAAGCCTGGCAGTTGAATCTCTTACGTGGATATAGGCCACTAGTTTCTGCAGGTAAAATTTTCTTCATGAAACGTATGATTAGAGGAGCTGGGAGACTTCGTCTTCCTTGGTAATTTTTTTCATTTTCTGTAAGCATTATTTGTAAACTGCTTTGGTGTAATAAAATTTAGGACTGAACTTCGAAAAGGAGGTGGGAGAAGAGAGTAGGGTAGCATTTGGATCAAGGGCAGATTAAATATCAAAGACACTTTTTAAAAAAAACTTGAAAGTACCTCTCCTTGCCCAAGTCCATCTGTCCCATGAAATCATTGTTTTCAGTCTGACTAATTAAGGTGTTATAGACATATCTGTTGGAAACATACAGTGCAATTACACAGCTTTGTTGAAGTACTTGCAACACGCTTTAGTAAGTACATCTTGAAACATGTCAGTTAATGTTATCTTTTCTCCTCTTTCTGGCTATTTTTGGAAATGCGCGTGGTGTATGAGGAGATAGCTTAGTTGTATTAACACGTGAACTTCAGTCCTTGCAGTAAATTCTTTCCCAGCCTTTTAGATTTTGATAATTTTCCCCATTAATGGATGAATTAAGAGTTTTGAGTTTCAGGGAGTCTTACTGTGAAATATGTTTCAGTTTAATCCCAGACTGAGACATGGCTTTGAAGAGCAGTTTTTCAAGAATATCAGTGCAACCATCTCAACTGCAATAATGGAGAACGCATTCTAATAGCCATCTTCCTTTATACAGTATAATAATACCAACTATGTTAACCAAAATTGAGGTGCTGCAAGGAGTAAGTGATAATCCCAAGGTCTCACAAGCAAGCGACAGCAAAAGAAAGCACTAAATCAGGTTTTCACAGTCCAAACAGATGCTTTATAGAATCATAGAATAGTTTGGGTTGGAAGGGACCTTTCAAGGTCATCTAGTCCAACCCTGCTGCAACGAGCAGGGACATCTTCAACTCAATCAGGTTGCTCAGAGCCCCGTCCAACCTGACTTTGAACGTTTCCAGGGATGGGCCATCTACCACCTCTCTGGGCAACCTGTGCCACTGTTTCACCACCCTCATTGTGAAAAATTTCTTCCTTAGGTCTAGTCTAAATCTACCCTCTTTTAGGTTAAAGCCATTAACCCATGTCCTATCGCAACAGGCCCTGCTAAAAAGTCTGTATATTAGGTTCCCTTTAAAAAGAAAATTATGAAGATTATTTTTCTTCTGTGCTTATTGAGGGAACTGTTGATCTATAGGTGCTCTTACATTTCCAGTGAAAGCTGTACCTGTACTTGTGACTGCCACTAGTTATGTCAGCTGGCACTTTGGACTCCACTGCTGTAATAGAATTGCAGAATTTTAGCATTGCTTTTGTTTAGTTTCTTCTTTATGTTCAGGAGGAGTGTCTACTTAAAAAAACCAAACAACTCTGTCAGGGCAAAGCAGGGGACTAGGTTTTGCTGGGATCAGAATGAAATAGGGGAAGAAACACAAGAAGCTATCACTTCTGATACCACACAGAGATGTGCATATTGATTTCTAGGGGGTGTGTATGTATGTATGTATTTACTTATTTATTTTCCCATTCTCTTTCTACTTTATTTTTCCTCTTTCTGGGACAGGTCAGAGAGAGCAGGAGGTTAAGGACAATTACATACCCCGTGAAGGAGTATAGTGGCTGTACATAGAGATAGGATATATAACTGAAAAATCTGAAAGTCAAGCCAAGACTCGAGCAGAATGCATGAATCCAAACAGTTCTGCAAATGTGTAGACTTCTTCCCAGTTTGGCTGGCTGAAAGCTGAAACAGCTTCAGTTTATACCATCACTTCAAGTGCTTCTCCCAACCTTTTTGCATGGAAGCGAGTTTCTTCAGTCCTCTTTAGCTGATGACCCCCAAGGAGGCTTTCAGTGGGTTTTGCTATGCGTGAAAAATGGCTGTTGAGTGTAATAACATTGAGATGACTGTGTGTTACCTTTCACGTACATGCTCTCCTAATAGGATGCATTATTTTGAATTGTGGCAGTGTAGTCAGGGAAATGCCAACCCAATAGTAGCTAATCAATTACATTCCAGTGCTGTAAAGATTGTGTGTGTCCCCTCCATTGCAAGAGGTTAACACAAATAGTGTGACAATACTTCGTTCTATTTTATCCTCTTGTGATGCAGAGAAGGATGTATTAGCATGGGACATAAATTTGCTATGTAGGCCACTAAGCAGGATTAGCACAAGTTACAGAAATGATGAGATTTACAGTCCACTGTATAAAATGCTAGTACTAATAATATGGTTTTCTGATGTTCAAAAATAAAAGTGTTATTAGCAATGAACAGCAGCTGGGATTATTGTCACTCACCGTTTCTAACTGGTGTCCACAGAGTGTCTGCAAAATAGGTTTGTTTTTGATAGGCTCAGTTGAGAGTAATGGATGTCTTTACTCATGAGAGACACTTAAGGTAACGCATTTTGGCCAGTTTTCTGTGCATGCATAGAATGAACATAAGTGTCTAATTAAATGAGCAAAACCAGATCACCTTGCAACTTGTGTAATCGTGCAGAGAGCTGCTGTTATTTTCTGTTTACCATAATTCCATCAGTGCTTTCTTTAAGTTGTCTTTCAACACTATTGAGACTTTGAACATTGAAATAATGCAGTGGATGGAGACCTGACGTGCCGGATACTGTGGAGCAGGCCCAAATCCTGCTGCTGTCAGTGGATCAGGCTCACCATGTCTTTGTCTCCAGCTCTTGCTAGCTATAAAATGAATGAAATGAGGTATCTCCTGCAGTACGGAAGATCTGTTAAAACATCCCTCTTCCAAAGAACCTCTTCAAAACCAAATTCATAACTTGATACCAGAACTCGGAGCCTCAGTTTAAGTGAAAATGTTAGTACAGCGAAGTCCTAGCTATTTGGCTGCCCGACTCACCATTGCCTGAGATATCCTTCCTAAACAAACAGAAAGCAATTTTCAGTTTACTTAAGAAAATGTTTTAACCAGTACATGGGAATTGTGCTTGCTTTAAAAAAAAGAAAAAGGAATTGGAGACTGAATAGCAGCAGCTCGTTATATCATGGTTTAGCAACGCATTGACTCACTATAGATGGTCAATTCTGATGGGATACAGAGGATAGCATCTCATTCTCCGAGCTAAATGGCTAAAAGGCCTGTGTATTATATGCATTTAAAACTGTTTACATTTCATGCTCTCTGTATGTCTTGAGTCTTTCCGTATGGTGTGATACCGAATGAGCAGTGATCACGTTTTCTCTGTGGCACAGCTGTTGAGGAGGAGAAGAAAAATAATTATACCATTTGCCTAACGCATTACAACTGAATCCTGCAGAAATGTAGCAATGCACTTACTGGTTGGGAGGATGGAAATCAGACTCTCGGTGGAAATTTTATATTCCCTGTAAGGCATCTCTTGGGTGTAAAAATTGAGAACGTGGCACAAGGAAGCTTCCGCCCATATCCTTGATCTAGTGGTGTAGGCTGGATGATGGCAAAGGAGGATTTTGGGTGTAAAGAGGAATTATCTTCTGGATGCTGTATGCCATTTAGTATTCAGGAAAAGAAGTAGAGCAATGGTGACATTTTTCTCAGGAGATTTTTTCTTTGGCCTTCAAACCAGTTGTACAGGAGCAGCAAATCTCGCCTGATGTCACGGCCAGGTGTGGTGCACTCCTGGGAAGGGCAGGCCTGCCTGCTGTGAGAACACGGGGTTTAATAACATAAGCCCTGGAAGCCTTGTTTCCTTCCTGCAGACCATTTTTGCTCAGAGATCATGAGAACAGTTAAGTAGACCTACCTTCTTTTTTTTTTTAAATTAGTGATGTCACAGACATGGGTGTGGTAGGTTCCTTTGCCACATGCCATTTTTCTACTGTAGTTTTTCCATTCTTGTTTTCCTAAATTGAGCTCTGTGCATGAGAAAGAACAGAAGATTTCCTTGGAGAATGTCTGCACTGAGTAATCTTTGAGAAAACCGTCTTTTGTTTCGGACATCAGCCACTGTGGCTGTGTTAAAAGGCGTCCTGGCAGATACTCGATACTCCTGTAGGAACGGTCTTTATAAAAATTGGTCATACTCCGACCCAGCAAACTGAATTTGTTATTTCAAATTTAATTTTTGTTTGCTCATATTTAGAAAGCAATTCTCTTGGACTGTTAAGTATGAATATGATGAAGACATCTAAGTGTATTGAAAGAAAAAGACTGAGGGCCCATTCTTGTGTTCCACACCTAGTATAGACTCCCAGCAAAGTCTCCTGTCAAAAGGTTCACAGATACATGAACTTCTATCAATGACATGATGTAGTGACTTAATGAAGGAAGGAATAGTCCTATTGGAGAACATTGAATTAAGAGCATGTTGTGTACGTGTGCTTCAGTTTCCCCAAATGTATGTATTTTTTTTTTCATATGGAATATATATTCAGCTATGTGAAACATTTCAAAATCTTGAGCAACAAATGCTAAATACATGAGGGTATATGTATGATATCTTACTACATTAGTACAACCGAAAATGGTGGTGGTGGTTAATGAAAGAGGCTTATCAATTAATTGCTCTCTATTTCTCTTTTTTTTCTTCCTTGCTATTTGAATAAATCTACGGGGGAGCTAAAATTACCTTATTCTTTATTCACAGGTTACTTTAGGTGGAACCTTTATTGGAATTGGGCGGAAAACTCCAGATTGCCAAGGCAACACCAAGTACTTCCGCTGCAAATTCTGCAATTTCACCTACATGGGCAACTCCTCCACTGAACTAGAGCAACACTTCTTACAGACTCACCCAAACAAAATGAAAGCAGCCCTTCCCTCCTCTGATTCTGGTAAAACTTCAGAGAAAAACTCCAATAAATCCAGTCCTACTCTTCGACCGTGTGATTCTGGAGACTTGGGGAAGTGGCAAGACAGAATCACTGTAAAAGCAGGAGATGATACACCAGTTGGATATTCGGTGCCCATCAAGCCAATAGATTCCTCTAGACAAAATGGTACCGATACAACCAGTTACTACTGGTGTAAATTTTGCAGTTTCAGCTGTGAATCGTCCAGCTCATTGAAACTATTAGAACATTACAGCAAACAGCATGGGGGAAGCCAGGCAGGAAGCCTTCACCCAGATCTGAATGATAAGCTTTCTAGGGGATCTGTCATTAACCAGAATGATCTAGCCAAAAATGCAGATGGGGAGTTAGTGACAAAGACAGAAAAGGGTGCGAGTGTGGCAAAAAAGAAAGACTTGACTAGCAAAGGAGCAGAGGACAGCATGGTGACAAGCTACAACTGTCAGTTCTGTGACTTTAGGTACTCAAAGAGCCATGGCCCAGATGTAATAGTGGTGGGCCCGCTTCTCCGTCACTATCAGCAGCTCCACAACATTCATAAATGTACCATTAAGCACTGTCAGTTCTGTCCCCGAGGCCTCTGCAGCCCAGAAAAGCACCTTGGAGAAATTACTTATCCATTTGCTTGCAGAAAAAGTAATTGTTCCCACTGTGCTCTCTTGCTTTTGCACCTGTCTCCAGGGGTGACAGGAAGCTCTAGAGTCAAACACCAGTGCCATCAGTGCTCATTCTCCACTCCCGACGTGGACGTTCTCCTGCTCCACTATGAGAATGCACACGAAGCCCAAGCGTCTGATGTCAAACCAGAAACAAACGCCCTGCCAGGGGCAGAGGGGCCGCTGACGCTCAAGGAGAACAAAGAACACTCATGTACCAAATGTGACTTTACCACCCAGGTGGAAGAAGAGATTTCCCGACACTACAGGTACAGTGCAGTTTCAAATGATTAATGATAGGAACCCAAACAAACAGCCCTCCCTTAGTTCCTTAATTAAATGTCACCGTTCCCCAAATATTTGAGGAAACTAGAAATCAAAATATGAATGCGTATAGATATAAATCCTGACAGCCAAGGTCCAATCCAACATCCACTTTGTTTTGGAAAACCATCAGCTAAGTTGGTGGATTTAATTATACATTTAAACCTGTGCAAAGAAGAGGGAGATTTGGATTTGTGTGTAGACGCTGAAGTTCCAGCGTATTTGAGGTTTGGTCAACTATTTTCCACCCAGAATCTTTTAGATACTATTTTAGTTTAGTTTTTTTACCAGAAAGCTGGCATTTTCATTCAGTAGGGGAACACAAATGGCTTTACTTTCCAAGATAGACTATGAATCCTTTCATGCTCCGTAACAGTGCTTCAATGTACTACCTTTTTGTAGTATTTTCCATTCCCAAGTCCAGCAACACAATAATTAATTTAAGAGCATTCCACTGCTGTTTTGGTGTTGGTTTCACACTGGGAGCAGACACTCTTTTGTCTGTTGATGTCATCCCCCAAGATCCTTTTGCAGATGCTTATTTTCGTGTTGCTGGTTTACAGTGTCGTTCTATTTATTTTAAATGCTAATGTTCCTATTTGGAGGTGGACTCAGCCAGTCTCCTGACTCAGTCTGACACAATGTCATAGTGGCAGCCAACTCCCTGCTAAACTTCTTGGGTCAGTTCCTGGGCTGTTGTAAACTGGCAGTCCAGTTTACATCAGAGGAGGAGCTGGCTCTTAGGCTTTGTAAAGAGCAACAGTTATGTGCCGCTGCAAAAGCAATGTTAAATATTAGAAGATCATGCCGAATATGTTAATAGTTAAGGCTAATGCGTCAACAACAACGGAAAACTCAGTATCTATCTCATCTAAAAGATCTTTGCGTGGAAGCCAGCTAGAACGAAGACAAAAGAAGATGCATTTTCAAAGCTAAAGCTTTGTTAAAAGCTCAAGAAACTGTGCCATGTTTAATAGATTCCAAGACATCCAAAATTAACAAAGGCAGACTGGGGCATGATACTTTAATAGAGATTAAAGCTGGGGGCATCCAAATGTTGCCCAACAGAGGGCTGCATTGGCAATGTATCAGGAGTCTATTTAAAAAAAAAAAAAAAAAAGAAGGAGCAGATTGCTCATCTTTAATTTGGAGTTAGGGCCCACGGAGGATTCAGGTCCCAGCATGCAGTGCCCCAGTTTTGATCCAAGTGGGCCTCAGGGATGTTGTGCGGATTAATTAGTTAATGTTTGTAAACTGCTTTGAAGATGAAAAGTGGTATCTAAGTTCCAAGCATTATTATAGCAGCTTTGAGCCATGCTGTAGAACTCCATAGGCAGCACTTTGTCCGCCGCTGGGGCATGGCACGATCTTTTTTTAGTGGTTAAATAACTGGAAGATTGAAATGGCTCCTTGACTGAAAAAAAGCACTTTTATTTTGCTGCAGCTGGTAATTTAAGTTTTAACAAGCACGCCTAGTTAAAATCCTTTTTCCCAAGGAAAGGAGAAGCCATGACTTTCAAAACTGAGTGCTAAGTCGGGGACGGGGCAGCAGTAGCTTCTCCTTTGCAGGGCTCAGCACCCTGCGGCTCTGGCAGTTGTCACCAGGAGCTGCGCTTCGGAAAGTCAAGAGATGCAATTAAGCATTCGGATCTCAACTTGTTTGTCTAAAATTAGTCTATTCTGTTTAAGACACTTGAACAATGTATTTTTCTAAGTCTTCAGTCTACGACATTATTGAGTACTCTGAGGATGTTGTGTAATTAAAGCAAAGTACAACATCTCCGTAACAGCCAACTTCTTTCCCTTCCTCCTGCCCTCCCCCCTTTTTAATTTGAGTTTTGTTTCTTTTCTACGTGTGCTGCTGCTGTTTTTCCCTACTGTGCACCTTCTTTGAAATCACAGAAGTTAGTTCAGTTTGTGGTAGGTACTCTGTAATGGCCAACACCAGCAAGTTTTATTGCTTTTCTATGCCTAACCCAGTTTTCATAGTTTTCACTCTATCAAACTAAGACAAATGGAAAGAGAGACTTTTGGGGCACTATAGCTTCTATATTATTATTATTATTATTATTATTACCACCAGGCCTTTTGTTTGTTTGTTTATAGAAGTTTTGCATGTATTGGATATGTATTTTCTTTCCCTTTTTGTATTTTATGAACTGAAGATAAAGAATAATTCAGATTTTAAAAAGTAGAATTTCTATAAAATAGTCGTGTTAGGGAGTTATGTGACACACAGAAACGTGCTGATGTGGAATCAGCTCACATCCTGGCTGGCCTTCTCTGTGGCTTCATCTGAGTTTGTCTCAATAAAGCTGTTATGCCACACATTATGTATTTCTGATGTATTTAAAATGCTATGCATGCACATATATAAATGGACAGGTTTTAGATATAATAAGGAGCTGAATGGATTCTAATGGTAAACATGATAATAAGCATTAATGTGGTGGCAGAGAGTGTTCTGTCATTCGCATATTTAAGTCTACCCTTGATAATCTGTGAGTATCGGAGCTGGCTTTAGATGCTACTTACATCTTTTAGTTCACGTATTTTTTGTCTGCATTTTTGATTATTTTCACTTTTGAGTCATACGCGTGAACAGCACGCATGCTTAATTTATTTTCTTTTTATTTTATTTCCTTTTGGCTCCACATCTACAATTTCACTATGTCTGCTAGCTAACAAGTTTTCTGTGTCCCAGTATTATTCCTTTGCAGCCATGTATTTGCAAGAGTATTAGAATTTGCAAAAGTGGTTCTTTCCAAGTTTTCTGTCTACAGAAACGTATACTTACACTTAACGTTCATTCAATATTTCTTGACATCATTATTTGAGAGCTGTTCAGTTAAATTTGAAGTTAAGAAATCACATTGCACTTGAGTTTACTTGTATTTAAACCTCACTAAAATGTGCTTACTCAGATAAATCCCCAGAAGGTTTATTGGCCTCTATTTTCTACTAATTCTGCTACTACACATTTTCCATTATACCTCTGAGGAATCAGGTACTCTTCATGTTAATTTTGAAGCTTAATTTTTCCTCAAAACTGTCTGGTATTCTGATGAGCTAAAAGATGCCAACACTTGTAATTTAGATAAAAATCATACTGAGTATTTGCGGAAATTTTGCATGTTGGATCACTTAGTCTAGAGATTATTTTCCTGCTTGCTCCAAAATAATTATTTTTTATTTTGATTTTTTCCTTAAAAATGAAAGAGGCTTCTTGCGGAGTGGTTTGTTTTTTAATTTTGCTAAAAGATGTGGGAAAACCATGCATTTTCTCATTTTTGAAAAAATTGGATTTTTTCATGTAAATCCTTATTTATCAAAAAAGACTTTGACAGAAAGTATTTGATTGGTGCTAGTAGTAATTAAAAATGCTGTGCTGAAAAATGCTTTAAACCCTCTTAAAAAAAAACGACAGTGTAGTGATTCATTAACCAACTGCAAAATATAAAAAGAAAAAAGAAAGGCACACAAATAAAATACAAGTTTTGGCAATGAGGTGGAATCAGTTCTTTAATAAAGAGACATTATGTTGAAAATGTGGATGACAGCCGTTATGTAGGGTTTTCTTCTGAAATTAATTTTGAATTAAATTAATTCGCTACCTCTTTAAAGGTAAATGGAGCAGGGGGGTCAAAGGCAAAGGGGTACTTGGGTCTTGCGCATCAAGGGATCGGGGCGTCGGAACTGTCTCTCCCCCTCCCACCGGCAGGCAGCAGAAGCTGGAGCAGGGTCTTAGACGTGCAGATTATGGAAATGTGGAGCCTTTGGGACACTTCCCAGAGAAGCCAACCAAGGGCAAAAGTGTAAATTGAGGCCCACCAGCTCCTGTTTTTTCTCCGGCAGAGCAGGAGCCTTCACTCTTGAACAATAGCAGCAGCTGCGAGGACCTTTTCCATCCCCCTGACACCTTAATTCACTGCTCTGAACTTGTTTGCTCTTGCCAATGGCTTTTGCTCTCCTTTCATCTCAGCCCTACTCTCTGCTCTGCCCATTCTCCTCCCTTTTCTGTCCCTCTGCTGAATTTTCTTGCTTGCTTTCCTTGCTGTCTTTCCTTCTGAATATTTTCCACTCCCCACAAGCCTGAATGCAGCACCCATCCCAAAACTGAACTTTCTTACAAGCCTGTTTCTTCATGAGAAAGATTAGTAATTATTACATTCATAATGAAATTCAAAACATGCAAAAAAATGGAAGTGATACGACAGCCAGCCGTGCCCTCATCCAGAATATTTTCTATGCCCTAGAGCTTAGGAATGTCTTCAGGTAATTTAAAAAAAAAAAAAAAAATTACTTGTTTTGTAGAGGATGGTGTTTTGTAATACTTCAGACTAGTTAGAAGTATGTCAACAAGACTTAATTAACAACTGGCTAGTGTCAGGAGTATCACAGCCTATTAGAAAGCTCAAGTAACGAAAATTAAATCCATAAAAAAATCCCCACCTAATCTCTACAACTTCCAAGATTTTGCAAGGGAAAATCCTTATATCTTGCAGCACCCAATTCAAGTACATTTCGGTAGAAATAAATGATGATAGGATTTTATTATGTTGTCAGAATGTAACAGTGCAGCAAAGGTTTGGCCTGAATTCCTTGACATCTAATCTTGGGATTGGGCCATAAATATTTTAATGTCCACAAATAATCACGTCTTTGATTTATTTTGTAGTGAAAATAATAATGCCAAGTGACATCAGTGGATGGGATGACTTTGCTATCCCAATGCCACACTGAAGATAATGCCAGTTTATGGCTTAAACCTGCTGTTAGTTTGCTTGAGTGGTCTATAAGCAAGACCACAAAAGGGAGAATGCTGTTTCCTTCTTCCTTTACATCACTTTCTCCCATACTGAGATTGTCCTCAAACACCTCTCCTTTGATCAGCTGTATACTAATACACTGTATTGCACCTGATGGATTCAGAATTTTGGATGGTATAACCGTCGTTTAGCTGTAAAGTGTAACTTTCAAGTAATGCACAGGAATGCTTATTTTTGTACTTTGCAAATTGGAGTTTTTTTAAAATTTTGTTGCTTAGCTTTGAGGAGCTTTGTGCACAAATCTAGGTGTAAATTGGGTCTTTAGAAACATGGGGTAGGTTTAAATGCTAGTATAAAAAGAAATCAAACATTGCCAACTTGTTTCCTTGATTGCCATCAGGGTGGGGTGAAAGCAGTCATAGATGAAAACATTTTCTTTTTAGGGCTTGTTCTGGGAAAGAATAAGTTTCCAACTTTCAGAAGTTCTCTGGTAGCTGATGATAGTTGTTATTATTGTAGTATTTGAGACTGTGAGTTGTATTGGACAGTTCCAAATTTTAACTTACTTTTCAGAGCTTGGGGATAGAACAATATACGAGACAAACCCATGCAAAGTATGAAGATTTATAATGTCAATGGCAGAGATTACTTTTTAATGCATGCTAGAAAAGTATATGTCCTGAAGAAAAAAGCTGTTAGGTTACTCTCTACCTAAATCAGTCCTTGTCTTTTCATAGTTTCATAGAATCTTTGGGTTGGAAGGGACCTTTTAAGGTCATCTAGTCCAAGCCCCCCACACTTTCACAGAAAAATGGAGGAATGCTTGTATGACTCTCTTTGAATCAATTATAAGTAATTTCAACGAACAAGCCTTTAATGTAATAAAGGTGATTTTAGCTGGGCCTCAGCTATGTAGTTACAACTGCATCTAATATTCGGCATTTATTTGTGGCCTCAGAAGTGTGGTGCCACTCCTGTGGTGTATACCGCTCCTGATCAAAAACATTTAGCCAGCGTGGAAGGGGGAAAAAAAAAAAAAGACAAGTTAGGCAGAAAAAGATCAGCTGGTTGGAGGTGTGATATCTGTAGATGAGAGCCAAGTTAGGAAAGGGGGTTAGCTATTGAAATAGCCAAGTTAAACAAGAGACACTTAGGGCTAAGTAGCCTCCCAAAGGATTGATAAACTTTCACATGGGGAGTGTATGCGGTTGAGCCATTAGCCCCAAATGGTGTCTTGTTTAACTTGGCTTTTAAGATAACTAGCCCTGTCTAACTTGGAGTTCCCTGATGGTATCCCACCTTTGCAGGGCTGACCCTCTTTATAACTTGGCTTTTTGTATTTATAAAACGGTTTTGATCAGATAGCACTCTCTTTTTTTTTTTTTTGGTTCAGAAGAGAATTAAGCTTGGTTCAGAAAAGAATTAAGTTGCAAGGGAGAATATATTAGTGTCGCATTGAGAGACAAGCTGATTTTAATAAAACACAATTGTAGAATGAAGAAAAAGGAACACAGCCAGAACAGGATTTTAACCCCCAGCTTGCTCTCCCACAAGTAGATTTTGTTGCCATAAGGCTATGTGGAGAATAGCTGACTCTATTTTTTGCATAACTGAACAGGCCCATCCAGTCTCTTAAAATGAATATAAATACGGAAAATGACAAAAAGAAAACTGATATTGCACAAGGGCTGAAAAGCTTGAATCTGAATGTGTGCTCATGTCTGCGCGCTGACACAACTGCAAGAAAATCAGACAATGTAAATAACATATGGTTTGTTTTTCCAACAAAAGGAAAGAAGGAAGACAAGGGGGTTTAATACGTTTGGCAAGTTGTCCCTTCTAAACTATCATACTCTAAAAGGGACATTTTGTGTATCATTCCAGTTCTACAGATGCATCGAGAGCCAAATCCTGCTCTTACTGAAGTCAATGGGAGTTTTGCCATCGACTTCAGTGAGACTAAGATTTGGCCTCAAAAGAATTAATTCTAACAACCGGAGTTGTCAGGGCAGTAACAGATTTCTCATACAAGTTTTGTCCTGTGTGGATAGCGAAAGGCTCGTTTTTTAGCTTGGCTAAAGACGCTGTTGTGACTCTGAACGCCTGGGGTGTGGATGTGTGAGGGTGTCTGTAGGGAGAAGCTTTCGCAGAGTTATGTACATTTTGTTGAAGGGCAGGGACGGTATTTGACTCTGCGTTGGTACGACGCCGGGCGCAGCAGGGCCCGGAGCCTGACGGAGGGCTCTGACCGCTCCTGTGCTATAAACAATTATTCATAATAGCGTTATAGAGCTCATAAACAGCGTTCTGTTCCTGTGATAGATACAGTAAATGGGTAACATGTTGTTCTCATGTAGCAACATATGCTTTACATAATTTAGTAATACAGTACTTTATATAGGCTTTTAGAATAAAAACAGCAAGGCGCGTTATTCCGCACCGCTCCGCGGCTCGGACCCAAGCATTTCTGTATTTGACTGGAAAACGCAGTTTGCAGTGACGCAGCCAACTATTGTGCTTTTTCTTTAGAGCAGCATCTTTTAAAGTTGTGTTAAAATGTCCATAGAGAACAAATTAAGTACTGTTTGTTGTGTGCAACCTTCTGTCCTTTGGTATATTGTTATCCGTAAGTTAACCAGAGCTCCATTCAAAATCATCCTTGTCAATCAAAAGTATATTAAATTGATGGAAAGCAAAGAAATTTTTTAAGCATTTGAACCTTCTAGCACAGATTTTATGTTATACAAAGTGGGGTTTTTTTACGCAGCATTTTTTCATAGAGAAAACTATCCCTTTCTAACTATTTGATTTTGTTTGAAAAAATGTGTTACTTCAGTGTTTCTACCACAAGAGAAAGTGAAAAGTGTATTGCAGCAAACTGAAGAGGAAAAAAGACAAAATCCCAATGAAAATTATATGAAGTCTAGAATAATGCAGTGGAGTGTGAATGAGCAATAGGAAGCCATTGCAAGGCGTGGGGGGAAAAACCAGCAGGATTTTTCCCATATTGTATAAGACACCAAAGTAAACCTGCTTGCTTTATTTAGAGGGAATCATACTGTAAGTTTGATTTATTTTCTTCATTTTGGTAGGTAAAATTACTGTGAGATGGAAGGCCAAGGTGAGACTCTCATGTTAATACACGTCTTGTTTTCTTCCAGGAGAGTACACAACTGCTACAAATGCCGTCAGTGCAGCTTCACAGCTGTTGACACTCAGTCACTACTAGAGCACTTCAACACTGTGCACTGTCAGGAGATGGACGTCACTACAGCCAACGGGGAGGACAGTCATGGTGTTTCGTCTATCAAGGAGGAGCCAAAAATTGACCTCAAGGTCTACAGTCTGATTAATCCGGACCCCAAAATGGGGGAGCCCATATCTGACAGTATAGTGAAGAGGGAAAAGACAGAAGATAAGGAAGTGCTCAAGGAGAAAGGTTGGACTGACAGTCCCAGTGATGATCTTCGCAACGTGACCTGGAGGGGAACTGACATTTTGAGGGGGAGCCCATCATACACACAGACCAGTCTAGGCTTATTGACCCCAGTGTCCGTTGGCCAAGAGCAGCCAAAGCCTTTAAGGGATAGTCCAAATGTAGAAGCTGCCCATCTTGCGCGGCCCATTTACGGTTTGGCGGTGGAGAGCAAGGGCTTCCTGCAGGGCGTGCCAGCTGGAGCGGCGGAGAAGGCCGGGCAGCTCACCCAGCCCTACCCTGGATCCGGGGACGGCAAGGCAAAGGATGAATCCCAGTCCTTATTACGGGTAGGAAGCGCTCTCTACTTTTTTCTTGGTTTTTACGATTACATGTATGTTATGTTTAATTAGGCATTCAAATGATTTCTTCAGTTCCGGGGTAGTGTGGTTGGGGTGGGTTTTTTTTTCATGCAAGGAAAAAAAAAAATCAAGGAAAGACTGAAAGACTCAAACTGGTAGAGCTAAACTGGCAAGTGTAAACTCCAAAGTGTTTGCATAAAAAAATATATATATTGGTGTAGTATGTAGTATTAGTAATCAAGTGCTTCTGCTTTTGCTGTTTAGCTCTGCTTGAATTTTGTTTAATCATTCCTGCTAATTGTGCAGGTTGATGATGCATTTGAAGAAGGAAGGTTTAGAACCCCAGAAGGCTGCACATCTGTTACACTAAAACAACTAATCACCTCTTAAATTTTGTGGTGGTGTGACAGTTCACACTTAAGCAAGATTTCACATTATTAAATAGCTAAGAATATGAAACCTGAGTTAAATATTAATAAAAAGTAACCTCTTTCTTTTGTAAAGCAACATAATTATATATCAGTTTTGACACTTGTCTGGTTGCCTTGGAAGCAAAAGAAAAAGAAAAAAGAGAAAAGGAAGGAGCTTGGATGTTAAGAAAAGGAGAATATTTGTCACACCAAATAATTCCTATCCTGTCATCTTTTTTTTTTTTTTTTTTTGTGTTAAACAAAAGGACCTTCCCCTTCCATTAAGGTATGCTTTTCCCATTGTAGGGAAATCTGAGGTTAGAAAAGCTCTCAAATTCTGAGGAGCTGAACAGGGAGACAAATATGTGCCTGTCTCCTGGAGTCATCACTGTATATTTTCAGGGGCTGCTCCCTGTCTGAACTTCTAGAAACTTGCTGTAAGTGTAGTCAGTCTGCAGACAAACCTCACTAGAATGGAAATGATGATCAGCTATTTTTCTTTATCGTGTTTTATAAGCACATTTATAACCATAACATCCATTACTGTAAGAGTGAACAACATGTCAGAAGAAGAGTAAAGGCAAGATAAATGTTTTATTCCATGGTCCGCTAAGATTATACATAGGTATATCTGTCTCTATATACATATATGTGTCTTACAAGCTCTTTTTAAATGAAGTCAGTGGTCTTAAAAATATTGCAGTTATTCTAATTATAAAATACTGTGTCTGTCCCTGAAAGTCTGCATGCAACTTGGGGGGAGCACAGTCTTTTGTGCCTTATGGGTCGTGAATAGTTATTGATGTCAGATTTTAAGTGTATGAGAAGCAGTCACAGTATCACAGGTTCCCTGTTGCAAACCTGGGTGTGTGCTCATTGTGAATGGCAGGGTTGTACTTCTCCATTTGGAAATATGTATAAAAACAAATGCATATATCTGGCTAGCAGTGGAATTCATGCTGTACGTATGACACTAGTTATATCCCACTTGAATTTTTATAGTGGTTCTTAGCAGTGCACAGACATATTGGCCAGAGGAGCCATTTATTTTGTGGTTTATCAGACTACAAATATTTTTCGTTTATTTTTTGACTCTTAAAGAATGAAAAAAGCCAACTAAAGAAAAATCTGCAAAGGGACCTGGTAGTATGCAGAATCAGCTCTATATAGGTCTAAATTTGGGTGGTAGCTGGAGCCTAAAATCTTAATAAGTGATAAAATAAGACCATTGTATTATCAATCTTAGCCATTGGTGAATAAAGAAGGGGAAACTGTACACTGCCTACTTCTTATGCCCTTCTTTAAGTTTGGACAGTTTTTTTAAAGTCTTTATGCAAAAATACTATTTCCCCCCACCCCCCCAAATCAGTATTTTTATCACTTTTGGAAATTTTGGTCACTTCTGGATGTTGTGAAATACAAAGTACCTGGAATTACCATGGTTTTCGGGGCGGGGGGGGGGGGGGGGAAGGTCTTATGTTTGTATATTATCAGGGCATATAAATTAGTTCCTTGCATTTTAAAATGTTGTGTACAACCCAGCTTTTCTTTTATAAGGTTTGTAAAAGGCTTTATTAGTGGATTGGGTCTATACTGACTGGTGAAACGATACCGACAGCCCTCAAGGAGGAATTACTTTTCTGTACGCTTTTAGCTAACTTGCTCTTTGAACTTAGTTGTGCCAAGGACTTGTTTGTCTGGGTCTTTTCCTTAGTTATAATATTTTAATTTTCACTTTTCTTCTTTGAAAATTGGGCATGTTGCCTTTGTCAGTTTGAAATATTAAAAAAAAAAAAGGGAAGGAGGTTAACTTTCTACATCTGCTGAACAGAGTCCCTAATCACATGTATTTCATCACTATTGATGGATAGATGAAAATAGTGAGAATTCAAAGTTCTTGAAGGTAAGGGGTGATCTGAAGACTAGGAGATTGTGGAAGATGAAGGAGTGTGATTCCGTGAGTGATATTAATTCCCTATTCCCCTGGATGTGTGAAAAAGATTACAGAAACCTAACCCCTTTATTTTGCTCTTGATTCAGTTTTCTGTAGACAGAGTTATGGGATGCAGTACTGGAGCCAAGAAGAAAGAAGACAAAGTGATGGTCAGATTGACCAGTGGGAGCTTAGCGTTGGGTATTCTCTCACATACATCTTATATGGATGCATGGAAGCTCACTTCTCCCAGACAGAATTAGAAATTGTTCAAAAAAGAACTTTCATTCTGGAGAAAGCTAATTTTTTTAATCCTCTGAAATAAAAAATACTCCCTATTGTTAAGCAAATCTCTCAAGATTATCCACTTTTGGAGAAATTTATTTTTCTAATGTGAAATAATAGCTAGTAGAAATAGCTAAAGTTATGCTAAAAGTCCAGCCTTTCTAAAAGAAAAGTGTTAAATCAATACATACTTCTGGTATCATACAATGAATTCTCATGCAAAGCACTGTATCCCAGGACAACTGGTGACTAGGACACAAAACCTATAATAAAATCACTGTGGAAACCTTCTTTTTTTTTTTTTTTCCCCCAAAGACTGACACAGAGGAAGCCAAAAATTTGGGATTACTCAGTGAATAAATACTGTGAGAAATGGACTGAAAAAAAATCTAACACATCTTTTTGGTTCTGCTGGCAATCCAGTATTTATAAAGGGGTTCTGCTTATTAAAAATGATTTGTAATGATCTGACAGTAGCAGTTATACCATGTGCTTTTCATTTTTTAGTTCTCTCATGACTGGGGGAAGGGAAAGGGTAGATCATGTTTTTCACATTTTTTCATATAGATAGAGGTTAATACTGCAAGTGGGTTTTCTAGATCCTGAGTTTAGGAGTGATTAGCATTTCAACAAAATACCAAAGACGATACAGATCAGCTGAGGAAGGGGTGAAAATCTACAGTTGCCCACAGAATTCCCTAATGCCTACAGGATAATTGTAAACTTTTGGAAATTACTTGGAGTGTTTTTCAGCTTTGCATGTTGTGTAAGCCGTTTATCTGCTGCTTTCTTACATTCCTTCCATGCATGATGGACACGTTCCCTCCCCAGACTCTGAGCTACAGTAGATTATTCGTGGGAGTCGTTTGGGTAGGATTTCTTTCTTTTTTAGCAGCTAAAAGACTGAATCACTTGTGACTTTTCGGGAGCTGGGGATGGTGCAGTGGCGATAGCTTGAACTCTGCATGTGTGCAAACACACAGATGCAGTGGATGCACCTTTTTCCCTGAGAGCGCTTCCAAGCTGTGTGTATGTAACAGAATCTTTCTCAGGGGCTTGGTACACTTCTGTGAGTAGCTTTAATTTATTTTTCTTATTAAAATGTTTCCAGCAGCTGTACTTACAGCGAATCGGTATGTTTTGCAAATGGGAATTACAAAAAATGTACCTCAGCGTGGTACAATGTAGACATTATTTCTGCTCTTCCTTAGAGTAGCTGATTTTATAGTTTAAAGATTTGTTGATACTGGAAGGTCTATTGAGATGCAAAAATGTTCCTTTTTTTGGGTAGCACATTGGCAGCCAGAGAACTCCAGGCCAGGCAGATTGTTTAATGCTTTGACAATGCAGATCTTGGACAGCAGGAACTTTTTGCTAAACTGATTTTAAATGAAGTGTCCTGTTTTGGTATGTGTGGACACTGCAGAACAAAGTTTTCTCCACAAAATTGGGAATTGCAGCCTGAGCCTTCAGACCTATACACAGACCTAGCTAGCCCACCCAAAGGTGTTGGTAAACACGGCTGCCTCGCATTGTGGTTTAGCTGATGCAGATGCAGAACAGCACAGATCGGTGTGTCCCGCGGTGCCGCGCAGACCTGAAGGCAACAGGGAGATGCCTGTGTATTAATCGTAATTCATGTAACAGGGGGATTTGTGTACCATCAGAGGGAGAGAGGTTGTCAAATTATTGCAAAGGTACTGGTGATTTTTATCAAAGGCAGACTGCAGGCTGTAATATTAAATATCTGACTGAAGTTGTGTCAACCTTTGCTATGAGCTTTTTATATGGGGCAAAGGATAAAATTGGCGCTTCTGTTAAATCAAGGGTATTTTGCACCATAATGATCAGACTGTTTACACATTTACAGGAAATCATGGCATTTCAAGAAAGTTTCCATTCACTTTAAGAAGACTTGTTTTCTTTTTGTCTGTGATATTTACACTTCTGGTATTTCATACAGTGTTCTGCCTAGAGCTGGTTATATGGCTTTAAATCTGGGGGAGACAAGAAATCAGAGAAAGTTATTTCCCATCTCCCAGATTTGCATTCTCCTACATGGCTGATTGACAGAGCTAATTTAAAAATAAGCAATTGGTATGTATGTAGTAAATTTACATATAATTGTTTTAATATCAGTGTAGTAAATATCAGACACTAGTGGTGAAACATTATTTCTCCTGTTATAAAGTACTGACTCCTGTTATCCACAGATTTAGATGCCAGATAGCTGCAAGGCAGTGCCAATGCTGAACTGGCCTTTGTGATTTCCAAAAGACTTCTCTAAACATTCACTTCTTGGCCAGAAGGGTAACACACCTTTGAGGTAAAACCTACCTCTCTGATGTTGGTAGAAGTATTGCTGCTGCCTTTAGCAGCAGCACTGGAAGGTTCAAGCACGCAGAGTGGGATCTTGGTTTAAATTTGATTTTTCTGTGGTCACTACAGGGTAATGAATGGAAGTTTTTGTGCGCTTTGGCATCGTGTCCCACTTCCAACCACCCTTTGCTAGGAACATCTTAATGGTACATCTACAGAATTAAATTTAGTGCATGCAGTTGTATCATTCATCTTTTATTTAAGTTGGTGGAGGTCTTGGATGCTGCATCCCATCCCTCAGCCACTTTGGGAAAGAAAAAGCAGCCCTTTAAAGAAGAAACATCTGAAGTAGTTTCTCTATAGCTGCATCTCATTTTTTTCCCATTTCCTCTGACTCTGTTAGAGATCTTTCAGGAAGTATTTATAGTCAAGGCCATTCATTGCCATACGGGTCCTCTAATTAGCTGAGGAGAACGCAGCAGGCGCTGTGTCTCGCTAATGCGCAGAGCTCTGGCGGGTCAGAGAGCCGCCACAGGCTTTCGTTTTTTTCTGAAGCACCTGTTTTCACAAGTCTCTGCCTGGGGAGGCAGCGGGCTACTTTTTTAAACATAACTGCATCCTGGAAAATGGCAAGAATCCTCTGACAAGGAAAGTGAGAAAATAAAGTTAGGACTTGAAGAGAAAGGGGTTTGTAGCGTCGGGTTTCCTGCACAAAGCTGAGGAGGGTAGAACCCCCATGCTGGTGAAGGGCGCCCGAACGAAGCTAAAATAACTTTCTGAAGGTTTCAAGCAGTTTAGAAACAAACATGTACTTGGCTGCTTTTAGTAACTACTGGAACCAAACCCACAAGAAATTGAATGTTTTGCATTACTCATCCTGACAGAGTGATCAGATAGGACTAGAAAGTAACTTTTAGAAAAATGTTAACCTGACCAATTAAAGGCATGTCTCTGGTTTTTGTGTGGGGTGTGTCTGTCATGCGGAGAGACAACCCCACCTCGTGCCTGTTTACCCACCCATCGGGGCATTTTTTTTTGCCCTTTTTTTTTTTTTCTTCTCCCTTTTACGAAATGCGGTTTAGAAAAGAATTAAATGATAAAATCATTATTTGGGTGGGGCGCGGTAATAATGCGAAAGGGCAGCAGCTACGTCAAAATCCTTGATGAAAAGGTGAATCAGTATGTGGAACAAAGGGAGACCGGTACGGGCCCCCGGGCCGCTGCGTAAGCAGCAGGGTTTATTGAAGTTGCTGTGATCAATAACAATGATTCAGGGAGGGAGAGCAGAGATAATTCTTGATTTAAAACAAGCTGCTTCGTTCAGATGGGAGAGACGGTAATGAAGATGAGAACAAAGGAGTGCTGCTTGGATTGAACCGAGCGGCCAAAACAGATTGACAGTGTCAGATGCCATTAACTGAATTTTGTATTACCCTGAACTAGTTGGGTAGGAGAACCCCTCTTCTGCCTCTCTGGTCTGGTGGTTGGTGTCCCGGCGCTGGTGGGAGCGAGAAGGGGCCGCGCGCCCGCGCCGGGGCCTGGCTGTGCCGGGGCCTGGCTCTGCCTGGCGAAGGCCGCTGGGCACGTGCGGCAGCCGCGCCATCGCTGCCGCGGGGAACGGCCGTTACCGGCCTCCGCGTCAGGCTGGGAGGATCCTCGGTGCCGGGGTACAGCTCCCCGCAGCCCCCATTGCTCCGGGCTGGGTGGGGGCCAGGGGGCTCCGGCCTCTCCTCCAGCCTGAGCAGGAGCCCTCGGTACGGGGCAGCGTGAGCCAGAGCCTCCCGGCACCCCGAGGTGAGGCGTGGAGGTCTCCTTCCCCGCTCAGCCCCTCTGCGGTACCGAGCCGCCCTTGTCCACGCTGAAAACAAGCCCAGTCCTGCAGCCCTTATTCATACCCTCTTGCTCCAAGCTGGCCACACCGAATGAGGAAACGTTATTCCTTTATGTACAACCTAGCCTGGTAAGCAGCTTTGTAAGCAGCTTTTTTGTGTGTGTGTGTGTCTTCAAATACATTCCTGAATTTTTACTTTTTAAAAAATTGTGCTCACAGTGGATGCAGATCGGTGAGAGCCGTGTCAGGGTATGGAGCACAGCTGTGAGCGCTGCAAAGGCAAACAGCGCAGCAGCAGCTCCCTCCTTCCAGCCTAAACAATCCTGAGAACTGTAAATGGGAAGCCTTGTTTAAACTGGTAAGTAAGTAAATGCAGCTTCTCGCACGCCGACTAATTTCGATAATGAGTTGAGCTTTTCCAAAGTTTCAAAAAATTAAGTGCAGCTATAACCACTATACAGCCCTATTAGTGTTCTGTATTGCTAGTAGTACTTAGCGTTAGATTATATACCTGAAGTGAAATGGAAGCTTCAATTGTAGTTAGAAATTAAGGATAATCTTTGCCAAACTGGATCCAGTAGGAAACACACATTCATGTCCGTGGGCAGAACTTGCTGCTAACTTGAAGATTTTCAATGGAAAATTAAATTTCATAGATGAATGCAGGCCAGGATTGTACATAATTCTATTTTTGCCTGAAGTACTATGGTACTGGACAGTGAAAATCTATGTGAAGATACCTCTAACATCTGGAAATGCAGAGTTGCTTTCTGTGTTGAATTTCAGACAACCCTCTCCATGTATTTGGTAATTAAAAGACACAATAAATATACTCTTTTAGAGGAGTGATATTATGATAGACAGCAAATAAATGTTTAATTTATTGGGCTAGGAAGGGAGCATTGTAATTATAACTGATTTGAAGGAATCCAGATGCTATCCCCATCTGAACAAATTCAAAATGGTAAAGATTTAAAAACAGATTTATGAATAAACAGTGCACACACATGTTCTGTGATTTTTCCATGGAGGTATCTAGGGGTTAATACACCCAGTTAAAAATGACAGCTATGGAAAATAGTTGTTATATGAACTGATGTGTGCTGACACAGAAAAAAAAAATTATATGTGTATATATATATGTAAGACATGCAAAAGGTTTTCTGGAATGTCTTTTATTACCTCAGCACTCCTCAGAATATGCATGTGGCCACCTTGGAAGTAGTCTTAATTTTAAGATCTCTAATGTAGCACAATTGATTTAGTGAACCATTTCCTGCCTAATATAATTCATTTACTTCTTGTACCAAGTTCTGTTTTTAAAATGAAGCTCTATAATGGCTAAATGGTCCTGTTGATGTTTTTCTAAGCATTTTTCTAAGTAGCTTTATGTATGTTTTAGAAAATCTTACAATCTTTGTTGTAGTGAAACAATACTATGCGTATGTAACATAAATCTGTAAGTATATGTATTCCGTGTTGTATGTTACATTATTTAGAGTTCAGATAGGCTATCATTTGTCCGTAAAGATGAGAGGAGGAATAAGGATGTTTTCTCTTTTTGTGCTGTGCACAGTAGTAGGTTTCTGAAAGAAATGGCTTGGTGGCAGCCCAGGCTATGCAGCACTTTGCAGGCAGCTTGCGAATGGACTTTGAAATCTTGGCTGAGTTCGTGCATCCCTATGCTGCCCGAGATTTGCAAATCTCAGGTTGGTAAATCATATTTGTCCTAGTTAGATTGTTAATACCCTATGAGTTCTTGGCTGCCGTAGGCCTTAGTCTCCCAATTCTGTCTGTAAAATGGGAATAAAGGCAATTTCCCATGTCGAAAGGCAAGAGCGAAGAGAGATGTGTTAAACTCCATTGTGCAACACTAGACTCATAGCAAGAAGACCCTGATCCATGGGCATCCTGATCCAGTATTCCTGGTTAACCTCTCTGGGTATGATGATGTAACTTTTTGCATGAATACCTGAGAAAGAGAAAAACTTAAGAAACATATTATAAGTTTAATTTTAACTTTCTTAACATTTCTATTATTTCCTTCAGCCTGAAAAAAGAGAGAAAGCAGGAATTTTGGAGTGAGGCATTTGCATTTCATGTCTGACTTTGACCTCATTTTGGTTTATGTGCCTCTGATGTGTATAGTGGCAAACTGCACGTTTTCACTTATGGGAAGAAGTCTTTTAACGATGGCTTACAGTGCAGTCTTTAATCATGTGAGTTGCCTCCAGCACTTGCTGAGAGTAAAATTCCACCCTCTCCATTTTCAGATGGGTTGTACTGTCGGCTGTTTCTCCTTGCAAGACTGTCTGTGATTTGAAAATTGTGTTTAAATTAAAAAAAAAGTGAGCAAAAAAGAGAAATAATCAGAACATTTGTCAAGGAATTTGTTATGAATGAGAAGCAATGCAAACAAGCTTGGAATGAGTTTTAATTCGCATGTTATTCTGGGAGCCTACAATTTCTGGTGAGAAAATGGCATATTTTAGGTCTATTTCCTCCAGTTTTTGGCATGGAGCAATGCCTGTTTTGTTCAGTCAGATGTTCAAATGGGAATTTTGGATGCTTAGAACTAATTTTAGTAGGTGGGGGGCAAATTTATTATGGTGCTACAAATAGAGTTTGATCACAGCTGCTTCACTGCAATTATAAAAATCGGCTGTGAATCGCTTAAACTATATTTACTGGTTGCAAAAAAAAAAAATCTCATCTATACAAAACTCTTTCTTGTTTCCCTTTAAGTTCTGAATATCATCGTTCATATACCCAGTATTTTGAATTTGGCTTGATCACGTTGCCAGATATTTTCACGCTGCTCTCCCCCCGTGCCCCGGCAGTGATAGTGTGCTCAAATGACTCTTCATTCTTTCCTGAAAAAACTGTATCTTTTTGTGTCAGGGTGAATTTCTGAGCTTGTTCTGAAATTACAATAAATCACACACAGACCTCTTCATACTTATTAAAAAAATGTTAGAAACTTCACTGGAAGTTGGGCACTTCAAAGCTCTTGCTACTCCAGTCTGTACATGACTAAAAGGCTGTAAGGCAGACACCGCAAGGTGAAAGCTTTCAAATCAAAGCAAAACTTAATATACCGCTATTATCCCCTTTATAAGACATATGGGGAATAATATCTTTACATATTTATGAGTTTTTTCTGATAGTAACTGCTTTAATGTGCATGGGGTTATGCTTTTGAGTAAGAAGAGAAAATACTGAGTTATACTCCATATTTTTTCGATATTTCATGGCAGCTCCTCTCCCAATCCAAAGTGGATGTATTCCAGATCTGTTTAAAAGTTGGTATTGTGCAAAATAAGCTTAGTCAGCCTGTTTCTTGAGAAAAGCATTTTCTTCACAATTCAGTTAATGGACTCAGCTATGGTGATCATTTTGGCATTCCTCCCTGCAGCTGATAAAGAAGACAAACATCTGTAAAGCTCTCCATTGACAATAGCACAGTACCTGTTAGTATATTACTGAAAATCATTTCTATTTGATTGAGGTATGCTAGAAACTTAAATATTTCCTTTTATTTAAAGTTCTCATAAACCCTACCTTATGCAGTGTTTGAGGGGTGGGGAAAGTTAATGGAAAACATGATTAAAATCTTCTAGGCTTCAAGGCTTGTAAACAGCTTGGCACCTACATATGTTTGTGTGCATACGTGTGTTTTACTGGTTTGTTTACTAATTTTAAATTAGGTTTAAAAATTAGAACGAAATTTAAAAAGTGAGATTTATTTTTTAAATTAAAAATGAAAAGACTTTTCCACTGAACACAACATTTCTGTAGTTATTTAGCCAAATGGTTTATAGGACTAATATTAATAATTTTTAAAGCAAAGTGTATATTACAACTTTACTGATTTTTCCATTACAGAAAATAACATGCTCCTTAGCAGAAGTTTTAAATTTGGGTTGATGTTTAAATAGAACTTTTCATGCCTTTAAGACTGTAAACTTAATCATGACTTAATCAATTTGCCTTTGTCTTCTAATAGCCAACTGAGCGGTAGAGGTCTTTGCCATGGTTATCCATAACAACTGTCAGAGCAGATTTGATGCAGGGACTTCTACAAAAATTAAGAGGATAGCTGATGTCTGTTAAATTTGGTCCCTCAGTCTGGACTTTCTTGGTATGATGGTCAGCTAAGTGTCTCCTCATGTGAGACTCGGTTTTAGTCAAACCTTGTGACCAACTGCCTGTATCTCAGAGGTATTTCATTTGACTTCAGTGGCCCGAGTTGGCATTGGTGTAGACCTCTAGACTGAACTTTTTCTGAAGTATATCATTTCAGTGAGTGAACAGACAGCTTGGGGTGAAGCCTTAATCATTGCTAAAGGTATTTGAAGGCTGTCTTAGTGACATCCTCCTTAAGAAGTGAAGCATAAGCCATTTTGGATACCACTCCTCCAAGTACATCACTGTTGTGAGGAAAGAACATTTTAAAAAACATTTATTTGAGAAGTATTTTATCTGTGCTGGTTCTGTAGGTCCTTGTCAAAAAAATTAAATTTTGCAGGTTACCAGGATCTCCATCCAGCTTTCCCCGCTGAAGGGCTCCCAGCACCTTGGGAGCTGCAGAGTGTGCCTGGTGCTCTGCCTGGCTGCGAATGCCTCTGGACCCCTGCTGTCAGCTGTTTTTATTAGTATAGGTCTGCTTCCCTCTTTGCTTGGCCAGGTTGCAAGGAAACTTCACTGTAACCTCTCTTTTCTTGTCGTCTTTAGCTTGGTTTGGCTCTCTTCCCCATTAATCTTTTGTGGAACTCGCAGTTGTCTATACTAAAAGTCATTGAAATTCTCCAAATCTGGAGCTTTCTTTTGAAAGAAAAAATACCAAACCATTCATTTTGTTATAAGAACTGTCTAGGCTTTCTGATCCACCTTTCCTAAAACATACATCGTCTGCATTGCAACAGGAGGCTTCCTGATGGGGAGAGATTAAGCAAAATTGTCTAAATCTTCTTCTCGGCATCTGCACTTTGCCACAGTTGGAGCCAGGGTACTGGTCTGCATGGGCTTTGCTCTGACAGGTTCTCTCTGGAATGCCTACTAGCATGCACATAAATGGCCCTAGCGATCTGATATCCTTCCTACCAAAAATATTCTCATGGCCTTCCATGCTTTCATCAGCACCACTAAGTAAACCTCAGCTTAGTGGAAGGAGACATGTTGGAGCACAGCAGAAGAAGAGAATGGATGAAACTACAAATTGTTAGTCTGTTAAACACAGATTATGTCTTTGGGTACAAATTCCATTAGCAACTGAATGAGTCTGGATGGGTAGTAGCTTGTGGAAGTATTTGTTATGATAAAACCAACTTTTCATTAATAGACAAAGTTACCCTGTTTTCCTCTGTAGTCTGGCCAACATCAAAATGTTTCAAACTAATTTCAGACTTGTAAAACACTGTCTATCAGATACAGACATATGGATTGAACTAGTAATTTGCTTGCCATCTGCTGATAAAGGAAGCGAGGCGTCTAAGTAGAAAATGAAGAAATTTTTTTTTCTCCCCGTGGAATGTCATATGGTGCCTTTAGTAGTTGTTTGTATTGACATTTTTATTGATTGTTATGTAAAGTGTTACATTGCATTGACCTGCATCTGCTTTCAATCTCATAATTATGATTTTTTTGTTTACAAAATATCCATAATCATTTGAGCCTATAAATAATGTAGTTAGAAAATAACCCGTTTTAAATCTGAAAAAATAAATTGATAACTACAGTTCGTATTGTATGAAACAGAAATAAGCATATTATTTTGCTTGGAAAAGAGAAAAACCTGAAATGTTGCTAGCAGAGTTAACTAAAATAGTATTTTCTTTTAGTCAAAATTTCCCATTTTGTCCTGAACGATAGGATAGAGGCCAGGAAAAAAATACATTCCTGACATAAAAACAAACAAACAAACCTGCCAAAACTTTTCTGCTTAGGGGAAAATGGATTCTTGAGCTTTCTGGGTTTTTCCCTGTAGGAGTCTTCTCTCACCAGCCCTGATGGTTTGTGCAGGTCCAGAGTTTGTCCCCCAAATCTCTGCCAAGGCTTGGCTGTGCTGGCAAGAACTATTTCATCTGGAGAGGAGTGACCTAGAGGGGCAGAGAGGTTTCTCGGGAGCAGCCCAGGGACAGCGGGGTCTGCCCGGGCTGCATGTTGCAGTGTTGGGAGCGGTTCCTTGGCCGTTGGGTGTGTTGCCTCCCTGCTTGCCCTTGGGAAGCTGCGGGGGGGTGTAAGGAGTTGCAGATTTGTTCATGAAACTGTGTAGACTTCTTATTTCAGCATATAGGCCCTGGTTATCTGTGGAAATAATAATCAGTCCATAATGAAAGTTTAAGTGTTTGTTCTTTTAGTTAATGCTTCTTATATGTTTGTCCATTTTCCTGAAGCATTTAGAGTTTCTCTGTTTAGAAGTGACGCAGCAAGTACAAAATGCAATAACTTCTCAGTAGGCGTACTGCTTTCATAGGTAGTAAAATACATTCTCAATCAGTGCTCAAATACATGGAACTTTGGTTGGTTAAATGATAATATATACTCATTACAGCCCTAGTTAGAATCATAGAATAGTTTGGGTTGGAAGGGACCTTTAAAGGTCATCTGATCCAACCCCCCTGCAGTGTGCAGGGACATCTTCAAATAGATCAGGTTGTTCTCTTTTTTTTTTTTTCATACTGATAAGTATTTTATTTCTCATTGATTTCAGTGATCCATTTTGACTAGATAGTGCTAAAAATATTCACGAGCTGTGTTCTTAAACATGAGTTATGTCTTCACAGAAGTTGTGACTGAACTGTTGTACTCTCTTAAATAAGACAAGCCTATTTTTTTTTGGGAGCTATTGGATTATTGACTTGCCAGAAATGTAGGATGTAAAGAACGTACCAAAGAATTTCTATATGTGCTTGAAGTGAAAGTAACATGGAAAATCACTTCACTACTTGTCCAGTATACTGTTTTCTTTTTTTGTAAATATCTTCTTTTTCTGAAAATTAATGTTCCTTGTAATGACCTGCAAAGTCTATGAACATTGCAGATACCTATTAACAGATGCCACCTTCTCCTTTCTGAGTGTGGTTAATGTATGGTTTAATTTGAAAAAAAACTAAACAGTTACATACATAAATAACACGTTTTCCACAATGTAGAGTTAATTACCATTTTACATTTGGAATTTACACTATGCAGAAAGCTATTCCAACAGTAGCGACATTTTAACAGATGGACATTTGTTGCAGATGTACGCATAGGATCTGGTATCTGTGACAGCAACAAGTCTGCAAAAGTAAGAGGAAAATTCAGATAGTCTTGATGAACTAGAAGCTTAGGTAAATGCAGTGCTCCTGTGATGGCTTATGGAGGGCGTTAAGCTACAATAAGTAGTAGCACTAGTAGTGCCATTACTATATGGTTTGCCACATGCTTCCCCTCTGTTTTTTATGGCTTAATCTGCATGCGATATGCTCAGTTTGTCGTCGTATTGTATTTCTACGCCATATTCCAGCACAATGAATCTAGATCTACTCTGCATCCGATGGGCCTATTGGTTTTTGTTCTGGTTTTATTTCATTGCAGACATCAAGACTCTATATATTTCTGCTGGTAAATATTAATATTTATAGCATAAACTGGGAAGTATACATCCAGAGTAATTTCAACTTTTTAAAGTTTTGTTGGTTTTTGGTTTTTGTTTTTTGTTTTTTTTTTTTTAATAGGACTTATCATGCCGTACGGTATCTGACAATTCCTATGTTTATAATGCTTTGAAACATGTATTTCAATTGGTAAAATATAGGTGTTTACAGCATTCTGTTTGAGTACGTTGACTGCAGCAATGGCGACAAATTACTGCTAAGAAAATACTGCTTCACAATAATCAGGAGGATGTCGGGTGTTTAGTCTGACGTTGCCTACCAGAAGCTGGTAAACTTGCTGTTGATGGCCATATTCACCTCAGGGTATTTAAACGGCTCTTCACAGGTTAATGTCTGTAAGTCCACTATGTAGCTTGGTAAACTGCCTCGGACAGAGGTGAGGGTGTGATCGATAGGGTCGGAGGGCCAAGATCCCTTCTCTTAGGCTGTATGATTTGGGTCAAGTTCAAATTTCTTTTGTGCTTCTGTTGGGGCATATTTTTATTATATACTACCTTTCTAAGAAGATTGAGATTTACGAATATTATTAGCAAATTGCTTTGGGAACATTGGTAGTTAGTTCAGAAGCAGCAAGGTTTATAAAAAATACCGAAAATTTTGTATGTGTAGTACACATTTATTTCTTGTCTATCAGAGCTGTTCTTTCACAGACCGAACTGCCTTTCTGAGATACTATCACACTTCTGACTTGACCAAATGGTTTCAAAACCATTCATGTCAGGTCAAGATGGTGAGAACAGCAAATAGTCATGAGAACTGGGACTGTGTAAACAACATACTCCCATCACCGGACTAACGCAGGTCCAGAGAAGTGGCAGCGTCATTCTCACTGCTCAGACGTTGCCAGCGTGCTATTCCCCCTTCCCCGGCGCGAGAGAATTGACTGCAACTGTTTATTTTCAACACATGGTTGATATCTTTGTCTGTCTGTCTGTCTGTAGATCAGCTGTGCCTCGTTAGGGACTTTACTCATGAGCCCTGAGAATCTTGCTCAACCTTTCATCTCCCTGCCATGTAACTGTGGTTTGTTAGAAATAACTGAGAAAAAATGTAAACTTACGGAAATGACTTAAGAAGTCTATAGTCAGTGTCAAAGGAGAGAGGGGATGGACTGAATTGAGGGTGTATGTAAGAGATTAGTCCGTGCCTTCTCAGATATATTTATAATATCTAGATGGAGAAAGAAAAACTCAGCAGTTGTATTTGCCCTTTGAGAAATGTCAGAAAGGATATATCAGGCTGACCAATTCCTCTTAGTCTTGAGGTTTCTCTTTGTACTGTGCAAAGGCGTAAGTGTGGTATTCCCAGCTCTATATAATCCCAGAATATACCCATACACTATATAAAAACCGCTTGGCTATATATATATAGCATATGCCGTATTAACATGAGCCAATTTACATAGTTCAGTTAAGAGGCTGTAGAGACACTGATGCAGCTGATGGAAACACAGCAGCAACAGGAAGGAGATTCGAGAGGTTTGTGTTTTCTCCACTATAACCTTATCATTGATCATCCTGTTCAGCATTGCTTAAATGAATCCTGGAGAGAAAACGTTGTTTATTTTTGGTGTTTTTAAAATGTGAAGAAATCAGAGCTCTCAGGTGAAGTTGCTGTGAACCTTCTGTAAATGTAAAAGCCATTTTTACACAGGGAAAAATGTTACTGTTTTTCTGGCCTATTTGCAGCCTGTAGAGTGCCCTCAATGGATTCAGCTGGCCTTTAGCTCTTCTGTCCAAGTTATTCAAGTGTCTCAACAGAAATTAGATGTATAATGTTTTTTGGATCTGCCTACCGATGCCATCACTGAATCATACTTGTGCTGCTGCTACTGCTCTGTTCTCCTGCTAAACCAGCAAGACTCTGGCTGGAGATCAGCCAAGTTTTCAAAGTACTGATAGTGTCCATAGTCAAGACAGAATTATCAAAAAGTACAGATTTCCCTTAGAATTTTTTTGAAGCTGTATTCAGTATCTTGCTGTTGTCAAAAGTGCTTCATCTGGTCTTGATTTCTAGTCACATCACAGTTGTAAAGCGAGGGTTGTTTTCAATAGCTGGCAATAAGTTGTGAAACCATTTTGTCCTACCATTTCTTCTTTCTGAACTGTTTAAATAATGGACAAAAATGATAAATATGCTGTATAAATCTGTATCATGAAAACAATAAGACATATGCAAACATGGTGACTTGACGAACAGCATCTATTTAACCACCCGATATCATTTTTACCTTGTAGAGACTTTTAGATATGAAAGTGTGTTGCAAAAATATTAAAATAAATTATATTTCCAAAGGCAAAGTTAACATGTATGCCTTTTCTCCTCTGTTAAGATTTTCTGGGGAACTCTAGCATGACCAGCATAGCTATGTCACTTATTAGCATGTGCAGAACGTCAACCTTCCTCACATCCTTTTTCAGGAGAAACTGTTGAAAGGTTTGAGTACCCTGCATTAATAACACTGGGAGCACAAATGGCTGAACTATGCTGACTATTGTGCCAGTGTAAAGTTGTACAAAGGAGAATGAAAATTTTGCCCCATTCTGTTGAAATATTACATTAGATTGTTTAAGACCAATGTTTGATTTAGCTTTGTAGATAGCAAGGAAAATGGATGACCTTTTTATTATTTTTCTGTGTGAAATTTGACTTTTTTTTTAACCTGCATTACCATTGATAACTTGAAGAGCTATGTGGCATTCTGAGTGCAAAAGGGATAGCAAGGACACATTAAGAGAGTTTATGGAGTTGCTGGGGAAAAGAGTATAATGATAGCAGCAGGAAAAAAAGCATATCACGGCTTCAAAACAGATGGAGTCCTCTAAGGAAGCTGTCTGAACATGGCCCGGGAACTATAAATTGCATTTAAGAGGTAGGGCTTCCACTGCAGATGGCAGGTTCGCAGTTAGAAGGTGAAAGGCAGAACAGGGATATGTGCATGTAGAGAACTGCACTGAATGTGCCTAACATCTTGTGGTTGACATGCATCGAAATTTAAGCTGGAATATGAATTCAAAAGGCTAATGTACAAGTTCAGAACATTAAATATGTCACAGTGTTCAGAAATCCAGCAATTTGCTTTCAGGCATAGAAAATTTTAACTAAATACAAAGGCAGAATAAATTTGTGGCCCTAAAACTGAAACAAGGCATTAACTTTGAATGTCATTATCAATCACCCTTATATTGAAATATGGCAGGAAAGCCCTCTCTCTCTTCCCATGTGCCAAGCTGGTGTCATTCCAGAGTCATCAGGTCAAAAAGCAGTAGCTTCTCTCTGGGCCTGTTACCCCATATTACTTTATTACTCCATTTGACCTGGACCTGATTTCAGTGAAATAAATGAGAGTTTTGGCTTTGACTAGGACTCCTGCTTCAGGAAATGATCCTCAGATCCTAGGAAAAAACAAAAAAAACTCTCTGAAGTTACCCCATCCCATGGACTTTCAGGGTGGGACTTGTCTCATCTAATCGCGATGGAAGTGTCTGTGCCTGAGTTACCTGTCTAGGATTCTTGGAGCCAATGCAAATTTAAACAACACAGCTGTGAAATACAGAAAGTGAGTTACCTCATCCAAAAGAATATTTCTTTATAGTTAGAGAACTGCCTACTTTCTGGGCATTCATTGTATTGGCTTCGTCTCCAATGACTATGAGGGAAGCCTAGACACATACACCACTACACAGCAATTACAGGAGGTGGTAAAAATAAAAGGAGTGCCTGCTCCTGCTTTGTCTGAATGGCAGCCTTGTCACTACAGGTAGGAAGCAAAACATTGACATAGCTGCAGTTAATGACTCTTGTCTCCAAAATGTAATTTGTTAGTTAATGGGAAAACTAATATGACTTTAATCAAGAAGGCAAGGGGAAGGTTCTAGATAAAACTTACAATGGTAATTATTCCATGAAATAATGTTTTATTTATTAATAGTTTTATTTTTCTTGTTTAACATATGTGCTTAACTTTCTAGGGTGACATTTCTTTAAAAAGGGAATAGTGTAAGGCCATTGAAGATGAAAGCTGTATTTTCAATACTAGCCTTTGCATAGAGCAAAGTGATAGTCATTCTCTGGAAGTATATTTAAAGACATGCTTAACTGATGGCTTTGTAAGATAAAACCAAAATCAGAGGGAATGAAAGGATATTTGTGAAGCAGAAAAAGGGAGTGAGATGGAAAGGAAAAGTTAATGAGCTTATTTGGATAAGGCTGGGGATGATTCTTTCAGTACATGAGATGTGTGTATGTATGGGAAAGGAGTGTTTCCTCTTGCTTTGGCTAACTATTGAAAAGTCAGGAAGGCCCAGCCTGAGAGAGAGCCAGGACAGATAAGGGTATAAGGGATCTGAAGAGAAAGCACGCCCCAGAGAAGTCAAAGAATTAAATAGGAAAAGTGGCCCAAGGAGCTTTGTCTAAAATTTTACAATATAGATTTTTTTGCATCTCAAGCTTTTAGTGCTTTATTTCTTTATACCTCTGACTCTTAGTGTACCTGCCTTTGTTCCTTCTGAATCTGTGAAATCTATCTCAAAGTGCAGTAAATAATGTGCTAATGTCCATTTTAAGTTACAGGAAGCCTTGAGTGATTATCAGTGATTTGGTACCCTTTATACAGTCCAGAAATGCAAACATTCTTGATAATTCCTGTTAAATATTCAGTGGTGTTCATTTAAAACAGCAACTGAGAAATCAAGAAATGAAGCACCATTAAAACTGAAAAACAGTTTATCATGTTTTTTCTCATTATCATTGGTAGGAATTACCTTCCCGGGTCACATACTTTGATGTATCAAAAAGGTTCTATGAATAGAGCAGCAATAAAAGGCCACTTCATAGCATATTTCGTGGGGGTAAAGTGTGCAGTGTTACCAGTTGTTAAATGATTTTTCCCTTGTGTACATGTGAAAGTCATTCTTTCATACACAAGGGCTGTGCAAATCATACATGCTTAGAATAAGCAAGAAAGGAAGCATCTGGACTGGGCATTGAATAATGTATTTGGATTTTAAAGGCCTTTCAGTGGTTTACTAAGGTATGTCCTAGAATGATCTCCTTCTCCCCTATCACTGTCAGTAGGATAAGGGGTTTTCCCCACTCCTATTGAGCCCCTCTGTACTTTTTTCATGACCTCATTTAGATGACCTATACCCTGCAGTTACTAGGATACATGGGATGAATTTCTGGCAACTGTGTGCATGGTATATGCTATAATTTGGAGTTTTAAAACCAGGTTTGTGGAGTCTTATTATTTGCTCACGATAAACCGATGGGCGTGGATAACTGTTGAAAAATAATAGGTTTCTTCAGAGAGAAAGAAAAGAAAGCTCCGTAACTGGATTCTTACGATTCAGTAACCTTTCTTACCTACAATAGCTGTCACAGAGTGGAGGCAAGAATGGGCAAAAATCTTTGAGCTGGAGGCACTGAGAATACAGAAATCTTTGTATCACCTAATAGGAACCTAAATGAGATGCCCAAGAAGGGTATTTTTTTTAGGTTTCTTCCACAGTGGGTGAAGAGAGAGGTACCGCTGGAATGCAAATCAAATCAGAAGCATATCTACCTTCTCAAATAATTTCTCTTTACCTTGACTGATTTAGCAAGCCTGGGGAGATTACTTTCTTAATTTAGACCTGTAAGTTAGGTGACTGAAGTTGGGTGATGGCCCTCTGTAACTCTGTGTGTTACATTTTGGGGGAATTCTAGTGTGCAGAATCCTACAGGCAAAAAGCAGGTTAGTAATTTAAAATTCCATATTGCTCTAGATCATTTCACACTCAGTTACGCTGACACAAAGTGTTTTTAAGTGAGGCAATTCTACAAAATGCTGAAGCTTGCCTGAAGATGATCCAAGAAAAATGAGAAGCCAGCCCATAATGTCCATTATAAACTCTTTTCTAAATCTTTTGTTACAAGTGTGTAACATCTTTCTACATTGCTTTCTGTTCAAAGATCTCCTAAGGTTATCCAGCCCCCAAGCGCCAGTCATTCAAAGACAAATTAAAACAAGCAAAACCACCTGTTTTTTGAGGTGCTTACAAAAGTATTTCGTCTTCATTCTGCACCAGGCATTAGCAAAGAGGCTGTGTTTTTGCAAAGGAAAGCTGTCAAGGATATTCTGATGGGTGCTGCACCGTGCTACGCATGCAGAGCTGTGCATGGAAAGTAGAGACCTTAAGGATTTGTTCATGGTTGTAAGAAGTTCATAAAAAAACAAACACAAAAACAAGTAAAGAAGCAGAACCTTCATTGTACTGAAAAGGACCTAGTCACATAGCAAATGATCACCATCTCCAGTAAGACCCTGTCATGTTGAATTTTCCAGATATGCTCAGACAGTAATTTTTGGATGTTTCAGAATTGTTTTATTGTTGAATTGCATGATTAACTGCTTTTAAAAAGTTGATTTAACCTCTTCACCACTGAACAATCTGTAATAATCTTCCCATGCAATCTGTTCTTTTGTGTTTCCCAACGCAAATAGCAAATACTATTTTACAAAAATATCTTTTTTTAAAGGTTATACATCACTTTAAAACTTGTTGAGGGTACTAGTGTGGTAAATGTTGCTGATTATATTTAGGCAGCAAAGTGTGTCTTAAAGCCTTCAGACACGGTAAGGATGAAAGGCTATCCTAATGTTACCTCTTTTTTTTCTTTAAAGGAACTGATGTGTCTCTTGTTTATGGGTTTATGGACATATTTATTGCAGCAGGGAATTTCTCCACCCCAATTTTACAGGGCAGCAGTAAATGCTCAGCAGCTGGGATTCTTGCAGCAATATGAAGAAAGTCTTTCTTAACATTTCCATTTTATAACAGCAGTTACAAAATGGTAACTGTGATTTTTTAAATAATACATGACTTTATATTGTTTTGGTTTGGTTTGGTTTTCTAACATCAGTGACTAATACTTATCTCAGTCAGCAGTTACCTTTCTCTCTTACCTGAAGTTTACAGTAAGCTGGATAACTGCTACGCAGTTGCTTGTTGCCTCTGTATTGTGGTGTGAGGATAGATCAGGTAGAATAAAGTTACCTGAGCAACTGGATCAGTTAAGTGCATATACAATGTCCACGTAATAAACAAACATACTGTTTTATGAAATAATATCATTTTTAACAACATGTTAAAACATTTGCAAAACAAACAGTGGGTCAAATTTAGTGCAACAGTGGATCACAGTGGAGGAAATAAAATTTACCTTCCCATCCACTGTAAACCTGCCCAGGGAACAAAAGGACTCTGCAGAATCAGAAGGGCCCAGCTGCTCGGACCCTTCAGAGGGAAAGTGGCCTGTGTATGTCTTACAAAAATTGTAAAAGTGTGCATCTCAGCACAGCTTTACTGTAGAACCTTGCAGCATTGAAGAGTAAGAGACTATGTAGTGTTTGGATTATTCCTTCTTATCCTATTTTATTAAGGAATAGCTAAATGTCTTCCACTATTTAGATGAGAAAAAATGACTTTCAGATGAATGTGAACTCACTTTTGGACAAATGATGACCGAAGAGCAGGTCTGGGGAAGATCTGAGTTCCCCTTGAATTCATTTCAGCTGAACCAATTGTGTAATAGACTGTTTTAAATGTAAAAAACACATCTAACCTAGACCGTAAGGGGACAGTGATGGAAAAGGTTAGCTAGTTTTTCAAATGCAGTGAACACAAGGCAATACATACTGTAAACTCTTAATGCATTAATTTACACTTAGACACAACAGTGGGGCTTGTCTACGCTGGATGGACAGAACAAATTAGTACGTTCTGACAAGATCCTGCTATTGTAGCCTGGACAAGGTCTATCAGTACTTGTCAGTCACTTTATTCTGGCTGCTTATCTAATAGAGTTCACCTCTGACAGTTGTATATAAATCCAACACTGGATTTGTTCTGGAAGATATCTCCAGCAGCAACAACTGAGATCATTGTCTGAGTTACAGCATCACGCAGTCATCCCTCAATATATCATTGGATATATGGAATGAAGGTGGAGAAAAGGAAATCAGGAAACTAATCCTAGCAGCCACCACCATACCTTCTTTTGAATAGTGAAGCTGGTTGGTTTTTTAATATAGCTATTTCAATATTTTGATAATTCGAGGAAATTTTCAATTACAAATGATTCATTTTTTTTCCCTGGTAATATTGTAGATGAATATTGGAAATGATAGACTACAAAGAGTATTTTTTGTTTGTTTGTTGTGTCCCGTTCCCCCCCCCAGTTCCTCTCCAGCTAATCCACTGGTTTAGTGATTAGCACCAGAGCCTTTCACACAGTGTTTTGAGCTCAGTTCCCTGGCTGCAGTTCACTCAACCTTGACGTAAATCTCCAATAAGTACTTTGTGAGAGGTTAGCCTTTTGTGCAGGGTGTGTGAGAAATCCTGCCTGACCAGGTTTGTTACAGAAACCAGTGTCAAATTGCTTTGCCCCAAGTGTTTGAATATGAAAGAGGGGGATGGGGGTGGGGGGAATCATGCAAAAAACACCCTCACTTTCCACTTCCAAGCGGCTAATTGGTCGGAAAAAAAATGAACAATTTTTTTGTGTTTGGACTCATGATGTTTTAGTGCTGATCTGCCTACGTCTGGCACTGTCAAACAAGCCTGTGATGATTTACAGTCTGCAGGTAGAGCAGTGAGTATGTCATTCATAGAATCTGCCTTCTGTGTCTTGCTTGTTGAGGCTGGTTGCTTTTAATTTAATCTATTTGATCGTGCTGTTTGCCTTAGGTGATCAACAACCTTTCATGTAAATGCTAGCCAATCTTATAAAACTGGTGGAGAAGAAAAAAAACCCACACCAAAACACGAGCACTGTAGCCATGCCTTCACTGTTGATGTCAGCGGTGTCATAGGAAGGCAGATAAGGTATGCAACCCTCCCTTTTTATAAGGAACATCTCCTCCCTTCTTTACTTTTTTTTTTAAGAAAGTTATATCCTTTGGAAATGGAAACAACACATTATCGTATTACCTCAGGGCCTCGTACGTGAAAAGCCCGTTGAAATCTCTTTGCCATTCTTCCACATCGTGTAAAAACGGGTTGCTCCCAAGTCGATTTAAAATTCAACACCTGTACTCTTCTGTTTCTGTTAGCAACCTTCGTGTTAATTGCAATTGCACATTAGTAGAGGTCTTCTGGATTAACTCTCTCATTCATGGGAAGTCAATCCACAGAGGTTTGCATAAACACTTTGAGTTTCAGGCTGGGGGCTGCTGGAATACATTTTGACAAATCAGCCAGTCTATGAGAATATGACAGTAAATGGCAGCAATATTGTTAAAAGGGAACGGGGACTTTGGTTTCACAAAACCAAGAAGCTGTGCAGAATCTGCAGCAAGGGACAAAAAGCTGCCTCCAGCTAAGCAAGCAGGGCAAATGAAATTCTTCAGAAGGGGAATGTTGCACAGAGGCTTGCTGTGATTTATTGAATGGGTCCACTGACTTCAGACGCTCTGGCTTGAAGGTTTTCGAGGGAGAGAAGGGGACAGGAAGGAGCAAAAAGTGCTGGAAGGAAGAGGGGGAGCCCTCTGTTTTTGCCAAGTATTATGTTTAGTTGGATTAAAACAGAAATAAACAGAGACTTTGAAGGCCATTATTTCCTTACTGCTAATTACCTGCAAGAACCTTGACAGGGAAGTACAATTTGAGTTTGAGCCAGTGAGTAAAATACAAAAATCAGAGCACAGTCTGTCGGTCATCTTGCATTCCTGAAGAACCTGATGTGAATTTGTGTTGATCCGTGAGGATTGGCTTTATGCATGTTTTCATCTTTCTTTTTTGTGCTTTGATTATACATTAAAAAATAATGTGCTTATCCTGGTGAATTCCAGTAAAAATTTAGTTACAATGCTTTCAAGACCACTTTGCATTTTGTTAAACAACTTCTAAAGCATGAAATAATCTTGAAACCTAGTGTGTTGCTCCAGGCTTTTGAGATATAATTTTCATAATGGTTATCAGTATCATCATCATAAAAAAAAAATAATCCTTACAGTAAGGGAGCATTTAAACACTATGATTTGGCAGTTAAACCCAGAAAATGACAAAGTTAGAATTTTCCTGCGCCCCTTCAGACTGCTTGCTCGGTAACTTGGTGGTCCTTAACTGCCTGGTATTTCTAAAATGAGAAATAGAATTGGGTATGAAATACAGTTGCAGAGTTGCGCTGTCAGCCTCCCCCCATGAGGTATGCAGTCGTCTTGATCATATTTGCTCTGATTTCCTCATGGATCTAAGCTAGCCACAGCATATAACAGTTTTTCTCACTTGCGTAATTTATTAGCTCAGACCCCAACCCTGCTTACCCGTATGATGTAAATAGTCCCACTGAACTGTATCCAGCCATCAGGATCCTGTAGCAGGGTCAGTGCCCTGGTTGCAAGAGGGCTGGGAAGCAAGAGACTATATGGTCTTTAAATTCTCTTCCTCTTGATGTGAGATGTTAAACTGTTGGCTAATTGCCGTTCTGTTATCTGACACTGGTATATTTGTCTTTTATATAGCTCTTTCACCACTACTTATATTAGTTTTACTTCCCTTCTGAAGATGCCTGTTTGTTTTCATTTCAGTTGCTTATTTTTCACTTCCCCATCTTTTAAAGCTGCCTAATTAATTCTTAATAATGCAAAAATACACTAACACCTAGCCTTCTCTTTTCCCTCATTTGCCCTGTATCATGCGGTCACAGCCCCTGCTCAGTTAGATACTACTGCAAGTCAGAATACATAGTTCTTGGCACAACAGCAGAAAGTTTAATTAAAACTATTATGGTTTTGAGGCAAAATAAATAGACATTGCTGACTTGTTTGCAATAGGTCAGATAATTGAAAGCTTTTTGCTGACCACAGCAGCAAAACTGCAGGTGAAAATTGTCTTATTTACTCACTGATTAGATAATTAATGTAGTATTTGATGTCTAACTTGACTACCTTTCCAAAGCTAAGAGCAATTTTTCATGAATGCAAGCTGCCAGTGTGGACATAAGCATGTGCTTTGGAAATCTGCTTGGAATGAGCTGTTAATCCCTGGTGGAGTTGTGACTGTTAACGCTGTTATCCGGGTGGTTTAGGAGAGAGCATTGTTAAGCACTAGAAAAGTGTTTCTTCAGTAGCTCTCCAGGTTCTGTTCTGTCCCATCCTTCAGAAGATCACAGTTGCTATATATGTCAGTTCACTTGTCTAATAAATATCTTGTATTGCAAGACTGCTGTGTTAAACATCATCATATACACATCAATACCTCTCTCATAGGTGGAGTGGTTTGAAACATTTTCAGATCAGGCTTTTCAACAGAATAAAACCTACCAACCAAATTGTTTGCAGCAATTTCAGATTTTTCAGATTTTTTCCCCCACTATGTTATTGTAAAAGTAATACAATTTTTGCACTTAATTTTGTAGTCTTGACGTGAAGCTTCTGTTTCACCCAGAAATACCATTACTATGAAACACCTGCAATAAATATGAATTTAAAGTGCATAAAATGTATATGATAAGGCATGCTAATTTACAAAAAGTTCTGCTTTATCAAAAAAGGAGAGTGAGGCAAGAGAATGCTAATATGCGACATAAACTTATTCACCACCCTCGCAATGAATCTTTTTCTGTTACCAGCTTGAGATTTCATAACTGCAAACGAGCCAACCACGACTGTTGAACTTCAATACATCAACAGTCCAAGGAAGAACTATTAATTAACCCCAGTGACTGGCGTGGTGAGAGCTTGGCTATTGACAGCTGCCACCTCAGGACATCGCTGCTGTTAGTTTTCAGCATGGGGCAGAATTGGGATTCACCCTAGGATTGTCACAGGGAGAAGGAAGATGGTTGGAGTGGAAGGCTCAGTTTTTCCACTCTGACCCATGGTCGCTTTGCTGTACAATAGATGGGAATGCCTTTGACATAAGACACAGGCTCAACTGAAGGCTGCAGAACATCGTCTAAAATTAGGAGAGTGGTTAATTCCAGTGCTGCCTAATGTTAGTACAGAATTTTTAAGCCATTTGCTTTAACTGTGATATTTATGATGTCCTTACCAGGGATTTGTTTCCCTCTGAGCTGGACTGTAAAGCAATGCCACAGACCATGGAATTCATCGTGGCATGACGGCATTTAAAACCTCAGTCGAACCTTGTTCAGTATCTGTAATGTTTTCTATTCTAAGCCTAAAGAACAACTCAGGGCTGTGACTAAAGATAAATAGTGCAATATTGTCAACATCCTGTAGATGTTACGCTGAAAATGTGCAAAATCATTCGGTTGGTCACTCACTGGTGCCTTAATGTTGGGTCTGGTGGTGAGATTTAGGGAACATATTAGAGAGGAGTTTCTTTTATGTTCCATTGTGGTTTATGCAGTCTACGAAGGAAATGCTCTCTTGCCTTCTTATGTAAGCCAAGTCTTTTGGGTAGGTTTTTCCTAGGAGTAGGAGGAGTTATTTTTCTCTTTAATTGTCTTCTTTTTTTGTTCCATAGTGGCCAGAAGATGGTTTATTTTCACTATTTCATATGCAGGGCATGACAGGGTCTGAACTGGCTAGAGCTTTCTGGTGTTTACTAGAAGTGAATACCCTGAAATCACCCAGACTTTTAAACTCAAAAATTTCATCTACTTCAACCATTCGTTCTCTTAACACAAACAAGCAGACTACCAAACCAAACAGAGGAGAGACAACTCCAGTAAATTCTCTCTGGTACACCAGTCCCACCTCTTGCATGAATGGGTGTGAGTATTACTACTTGCTAATGAAAGTCTGAGCTGTACAACTATGATATTGGCTGTCTATAAGAAGTTCAATGTAATGGTACTGAACAAGTAAGCAAGAGAAGGAAAGCTTGATGCTCTTCAGAATGGCTGTGCTGTGCATATCCACTGAGTATTTAAACTGATGACATTCCTCCTTCCCCTACCCTGTCTGTCTCCCCAAAGCTTAGGTTTCAATATGTTTTCAGAGTGTGCAATATTAGCTGACCCTGACTTTGAGCAACCACTAAATATGCATTGCATTTACTGATACGAAAAGAAAAATCCTAAGAGTAAATCTGCAAGGCTTGATTATAGATTTTATCACAATTTACAGAAATACAGAAATTGAACTTATTTTGCATTAATTTTTGAGCCAGGTGGAGCAAACCATAACCCCAGTGTTCAAATTTTTTAAATCAGTGCTTTTGCCAGTTTGACATAACTAGATTTCTTCACCCCTAACCACTGCTACATGGTGTGGCTCCGGGCTCAGAGACTGACAAAACTGAAAGCCAGGATGTGCTCTGCAAGGCACGCATATCGCTGAGGGTCAAACTGAGGTATCGTCTCTGTAAAATTAATCTAGCAAATCCCTTTTTTTATCAGTATGTAAGTATTCCAGAAAATTCTTTTTTTGTTTGTTTTTAATAATACAAAGGCCCTTGCAATTCCAGTGGCACAAAAATGTATGTATCAGAGCTTCAGCATCAGCTAAAGGATGGGGAAAAGAAGGAAGGAACACAATATATCCACTTTCATAAAGCCACACTAAGTAACGACAATAATTACAGATTTAAAAGCCTTTTCTCAGAAAGATAGCAAAATGTTGTAATGTAGATTAAACAAATTATTACAAACTACCTATTAGTGTAAACAAATACACATAAATTTAATTCACTGGCCCAAGAATGGATATATTTTGTTGCTTATTAATGTTACTTGGATTAAGAAGTAATGGTGGGAAGTTGGAATTTAGTGGTTAATGCATTTAGCATTTAATAGTTTAGCTGCTTAAAAATGGTGCTCATACAATATGTGTGCATGTAAGTATGTATCTTATCACATGTTTTTACAGTTGCTTTGAATTTGTTCCATTTACTAACCATATTAACCAACTATTCTTAAGCATTTGATGGCAGGCTTTCAATGCAGTATTTCAGTGCTGGGGGCCCAACCTGTGTCTTTCGCTTCTGTTTGAGTTCAGCGGATTCCCTAGTGTGTAAATACATCCTTAATGCTATGCTGTATTTTCCTATTTTACTATCTGTGGGTAGTAAAATGAAAATGATCACACAAAATGATCCAGCAGGACTTTTCATCTGAGTGTCTCAGCACCATGAAAGCACCCATCAAAATCATTACAGTTACGTAGTTTGCAAGTATATTACGTTGCTGCTTTGCTTTTCCTCCTCATTCCATTCTTCTCATTAAAAAAAAAGATTGAATTTGATAAGAATACTGTTTTCTGAAATGCTCTATAATTTTTAGCGTTTTGTCAACCTTTTTTATTCACAAGTAAAAGGAGAAGGGATTGGAACACTGCCGTAGGACATAGAGGGATGGCTGATTCTGTCCCCTGTATTATTTAACAAGGGAACCTACTAATTTTGATAACCCTAGCCCACTTTTCAGTGAAACTTTTAGCTTCTTTTAATGAACTGAACACTTTCTCTTATTTGCATTTTGTGAGACTCTTACTAAATTGGTCTCTGTGCATGTCTATCCAGCTGGTTTGTCACAGACGGGATTCACCATTTCTAATGCTGTGTAGGGTAACGAAAATAGATAGCACAATACAGGCATAATAGCTGTATGGTGCTTGCTCATTGCAGTGCCTCACCACTAATGTATATAAATACCTGCTGCAACTGAACCTGACATTTGTAGAGGGATCAGCTTCAAAAACATACTGAGTGTACACACTCTAATTTCTCTTTACACGTCCCTCGAGGTGAAGATAGATGTTGCGGTCTGTCAGCCCATCATCACTCTGAGCACCTTCCTTGCCTTATATGCTCTGTCTCCTTTGAATGCATGTTATTTTTAAAATTTCTGTTAGAGATTAAAATCTTTTAAAAGGATCATTCTGTATCTCTTAGGGACAGATACTCAGGTCCATCTGTGCATAGGAACAAGTCTCCCAAAGGCATACGTGCACCATAGGAATGAAACTTTTGATCTTTGTTTTTTAAATTTGTTTCCATAAAGGTGTGACTCTTAACAATGTAGATTTACCGAAGATGACATATTTCTGAAATATTGTAGTAAGCATTGTAGTGCTTCCTTTCAGATAGTCACTGAAAGTTTCTGATGAACAATCATTATTCGTTTTTTCCCGTTTCAACCACCAAAACTGGCCTTTCTCAGTTAGTTTGATAACTCTATATCCAGTAATAGGTACATGTAGTTACAGGAACAGACCCACCTTAGTTCATTTGTATTCTTATTTCATGTGTATTAGCAAAAGGAAGAGAGCACTTTTTAGTATGTGCTAAAGGGTTGTGGTATCCTCTCCGTGAATCTTCCATAGGCAGGCTGCTTAACTCCATACATACTCAACTCTTCACTTTTTTACATCATGTCAAATTTTCCCTTTATATCATTTGACCAGTTAGCCATAAAAAGAATGGCAGTCTAAGCAGATTTAAATAGTTCTGTCCTACAAGATTAGTTGCAGTGTAAGTGTGATGGTCTTTGCATTATGAAATTGTTAAAAGGCGAAAAAAAGAATAGCGGGGAAAACGAGAAAGAAACAGTATTTTTAATGAGGCAGTTCTGTAGGTCTTTGTTTTGTTCTTGGGTTTTTTTTAGGAATGTAAGAAAGTAGGGTACTTCTGGCTATTGTGAGCAGAAAAATTTGCCATGACTGCTCTTGATTTCCATATGTACTTTGTTTGTTTTCCTCTTACTACGCTTTGATATAGAATAGTTTCTTCCTGTCTTTCATTAAACTGATGCTGCTTGTACCCCTGTGCTCATGTATAAAAGAACTGTAGCAAGAAAAGAAGTCATGCCTAACACATCTGATAGTATTTCCATGTTCATATGAAAGCTCTGAAAATCCTTGATAGTTTATTAGATAGTTATGTGGGGGAGGATTCCTCTACTTTCACACTGAAGAGATTATTGTTAATGAAGTAGGTATTAAAGGGACTGATTCGCAAACTGACATCTGCATTGCATTGATTTGGGCATGGATAACTGGGTAACCAAAACCTGCTGGACATAGCTGAAAAATTAATTATTGTCTAAATGTCACATGCTGCCAAATCTATAGCATAGAAAAGATTGGAAAAAAAAAAAAGGAAAAAGATAAAAAAGTAGATACAGAGAAGCACTTTTATGTGGAATAAGACTTTTAACCTACTCTTATATTCCTTTAGCTTTGTTCATTCTCTTTATTATTTGTTCCAAAATCACCTCAGCTGAGCAAATGTCATGTGAAATATCGTACGGGTTAATCAGTAATAGCATGCAAACAGTTATTACCTATCTGGGCACAGTGCTTGAGTGTGCATTGCAGAACAGCTGTCTGGCTGGTTTGAAAGCTTCCTTTTCTTAAATTTTTTCACTGATAGATCAGAGTGTCTCCCCATCTCTAAATATAGTGAATGTTCTTCTATTAAAGGTTGAGTAAAAATAATTACTCTAGTTTCCTCCCCCCCCCCGCCCCCCTTTCTGTCATGGATTATTTTAGATTCACACTCTCTCTCAGTAGTATTTGGGGGTGATCAACCTAGGTATTGGTAGATAATTGAATTTATATGGTGCTACATATGATCTTGAGTTTGGACATGCAATCTGATGGGGACTGTGGTAATCAGCAGAAAACTACAGGGGGGTAACCTGTGACAATTGAACTAGGTTGATTTGCTTTTCTTCCAGAAATCACTAAAAGCAGGAGTGTTAACACAGGTTTCAGATTTGTCATGGCTTCTTTAGTTCTGTAGAGAGAGTAAGTGATTATATCTGTAAAAGCTGAAAACTGGGTGTGTTTATAGTTGCTGTCCTCTGTCATTTCCTCTCAGACAGACCTAACGCTTCTCCTTCCCAATCCTAAACATCTTCATATTCAGCATCCCCATTTCTACCAGACTGCATGTGAGCGCGAGTGCCACAAAAGCCATGCTGTGGCCTGGGGAGAGAAGCAGAAGAAGAGTTTCAGAGGGGTCAGTAGGTGGGAGATGACACTCAGGATTTCACCGCAGGCTTAGCTGGACCTGCAGCAAGGCTGCAGATGCCCTGTAGTGTCAGCTTCACGAGTGCCTCCAGGACTGCAGCTGGAGCTCCCCGCTCTTCCTTGAGCCACAGTTAGGCTGTCCGTGGTAAACGGTATGTGATTGACTTTCACATGCTCACAAAAAGCATTGTTGCATATCATCAAATCTGCCTTTACTACCAAGCTTGGTATTGGCTAATGAACCAGCATAACTTGTAGTTCCAGTAGGAGTGGTTTGATGCTGCTGGTACACTTTTCTTGTGGCTTTGTGTTCTTCCCACCCCCTTGCTCCACTATCATTTGAGGGTGGAGATTGTTTGTTTCTTTAACTGGTGTATTATGGTAATAGAATCAAGAGATAAGATTTAATCAAGGTACATAATGTAAATACATAATAAAACAGTAAAACATGTAAATAAGATCCTATTGGTACCGTGGCTTTTTGAACTGTACTTTATGGTGTGTTTTCTTATGATGTAAGTGTAATGCTCTTGTTCTTGGTAGAACTTCTGAAGGGAAGACTTTAAATTCCTCTTTTCTCAAGCTAAGGTTATATTTCATGTTAAATAACAAGAGTGAAATGAGATTGCTATCTCCTGAATGAAGAAGGAGATTGCATTCAGCCATTTTCTTTATATGTTATCTTATCAGTGTATGATTTTGCTTGTATACACTGGAATGAGACATATCAATTATAACTCTCATTTATCACTGCCAGCAGCCATACTGCACATTTCAGAGCCCTCGTACACACCGTTCCTTCTACAGTCAACTACCAATTTGGACCTTTGGCTAAAACACAAGGGGCAGGGCGAAGGGGAGAGCAAAGCCAATCCAACCAAAGGCTTAGCTGCAAGAACTCTAGATTGTGTCCCATTCCTCCTAAATTCCATGTAAAGCTCTTGTCTTGAACGAGCATGTTCCCTGTCCCTTATGACAGAAAGGGATGTGGAAACAATTACTCAACATGAGTCATAGAAGAGATAAACCCTGAAAGATAGACAAAAAAATGTTTATCCTGTGCTGAGCCACATTAGCCCAAGGCTGTGAAGTCTTATTTCCATGTCATGCCCTGGTTCTGAACTGTTTGTCTGAGGCCCTTTTGCAGACAGCTGCTGAAAGTAAAAGGTCACAGTGCAGCAGCTTTAAAGAACCTGCTTCATCCATACAAAAGTCACCAGAAGAAACAGGAACCCAGTCTGCCTAATTTGTTGGGACAATTAACCTTCCTGCTGTAGCATCTTCAGCAGCAAGAGGCTTTTGACAAGCTGACGCCATGACATATTTGCCTCTCATTTAGTTGATTAAGAGGGTGACTATATTATGAAAGATTGTTTTTCCACCACTGCTATAAATGTAGTGATCTTAGCCATGTTTTTTTTTTTTTTACAATTAGTTAGACTTGTTCTCACTGTGGAGAATTAAGAAAAATTGCTAATCATTAAGAACACGTCAGCCTGTCCCGAAAATTGGAAAGATGTGTTGTTTTTTGTCCAAGGCTGAAAACACATCAGAAGAGTGATTCTTTTTACTGCTTTCTGTGTGGCATCCTACCTTTAATTTGAAAGTATGACTAAGTCATTGTGGATTAGGCTTCCCACTCTTGACAGTTATTTGGAGAAGTTTTCTTTATGATGATAAAGAAAACTTACTGAGAGTCTCCTTTGTAATGTGTTGGTACCTAAGCAACCCACATGCTGTGTGCTTTCTGCTCTGCTCTTGTGTATTCTCCAATCTCCAGGCTGGTAAAAGAACCTTTTTTTCTTGCTTTACAAAAAGCAAAAAAAGAAAAAAAAAGTTCTGTATGTAATCTAAAGGTTAAAAAAAGCTAACTAAGGATTGGATTAATTTTACCTAAATGTTTCCAAAATGTTAGTTAGCTGGGAACCTGCCTGACTGCTTAATGGGAAAAGATCTCCTTGCCTAATAAAGTATCTAACACGTCTTCTGTATGTTAGACAGTGTATCCTCTTTTCCAACCACCTTGTGCCAAAGCACCGTGAATAATCAAGAGAGAGCTTGGTTCTAGGAGATGACAGAGAATATTTAGGTTATTAATTGCCTCTTCCCACTGGCAGTGAAGGGAGCCTAGGTTTAGATTTCTGAAGCTCGGCAACAGAAGAATCATTTCTGTGATGCTGGGAAGATCTTTTAATCTAAAACCCAGGCAATTAGAGAGCTTAATGTTAAATACAGATTTCTGTTCTTCCATATGGTGTTTGTTTGCAGAACTCTCACACTATGTTGTTAGACACCGTTATAACTGTGCAATAGTGTTGTTGTGCATGTCATGCATCCTGCAGAGGCTTTTATCTCTACTGTTTATCAAGGGTACTTTGGGCTTGATAACAATTATTACTATCAGTAAAGTTTTTATTTCTAGATCCCTACAATATTCTGGGGTTTTTGTATTTTTATCTGTGTAGAAATTACAGAGATGAGAACTGGTTACATGTATTTATACTGTACTGTTGTATATGTTCATCATAGTGTATGTTCATCTTTTGCCCAGAACCACTCTATTGCCAGGAACTTACTACAAGCTCCAGAAACTAATCCTGACATCTGGCTTTTTCTAGTGATATATCTTAAAAAAACCCAGCCATTACAATTAATAACTTTGCTTATGTTGTTTTGGTCTAAGTAAAACCAAGTTTCATTTTTGTAACTATATAAGCCATGATCTATTAAAACAAACAAACGAACTAATAATACTAATCATGAGCTGAATTAAATTTTGTTTCTATTGGGAAAGATATTTCTAAAAACAAAAATGAAGCCACACTCATGTGATTTTGTTGTTTAAGAACAGCGGAACAAACATGGAAGATGATCAAAAGGTTGGAAGAGGTTGAATGTATGGTTGTGAAATAGTAAGTGATACAAGGGGTGGTCTTGCTTCCACTCAAGTCAAGGTTTGTGCATGAAGTTCCCATGTTTCAAGTCCTGTGTCCAGGTTTTAACTGAATTCTTAGTTGTGATCCAAAATGCTTACACAGATATTTACTATAAAATGAGTGCCTGCTTAATCATCATATGCATTAAGCTTTAATATATGTTTGGTAAATAGCACAGTCAGTCAGGAAGAGTGGTCATTATTATACTGAGGAAATGTGATACCTTTGCATGAATGTTTAGAGTGCTGCAAATTTCAGATTTTTTTTTTTTTGTGAAATGTGTTGAGAAAGGAAACAACACAAAATCATACCGAATGTTTTCACTGAAGCTATGTGAGAATTCAGTTTCCTTTCTTTGCCAGTGTTTTCCTGAGGTTGGTTGCCTGTTTGCTTGGAGTGTTCTGCTTTCTTAACTTTTTGAAATAATTATGAAAAAAAAATTACAAAACTTGTAGGATTATTTTTAAGAAGTGCATGTATATCTCTTCTTGAGCTTCAGCATGAATTTGAGGTTTTGAATATTTTTATCCTTTGGAAATTTTCTCTAAAGCTATAACCTTTTCCTGTTAAGTATTTGAACCAAACTAAAGAAGAGCTCACTTATATTTGTACATGTAGGAGTTCAGGTGTTCAGAATGACAATATAGTCACTTTTGCAGTAAAATTCCACTTTTCTGGCCTAATGGCTGGTAAACAAACCTGTTCAGGTCACCAGAAATGCAGTGCTTGAGGCCAGCATTTTTGGCCCAGGTTCTAGGTCCTTTGTTATCTGTGAGGCCAGATTAGACTTTAAAAAATTGAATATAATTTCCATTTATTTCTAAAAAATTGAATTAAATCCAAAGAAGTATCTCTAGCCATTAACCACATCTCATTGTATTTGTTACAAGTAGTATCCACCATCATTTGAAAATTAGACTGATGATGCTCAGGGAGCACAAGTTTGAAAATAGTTGTGCTCAGCCATACACCTAGATCTTGAGCTAATGATGTTTTATAAGGAGAGGAATGAAGAGTTTAGTCTTAAAACATTTTTTTTTCAAATATTCTTTTGCAGAGACCATTCTTGTCCCTGTTTCTGTCTTCATCTTTTTTTTTTCCCCAAATGCTATTTGATTTCTTATTAACAAGCTTGTTAAATAAAAGGCTTCCTAGACACGTGTCTTATAAAAATATTTCTGATTATGGAAAATAGCTGTCTGTGTTGGCCAAAAATAGAAATTAACTAATCCTGATACCTTATTTTCACAGTAAATGTCAATGAATAAACACTACCACTTAATTGTAGTTTATAAAACTGAAAAACAAATGGCTTTGTAAGTATAATGATACAGCAACAAACACCCATTATCGAAGTGTCAGTGTCTCTCTTCGTAAAACGTTGCTTAACTTAAATCACTTTGCAGGTATTAATTAATTGTATTTTAAAAGCAAAACCAGAATAGTAGCTGTTAAGTATTTAATCTTCTGCTCCATTCCAGGAGGAGGTATCTTGCTAGATTTGGTGACATAAGGGTCAAAAGATAAACTGTAACCAATACCTCTGTTTATTTTTTTGACAACGTTAAATTAGCAACCCCTCAGACCTCTTGCAGAGAAGTACAACCTGAGTAATTGAACATGTCACTGGGGAGTATGCTTGGTTAAGCTGATTCCTATTATGTTGACTTGTCAGGGACCAATAATTAAAGCTGAAGAGGGATGCTCATTAGTGTCTACAAAATGATTCAAAGAGCAGAAAGGAAGAGTCCTTCAGGCACACCTGCTAAAAACTGACACTGCATGATGGGGTGAAGCCAACCAGCTTGTTTATCGGATGGGTTAGTGGTACAGCTCTAACAAAGAGTAAATAAATTAAGAAGTGGAAGTACATGCTCTTGGAATCAAGCTACAGAACTGCACTTGATGTCTACCTTTTAAGATGTTTGCCTTATACTATAGGATCTCTGGGGAATTGTATTTTTAGCATTTATTGTGTAAGATGTACAGCAGTATCTATTCGAATGGCTTTCTCCTCAGTCCATGAATAATCATTTCAGTCATTTTAGCTGGAAGTGTCATAATATTAATAATCTCTCTGTTTCTTTGAACTCTCAAGGGTTTGCTTGGGTAACCTCTAGGAGTTATAGTGCTTTTGATAAATGCACTTATTAGCATGCATTGTTCACACTTGTTCTTTAAAAATGAGGTGATTGGGTTTTTTTTAAAATTCCCACCACCTATGCTACTGACTGTAATACATTAATTTCTGTGAAAAACCGAACAGGAAAACGCTCTAAATGAGGCTTTCTTGAAATTATAGTGCTTATCCAGAACAGGGAAACAATATTTGCATAGCTAAGCTATGTTGTTACCTAGAATTAGTAACCTCAAATGTATATGGAATTGGGAGCTTTTGGGGGGCTTGAGCTGGGATGGTCTTGCAGACTTTCGTCTTCTACAACATGAATAATGTGAGAAACTCAGTTTTCACTGACATTCAGAGTAATAAAATAAACCCACACGACTTAGAATTAAATGTAGACAAAAACACTTTAACTATGACAAACCCTGTGAAACTGGTTATGAAAGCTCAATGCATAACGGAAAACTGAGGATGTGGCAAGTTTCTTGATGAATAATTTGGTTTTGTTCTTTCAGGTTATCTGTAAATGATTTTTATCACACATTTTAACATATGTCATTTTGATAAATTCAGCTGTTCAGCTAGAAACCCATGTGCTGGTTGGTCCCCTCTACTTGTGCCCTGTATTTTCCCACTGGATCAAGGCAACACTTCCCTGCTCTAGAATTGTCCCCTCCACTGTAGCCATCTCCAAAATCTTCATGCTGTGACATTTTATTAGGAACAGTTAATGCAGAATGGAGTCCTACAGAGTCAGGTGATATCCATGCAACAACCTTCAGTCATTAAAACTGTTAATTTCGACACCCAGATCTCCTTTGCAGTGGTTTACAGCACAGTCTCAAAAAAATCCTAGTAACAGCATCCTTCCTCATGGAAAGCTGTTACAGATCATGGGCACTGGGGGATAACAGAAAAGCATTGGAAAAGTCAGGTATTTTTATCAAAAAGGTCCTTCTCTTATGTGTCCTAGAGACCTACTGAAGTTTGGAGGACTTCGCTCTTGCAAAGTTCGTCTTTTCTGAGATCACTTTGACTTGAGGCTGTGTGGAAAAGCCTATGTGGACAGTACAGTTTTCTTGCATCTGGGAACCATTTGTCATATATCATAGAATCATAGAATAGTTTGGGTTGGAAGGGACTTGAAAGGTCATCTAGTCCAACCCCCGTGCAGTAAGCAGGGACATCTTCAACTAGAGCAGGTTGCTCAGAGCCCTGTCTGAGCCATTTCCCCGTAATGGCTCATTTCTACAATCTTTTTTTTTTTCCGCAGGAAAAGCTGATATGATTTAACTTGGGTATCCAAACCTATGACAATGAAAAATTCCCAAGGAACTGAGTCATGGGCTGAAAAGCAATTGCATTGTAGTTTTTCAGAGATACTCTTAAAAAATGCCCATTGAATAAAAAGTAAAATATGTAGGAATCCTGAACATTGCCTTTGTAAACTGCAGGTCTGCTGGAAGGAACAAAACTGATGTTCTGCCTTTCTGTATGTTCCTTGTCATCTCTCTCTGAGTTATAAATTGGAGTGCCATTGAATCAATTTTTTATAATCTTATTAATCAGCATAAACTGTATTAATATAGCACTTTGTAGTTCAGTGCCACTTGTCAGTAATTTGATAGAGTGAATTTTGCCCCAGCAAAAAAGTTGTGATCCCTAATAAAAATGAACAATCAAGTCATCAGCTTTCAAAGGTACTCCTAAATGTAAATATAATCACAGCTTCACTTACTTCTGACTCAAATCTCCAGACTAGAGAGAGGCCTGTGACTTTTGGACCACATTTTCTTTCAGATTCACCATTTTGTTGCTAATAAGATAAGATGTCTTGGGAAATGAATCAGTACTTCTGGGTTGCTCATTTGGCAGTTCAGTGCAGTGAGCTGCTCCCATTGTCAACACAATAAAAAACCCCACATTTATTTGTTTCCAAAGACTGCGTGGTAGCTTACTTGCAGAACTGTATTTTATGTTAAGTGTGAAAGCCAGAGTGTCCATGTGAGAATAAAGACATTTCTTAAGTAGTGTTTTTCAAATTGGTTTACTAAAGCATATGCTAATGCAAAGTTTGTAAGTAGTCCTTAGGCTCCAATATTGTAAAACTCTTGTGATTAAATTTGCCATGGGTCAGTACATGGCTAGCAGTGTGCGATTGTAAAGTGCAGTGAGTACCTATGAAACCTGGGACATGCGGCCAAGGAGAACGTAACAGGTATCCTGCATCTGAGAAGGGCAGCTAGCACTCATTCCATGATGAAACATCTAGTAGCAACTTTGCCAAATCCTGCCAACAACTCAGAAATCTACAGTAGAAAATCTGAAAGGAGATGTCATAATTTTTTCTTAAAGCTGTATGAAGAATAAGCATGAAAGAATTCTCCCCACTCTTACTTTCTCACTCAAATGATATCATATCTCTTCATAGGGCTTGCAAAGTCACAGCACAGCAATAGCTGTCTAAACCGGAAACATCATGAAAACAACTTTGAGGATTCACTTTTTTTTCCCCCCCATATTGGACTAAAAACTGAAGATTTACCTTTATTTATATATTATGAAAAATAGCTCTCTGGATAACTAAGTACTTGGACATTCACCTGGCTTGTGGGAGGTACAGGGTGGGCAGGAGCAAAGATCCAAACCTCCATCAGCCATGGCTGAGGACACCTCCTGCCATGCGGAGCTGTTCTGCTCCTCTTGTGTAGAAGCTACATCCTGACCCCACTGAACATAGTCCTCTAGCTGGTACATTTTCATGGGAAGTTTTAATTACTGTGAATCAGTATTTTCTGATTACAAACTTTGGAAAGTTCCTGTCTTCCTCAGTTTGTAAAGGTCCAGTGGAGGGTAGAAATAGTAGGAAAGGCAATGTTGGTTAAACTACCCAAAGACAGATCATAACTCCGCATTCACTGGAAGAGAGGAAAGTCCAAGCCTCCTGCCTTCCCACCTGACCCATCGTTGGCTGCGTGTGGCAGAAAGTCATTCACCTTTCTGCATTGGCATAGGTGGATTTGTCCCCACAGTCACGACAAAATACAAGCTGTGATCCTTAACTGTTGCTGTATAAGAGCAGTCAGAATTGCCGTGGCATCCGGAAGATGCAGTTAAGTTTAGAAACTTATTATACTGCAATACACAGTAAGGTACTGTGCCTTCTCAGAATAGGTTTCATTCTAATTTAAGACTCTTTGTAGCACAGGAAAAATATGTGATTAATTCAGGTCTTTGAAGGAAAAGTATTTTCCTTCTCAAAAAAAACATCTTCAGTTTTATATGTTAGAGGAGGAGTAGGTGGGGAGTATTTGGAGAAGGAAGCCTGAGGTGGTCAGAGTGATGAATGAGAGAGTATTCTTTGGCACATGTGTTTTGAGTAGATAAGGTGGGGGATGTGTGACATTGCTCTTACGAAGCAAAAGACGACAGTGGTAGGTATCCGAATGAGTTTTAAACAATATAAATTAAGAGAAAGGATTGGATTGAAAAACATGGAGATACTGTGGAGGAAGAGCTGAAAGCAGCTAAGGAGTACCTCAATGTAGATGGCAAGATGCAGAAAGTCCTTCCAGCTTACTTCCCAGCACAGGACTGGGTGGCAGGGAGAATAGGGGCACTGCCAGCAGCGATGGGCTGGGAGATGGGGGCTGATGCAGCTGATGGATCAAATTGATTTAAATTAGTTGATGAGCTAGACCAGTTACACTGAATTGCAACAAAAGTCTAAAAGAGGGAAATATAAGAGAGAAACAAATATGTTATAGGATACATTCAACATAAATGATCACAAGTAAGTAGGTAGGTTTTTCAGGATGGGATGGGATGGGATGAATAAATACGAGTTGCAGCTGAACGAGTTTTTCATTCATTAGCCTCTTCTATCCTATTGCATTCCTAGTGCACAAGGCAATCACAATGGAAGGGATTAAGGTCACTGACCTTAATTTAGGTTAAGTCTGAAAAAAAATCTCGAACATGTGTTCCTAGGGCAGAGTTTACTTGCCTGAAAAATTTCCCTGTTAATGGATTTTTGATGGGGGTGGGGATGATCATAATTTATGAACTGCCACTTTTAAAATATTTGCCTTTTCTGTCTTGTCTACAGAGGAGTGACATTAGCTTTTGCAGTTGCTTTGTTTATCAGCAGCGTCTCACAGTTTTTGCCCTGGAGACTCTAACAAGCCTGGGTAGAGATAGTATCCTTGTTCTTTTCTCTGCAGTAACTGCTCAGTCCATTTAAAGATAATAGGCCATGCCCAGCATGGCCAATAAAAAAGGAAAACGGCATTTATCTTGCTGGCTTCCTCTGATAGTGTTTAGGACCATGCTCTCTGCTTGATCCATGGGCTCAACTCCATGAACAGTCTATGGGGAGTAAAACATTCAACAACACCTTTGTAACACAAAGATCCATTGTCGTTTGTGCTCTGTGGTCTCAGCCTTTCTCTGAAAACTGTTTCCACTTGTCTTACTTAACAGTGTAAAAATAATCCAGCTTTCTCTGCAGCCCTGTTAGAGGACAAAATGACAGTAATGGAAATAAATTGAAATGCAGTTAGCCTTCTCTACAATATAGCTTCATATGTATAATCGCAAATAGCTTGAAATCCAAATCCAGACCTGTCCTTGCTCCATTGCATCATGTTTTGTTAGCTAGAGAACTACTAACCTTTCTAATAAATAAATTAAAAAAAGAAGAGGCAAGCAGGCAAGAGCCACAGAGTTATTCTGTGAGGCAAATGTCTTCCAGAGAGAAACAGAAATTCAGAGCATTATCTGCTTATCTTAACAACAAGGAAACTGAAAGTTGAATCGATTAATGGCATTAAAGTATCTTCTCGGGAAGAAAATGCTGAGTACTAATAGCCTCCACTCTCCTCTGCTTGTTCTGAAAGTGAAGAAAAAAGCCAGTAGTGTTGAAAGTCAAAATTAAATGCATTCAAATGAGAAATAAGGGATATGTTTCAGTAGTGATGACTGGTGCCCATTGAAAAAAATACTGTTGGAATGGGAAGGCGGGTGTCCATTTTTTGATACTTGAGATGAAGACTGAATGCCTTTCTGCAAGAATTCTGACAAATACAAGGTATTGGACTCACTACAGTGATCATTATGTGAAATGTAATCCCTTGCTTTATACAGAAATCTAGCCTAAATGATCTGATATTTTCAAGGCTTTAACTTTATGGAGTTAAGCCCACTCTGTCCTCTGGCCCAGTAGTGTGGATGTCAGAATCAGAACAAATGAAATTTATGCTCACCTGCAGCAGAGCTGAATCGGGCCCTCAGAGTTCAGATTACTGTGCATACAGTACACAATATTACAATTGTTTGTAGGAAATAAATCTCAGAAGTCCATATGTGTATAAACAAAAGACTCTAATTGAAACCATCATTGAATGTCCAAGATAATAAACAAAAGAGACATTGTCTTGGTTTTGCATAAAATGAATTATAAGGTAAGTGTAATAATCAATGTATTCTATTATATCACTGGTAATGAAGGACCTGTTGTTTTGTATTTTTAAACAGTGACTTTAGATCAGAAACAGGCAAACTAGATCTTAATGGAGAAGGAATCTGACTCTGAGTACAGATAACACCTTTCTAGAAATCTTTTTTAAAAAAATAAATTCTGGTAGTGATGAGAGTGTGCTAGGTGCTGCACAGCCCTGAAAGATAGCTGCGTCCTGCCCATTTAGTATCTGATTTACTTCAGTTTTATTGCCCATTGCTGGCATTATATCAAACATTTCCTTAGTAGGCCCCAGCACTTACATGAAGCTGTGCCAAGGTTATTCTGTATGTAATCCAGAAAGCCTTTTTCTGCTGCAGGGAAATCACTGAATTAAGGGAATGATTATTCCATTGTGTTCTGTTGTTGTTAGTTTTTCTTCAACAGATTTGAATTACCCTATCTTAGCTTTATTAGTATTGTTGTCTGTTGTACTTCATAATCAGAGCAACACAGCAAACAGCTCATTCAGCCTTTGGGAAAATTTCAAACCCAGCGTGTAAATAGATATGGTCAATAAGAAAGGAAACAGAAGAGAAGTGTACTGAGGAAGGATGGGGGAAATGGGGGATCAAGTGTAAGGCAAATAGGTGAGCAAGATTGTTGTGTCAGAAAGGAGAGTAAAATGTTAAGAGGCATTTAGCAGGAAGGAACTGAATAGTTATGACACATTCAGACTAAGTCCCGAAAGGCCAACTTGTGATCTGCCAAGAGAGGAAGGGAGAAAGAAGAATGGAACAGCAAAGTGAGCAAGTGAATACATTAAATATACAAGCTTGTATTTAACTGAAAGATAACTTGAAAATAAATTATAAATACAAGGCACGTTTAGACTGCACATTGCCGTAGATTTATTTTGGAGACATGTTTGGAATATATGCCAATGTGTATTTTCTTCTCTTTCTCTGTAAATTTATGGGGTTTTTGTTTGTCTGTTTGTTTCTGGCACTGGATGATCAAATTAGTCTTTCAGTCGATAACTACACCTTTCACTGGGCACAGCTACCTTTTCAATATGCCATCATTTGGGAAACACAGCTCGTAAAAACACATTCCTCCAGTTGGCCAAGTGGGAACTATGAATAGCAGACTTAGTCCTCTTCTGTGCGTAAACCTGTAAGGTCCTACCGACTTGTATGAGAACCAAAATTTTGGTATGTTCCTGGAGGGAACCGAGTATATAACTGAAAAAAAGTAATTACTTCTATTTTCATATTGATGTATCAGTTATGATAGAAAATAACATAAAAGGAAAATTTGCTACTGAAGTCGACGAAGTCCTTTTCTGCAAAGGATCAAAAATTACATCTGTAGACTGTGTTGGTGAAATGGGCCAGGCATCTAGATCTAATTTGTTTATGCGACTTAATGTTTGTAACAAACAGCTAAATAATTTAAAATTGTGATTTAGAGCAGGTGTTGCTAAAACGTGATAGATGTTGGAATAGTTACAAGAAAAAAAAAGGAAAAAAAAAAAAAAAAGCCTGTGTTTTCCACGCAGCATTAAATTAGATTGCTTGAAAAATCAGAACCATCCCTAGTTACGGAAACAGCACGAATCTGAGCTTAGTTCTGACTCAGATCTACGAAAGAAGTGATTTTCAGATCAGGTAGCAAAGCTGCTGCCATTTACGAGTCTGAATGCCAAGTTCCCCTTGACTATCTCACTGCTTCAAGAAAACCTTCGAGCAAAAGCATTGCAGAAAACAGAATTTGGACCGGTAAATAAGGTGGTCTGCTTATTGCACTGGATCGCAATGAACCCTGTAGCTCTGAAATAATAAAACTGCTCCTCATCTGCTGCATTAGTGTATTTGAAAAACTACATTTCCAGGTGGTATGCACTGAAGTTATTACTTAATTATAGGATTAAGAACTCCACCCTCTTTCAGTCTCCACTTGAAAGTCACCTCAGGGAGTTGCAATTCTCATTCTCTCGCACTCACTCTGCCTTTAACGTTTTCAAATAATGTGAAGAAGATTTTCTTCTATACAAAACTCCTGCACTGGAAAGTATAAAAGCATTACAATTAGTGATTGGCAAATGCCATCGGCTTCGGCTTGGTTTGCAGAAATACCCCAAAGTTGAGATGCTTAGCTAAGCTACCCAAACCTCTCTTGAACCTGCATGATGTGCCAGAAATAACCGCAAGAACAAGCTTTCCTACAGTGTATCAGAGCTGTTCCTTATGACCACAAGTTAGAACCAGAAATTAGAGAGAAAGAGAGACAGAGAGATAATAGGAACAACCCTTTAAAATAACTGCTTCTTTTTGAACCTCGACTAAAAATTCATTTTATGTTTAGTTCCAGTTTTGGTTGAAATTTAAGTTGACTTTTGTTTATCCAAAAGACTTTTGACTATCATAGAGTATAACTGAATTAAATTCTAGGTCAAATTACTTGGTGTCATTTACTGTGCATGTGTTTTTGATGGATTTTACTTAGTAAAGCACTGTATGTCCTTTTTCTAGCATTAACTTATCCTCACAACATCCCTGTGAGGCTGATAAGTAATATCCTCATTTTACAGTCAGAGATCGAAAGGTTAGGTGACCTGCCAAAGTACACAGAATATAATCAGTATCAGAACTGGCAGTAATACTTCAGAGTTCCTAGTTACTAATCCTACGCTGGAAAACATATAGGATATTCATTGTGTACGTAATCTACACTTTGATTCAATAAAACTTTTTTCCTGTGTGTAAATCTCCTCTGTTTCTATTCAAGGGCTGCATATGACAGACTCAGAAGTTTTTCCTGCTCCAAGCTGTGTATATATGTATATATAAAAGTCAATGATCAAATGCAGGTTAAAAAAAAAAAAAGACTCTTTCAAAAGAAATATCAAAGTCATGGGAATTTTGCTTTGGAGCAAACTGGCTCTGGGTTACATAGGCTGATGAATTGTTATTCATCATACTGCCATGATGAATTGTTATTCATCATACTGCCAGCTGATCCTCCTGGTTTTTAATACCTTGCTATGTGCTTTTGTAAGTAGCTTCCCCTAAAGACACTGAAAAATAACATCTTTCTTTAAGTAGTATTCATACCTTTTCCATATAGTAATTTCTTTTCTTCCTGTCCTTGAAATAAAAATGAAGTACTTCACCTTTTGATAATAAAAAGTTCATTTTCAAATTGCTTTCCATTTTCTTCCTTAAAAAAGCTGAAAAAAACTTGATGATCTTTGGATATGCTTGACAGTCTGACTTAGGATACCGCCCACAAATAGGTGTGATGAACCCCTGCAGGTTCCCAGGTAAGTAGTATGAATTTTGCAGTTAACCCTCATAGACAGTACCCCTGTACATGAAGTAGCTCTAAAAAAGATAGAAACCGCTTCTGTTTTTCGTAGCAGATGCTGTGAGTGAACTTAATTACATGTTGTATTGACTATTGAACTTGTGGTGGAAGTGTCCACCTGCTCTCACAGTGTTTTCCATGACACTGAAGCGAACTTAAGACACTTCCATCCCAACCACTTAGTCCACATCCCTGCCTGTCCTTCACTGTGGCAACCCGAGTGGTTTTTGAGGCTTTGTTATGAATTAGATCCTTGAAATGATCTGGGCAAAAAATAGACTTCCCCCTAATCTTCCTCTTCCTTTCTGCCTCCGCCCAGAGAAGCCCCAGCAGCACTGCTTTGATTATTTTGAAGCAAGATCATTTTGGTGATGCAGGTAGAGCGTAGCCCTAACACCCAATTGATGGTAACTGGGGAGCAGCAGACTATGGACTATAGAAGAAACAGGACAGTCAGGGCTCTATATAGCAAGGAAAGAAGGGGAACTTCTAAAATTATTTTCATCTAAATAAAGTATGGCTGGGGCTTTAGGAGATAATTCATGGTGATCCAAATTCAATTTGAATTTTTACAGTATCCCACAGATTGTCCTTTGCAGCTTTAGGTCTTATCAGCCCTGATTTCAGCACAACTCGGGGTGTAAAGTCTTTCCAGTAACAGAATCCTACAAAGGTAAACCCTGAGCTGATGGAGCGGTAGATGCTTAACTGTGAGCAAGTGGCCAGAGCCACTGGCTTCTTGTGGTTAAAGCTAAGCATGCATTTAGGTGCCTAGATGATTTTTTGGCTCAATGGCCTTTTGCTTTTTTTGAGAAACTCAGTGTAACTTTTGCTTTATGAAGTGATATTTTAAATACTGAGAGTATTCTCTGCCACCGGCATTTGCGGCAAGTCTAATTTTAGGCCTTGACCACTTAACTACCATCTTAATGGCTTTCCTTTTAATAGAACATAGAAACAGCATGGGCTTCATTTTCTGCATCATCAAAGCACTGCACCTTCCGACAGAAACAGTGTATAGTCTGCAGTAGGCCAAGTGCATCCCCCTGATAGTCCATCTGCTGAATTTCACAGCCAGGAGGAATTTCATCAGCTATAGGTAAACAATGTTTTACGAAAAGAAACCTTTTCTTTTTTCCTAATGCTAGCTTGATCAATAGGCCTTTGAAGGAAATGAAAAAAATTGCTATTGCCTTTAATAGACCCTATATAAAGCCCTAGCTGAATGTGCTCCTTTTGCTGGTAATACCTGGCTGTTTACATGGTGCAAAGAAAAAAAAAAAAAAAATAATTACCATTGAATTAGCTAGTGTAAAGCCAAAATATTTTAAATTAGGGAATACTTCCTGGTTACAGAAACAAGTCCCATTCCAGTTAGGGATCAGGAGATGCATTTTATTTAATAATGGACGCCTCTTTTAAAAATCAGAAATAATGATAGTGATTAGTTAACAGCAGCAAATAAAACGTGCATTTAAAATTAACCTGACAGGGCATTTTTGTGTCATACTGACTGATGTGTACAGTCCATTCTTTTAAAAATTCAAGGAAGCTTATTTGAATTGTAAATTGGCAACACATTCACGCTGCAGCCTTATTGTGTGATAGTGTGACAAATTACAAATGGAATATTGGCTGGGCTTCCATTTCTTGCATTTCTTTTCTAGTTTCTGCTGCTATTATCATTAATCTGTTTTACAGAAGCTCTATAGCGGATGGTTCTGGACATGGAAAGTACATTAAGTTTCATTGTTGGCTATAGCAGGACTCCGTGTGGCTTCAGTGACCTGTGACTTCTCCTATTGGTTGTAATTCAGTACAGTTGCTACTAGTTTTGTGTCCTGCTGTGTGTGGACTTAGGAGATTCTGGCATACTTTATGCCTGACAGCTCGTTTCGTAAGTATTGGATTACAGAGCTTTTGCTAAATTGTGTTAAGAATATCTTAAGAAATGATGCTGGAATGCAGTCCTTCAAAAAAAAAAGTATACAAGTAAGTCTTAATGATTCCGTTATCAGAAGTGAATTCTCCTTCTAAGTCCTGAGTGAACTTGCAAGAATGTTGGAGGTAGTTAAATGTAGTGATGTCATGCGCTACAAGGCATTGTTTAACTCCTTTGCAGTTTAAGATTTCGTGTTTTATCCAATGGGAAAGGAACGGTGAGTTACCCCAGCGTGTCTTTGTTGCCTGCGGAGGCAGGCGTAGGGGTGGGGGTGTTCCTCCCCCGGGCTGACTGGGCTGGTGCAAAGGTCAGACAAACAGGGAACGGTGCTCAAGATGCAATTTAAGGAGGGAATCAGAGGGTATGTGATAAGAAGAAGAAGGTAATTTTGAAAGAATATCAAAAGAGACCAAACTGATGACCGACAGCAGCTCTTTCTGCTGTCTCTCACCTCCTGCCTTTCATACTAGTTCATTTTACGTCTACCCTCTTAAGGATGGTCTCCTACTATTAGCCATTTCCTACTAGAACTTAAATTGACAAGTTTATGCCAACTGACTGCAGTTTTGCAATATGCTCTGTGAATCATGAAGGAAATAAGCTTCTGGCTATTTCTGGCTTAAATTTCTTTTGTGGTATGTGCTTCTAATGGTATCTCTGATTTCTTTTACGTTTCTCTTGCCCTTTGCAAGCTGTTCAGCCCCAATGTTCTGTGCCTTTGTTTATTTATTCTCTCAGGCTTCTGGTTTGTGATTTGTGGGCTATAAAATTTATGCCATTGTTTTACATATAAGCAAAGATGCTTTTTCTGGTCTTTTTGCATAATGTTATGTTCACTTCTGGCAGCTGGAGGTCTGGGAGCCGATAGAGTGAAAGACATAGGTCTGAACTGCCCCGTTTAGTATTAAACATTTAACCAGTGTAGTTGGTCTGGGGTCCTCTCACAGTCAGGAAAGAAAGGTGAGGGGTGATACTTTCGGGAAGGGTGTTCACCTGCCTGGTGTCTGAATCCAGCTCTGAAATTGCCTTTCTTTCCCCAGTGACCAAAGTGCCTCGAAAGGCCGTTTCAGTTAAATCCCTAGGATGAGGTGGAGAGAATGCAAATCAAAATACAAGCATAAAGTGCATGGATGCTTAATGTCATCTCAGATGGTACTTGTTCTTCAGACGCCAAGTACACTGGTCAATAAGGCTGATGGTGAGAGCAGAAGAACCAAACGGGTCATAAATTTTATACTTTGCTCTGTCTTCAAACAGTTGTGTGATTCTGAGTCATTGAACTTGCCCATGTATCAGTTTATCCGGCTAGAAATTGAGTGCTTTTCTTGCAGCTCTCCCAGACTTTTCACTGTAGTATGGAAAGCATCAAAGAAATACAAAATATTTTTTCATATCCTCACAAATGAAAATTGCCACGGCCTTGGAGGCCTGCTAATTTAGACAAGCTGGGGATCTGGCCTAGCACAGCACAATGTAGCTTAATTTGTAGACAATCAGTGTTTAGTAGTTATTTTCCTTTGACTAGGCTGTCTCTTGAAATTTGTGCATGTTTGCTTGTCACTCTTCCAAGATTTCTACTGTTTTGGTTTTTTCCTACCGTGCTTATTGAACAAAGACAAGGAAGTATCTAATAGATTAAAGTGAAGTCTAGCAACATGGTTCAGCGGACTAATACTTTAATCTGTGAGACCCTAAGATCAAGTGGACTCAATTTCAAGTCCTGCCACAATTAATTTAACCATTAGTAACATTGCAGGTACTGAGAGCCTGGAATCTGCAGGTGTTTACTGCTGGGGAAACAAGTAGCACCTTCGCCCTCCTGTAATGCAGCCTTTAATGCGAAAAGACACCTGCCTGATGTAAGGCATGTCCATTAAAATAATCCTACCCCAGCAGATCATGATGTTGATCTTTTCTAGGGTTTCAGGAGATGTAATTTTGCAGCCGGTATAAGAATGACTGGCTGATACTGCTCAGTATGGCGATTTTAAGTATAATTCTAATATTGCAGTGGGATGCACTTGGGTTTATGGCGTTCGCTAGATGTTCACTTTAAGAAAGTCTCTTGAGTCACCTTTTAAATGAACTTAAGTCAGAGTTGGTTCAAAATTAATTGACTGCTCAGTTTCACAGCATGCCAGATGGGCAAAAAGCAGACTCCTAAAAGATTACAGACAGACATACAGGAGGTTGAAACTGGCAACGTGAACCAAAGAAATACTAGCGTGGCTATCGGGTGCTTCTTCCATAAATTCCTTTGAATTTGTGCTTGCTGGACCCTGTTTTTACTTTCTTTAAATAAGTTTTTGACTGGCTAGTGGCAAAAATGTCTGAGTATGTAAGCATGAGTTCTTGCACATATATATTTAAACATCCATTTAAGCATCTAGTGCTTGAATCTGTTGCTTTTCTATGCATCATGTCTCTTACGTGTCTTTGCATGTACGTAGCGTGTGTGTACAGTAAGATAACTGCATGAAGTCTACATAATGGAAAACATTTGCTTTTGATGGATTTTCTTCTGAGTCCTTTCCAAGGCTTCCCAAATAATTATTTGGCTATTCACAATTCTCGTTCATAAGCAGATGCAATAATACTTATCTGTTTAATAATATACAACATTATTTCCTTTGGGAAAAAGATGTATTTGAAATACTTTGAAAAGAAATAAACAACAAGGCTTGTAATTAAGTGTTGCTATTTTAAGTAGAATTGGTTTCAACCATCCGCAGTCTGTCCTTCTCCTCAGCCTTTAGGAGACTGCTGCACATGATGAAAAGTTTAACTTGTCAAGTATAAATTTAGATGTAGAGTCCGGAATATCAAACTCCATGAGTGATAATTATCAGCACCTGGAAATAATTTGTACCAGAGAGTTAAGAAACGAGTTTTCCCTTTCTACAGATAGGGAGTTTTTAACCTCCCAGTCACTGGAATACTCCCCGGAGCTTACAGTGACATGGCTTGTGGTTCATTCCCACTAGTAAACATGGCACCAAGCAATTAGGTTGTCATTAGAAGATGAACATTAGCTTTGTAAAATAGGATTAAGAATAAGCTGAGAACAAACGATCAGCTAATGTATGCAGTTCATAAGTGACGCTGTACATGCAGCTCCGGTGCAGAGCCCATTGAAGGCAACGCCTATTGCCTTCCACTGGCTTTCAATAGCCGCTAGCTCAGGCTCAGATTCTGGTTTTGCTTTAAGTTTATAGCATTCATTCTCCAGAGCTACGGAAACTTTATAATTGGATGAAAGTTGCTCCTCCTCCAAAGTGTAAAATAGTAGGATGTTGTGCTGGAAACTCTACAAAGACAAGAATTAATTTATTCTTCTGACCTGTAGGCAGGCTGCCCCTGAAACACACTCTTCCAAGATCACTCTTCTGGTTTCTTGTTATCTGTGTGCAGATATCATCTAAGCAATTTCTCCAGTATCTACAAGGCTGCATCATTATTACCTAGTTAAATATAATTTTTCCCTACTGTTTTAAGATTAGTTGAGGCAAGAGAAGGTACTACCAGAACGGAGTATACGTACGCATTTTCTTGGTGAGACCAGCAACATTGCAATGTATACAGACAAGAAATACCATTCAAAGGTGTTTGGTTTTAAAAATGCAGAAAACATTTATCATCTGTATTACTGGCAAATAGAGCAAAAATGTAATAAAGATTCATGTATATATAGTTTATGTAAGCTAAGTATTTAGTAGATATTGTAGTAGGTATACATCATTTCTATAAATTCCTGTAGAGTGCAAAAAGTAGCATGTTAATAATATTTTTAATTATTTAATAAAACTTTATAAACTATTTATGAAAGGATTCTAATGTGATCAACAAACAAGGGTCCACAACAGGATAGGAAATTTAGGCAAGACTTCTTTTTATGGAAGTAAGTAGCAAAATAAAAAAAGAATTGAAGGAGTAAAATACAATCTATCTCTAGAAGAGTGCTTGTCAGTGCTTGGTTGAAAGTAAATGAATTAATCCAATATTTCATTCTCTGAGAATGATGAGTTACGTAGAGTAACTAAATTATGGGCTTTTAATTGTTACTTTCTTTAGTCTATTATATGAACATTTCATATAATTATGTTTATTAGATAGTATAGATTTAGCTTAATCTAGGAAGTATATAATGGAAATATAATTATAGGCAAGAAAAATGGATATTAAACTTATGTAATTTTCTTTTATTGTACTAAATGTTTCTGCAATTAAACTCTACTGAAATTATTTGAGTTTAGAATTTCATCAGTTTTAATGGGTCTGAGTTATTAAACATCTGCCGGATTAGGACCATCATATATAATTTTAGAATCAGAGCCATAAACATCAGAGGAACTACTCATTTGAATACAGTTTTTCATATGCATTTCAAATGCCTGGATGAACAGGCATAGGAAGCTTGTAAATTTGGATACCTGAGTTTCAGAAGTGTTGAGTACTACGATCATGTAGTGGTAGATATGCACTGTATTTTACAGCTCTCATTAAATTGTTACTGGGAAGTAATTGGAAAAAGGTGGCGTGTAGAAATGACTTTTCTTCACAAGATATCTTTTTCTTTTCATGTGATTCGGTACGAATTAGTTTGGGATTGCATGGCTTGGACAGTTTCTGAAATATTTCTGTTGTTAATTTGCCAAACACATCTCCCTCCTTTTTTTCTTTCTTTCTGTCTTTTTTTTTTTTTTTAAGGGAAAAAAAGGGGAAGGAAAAAAACGGGGGGGGTGGGAAAGCATGAATGAGAGATTGAATTTGGGAGTGATCTTTCTCTTGTTACATGATGTGAAGCATGTGTGGGAAATGTTTTCATCTTCAGAAGTCATTTGCCCCATGCAGAGAATGCTTGAAATGAAAATAACTTTCCAAATTAAAATAGAATGTGTAGTTTTTTATTTACAGACACACAGAGACATAGTCACTCTTATATGCACAGAGCGGTACTTAGTAGGGAATGCATTCTATTTGATCTTCTATTCTTGACAAATGTCACATTTATAAGATACTATGTGATAAACTTTAATGCTGAATTATTTTATTTCATCAAAAACATTTGTGCTTTTATTCCACTTTAAGAATGAGTACTTGCTCACTATATGTGTATTGTGTATTTCATGAAAATTCAAGTCCACTCTCACCTCCTCCACCTCCAGTATCATGTTAAAATGTAACAAGGAACTGACTGGCTGACGCTCTTCCTCCCTGGAGTCACAAATATTGGTCTTTTCAATCCATGTTAAAAAAAAAATAATTACATCTTGAGTGTTCCTTTTACTCTCATTTTAATGACCATTTCTTACATCTAGTTGAATATTTGTTTCTGTTATTGTTATTTGTAAAATGTGAGAACCAAATAGTTTCAACCAAAGCTTTTAGCATCCTGTCAATGGGATTGGGAGCTTGGATGCCTCGTGTCCCAAATCTCCAGGCTGGTCTTGCTGGCTGGCCTAGATATTTCCTTCCAGAATCACCGAGATGTGTCATGGGACCAGTAGTCCCACTATTTTTGGAAGCCACTTAATGCCTGTTGTAGTCCACTGATAAATGGACGCCTTGGCTATTTTCAGCCAGCTTTTTTAATGAATCTTGCTGTAATGTCACACCTCAACTTCTGCAATTGTTCTCTGCCTTTCCATGCTGCGGGGAAGCTTGTTTATGTGACAGTCTGGCTGCTGACATTCACTTTGTGCCATTTCCACTACTTTAAATCGACAAGCTTCCTATCTCCGTCTGCCCAGGCTCCTCTCTGACTTTGTAAGAAAAAAAGAAAAAAGAAAAAAAGTTTACTTTGAGAAGTACTGAGTGTAAAAGCTAGTGTTCAGTGAAACAAAATGTTCCTAGATTTACTTATAAACTTAAGGATATAATAGTACGTAGAGAATGCTCTCTGTGTTTTATAGTTATTGAATTTAAGCTTTTTCTGATAAAGCTGTAGGCTTTTTCCTAAAGCAAAGATTAATATGTAAAAAGTAAATACAACAGTATATGGTTATTATCTTGTAGCCCTATCAAATCTGGCTGAAGGTTCAGGTTTTCTGTACAGAGCAAGGAGATAACTTCAAAAGCTCGAATAGTTTGTAGTTTGGAGAAGCAGTCAACTGAGAGAACTTAAAGATCAAAGACAGAATATCTGATTTTAATGATGCAGAACATATGCTGCACCAAAAACCTTTTGGATTAAAAAAGTTAATGTAATCAAAGAGAACTGAACTCTTTGTTTGGATCTGAGAGCTGTGTGTTGAAGCACTCGGGACAGTATCTTATAGTGTAGTGTTACTGTAGTTGTGTATAAGAAGTGAGTTAAAGCAAAGTTAAGGGACTAGACTAGTCAACCTGGCACTAGGAAACTTTTATTTTGAAGATTTAAAATATTTTTGTTGAAGAGCCCTTAAGAGTCTTGAATAGGACTGTTTTGATGAAGAGACTGCGGATGTGGATAGACATAAAAAGCAAGATTATTCTCTGGGAACTTGATTAGCCTTATTCAATAACTGAGAATCCAGGAAGTTCCTCTGGAGAGTTTTTGATTTACAGTGAATGCAAAAAAGGACCAGATAAAGAAACACAGACATATCTGCAAGAGGGGAAAAATGCCCAAGGGTGGAAAAGTTTCCTTTCATTGCAGTTTGATAAAGGGAGATAATGTAGTCCCCGTGCCTGGACAGAACAGTGTTGATAAGATCAAATTCATGGATGAAAAAAGATATTAACTGAATTATGGGTTTAAAGGGAAGAAATTACTGGACAAGGAAGATAGCCGAGAACTCTGTTTTGCAGTAGCTTCTCAGGGTCTCTTCCGAAGTCCCTTGAAATCAATGGAAGCTGTTCCATTGATTGCAGTGAGTTTGGATGAGACCCCACAGGAAATAGAAAATGCATTAGAAAATCAGGAGCTATCAACAATAATACATACAGCATTTTGTTTACATGTGTATCTAACTATATATTTACCTATGTATCTAAAGTATTGTGTGCGTATCTTCAGCATTATTTGGATTGCTACTTTTAAACATACTCTAGAAGCACCAAGTTGGTCATATTTGTCACTTGCCAAAACCAAACAACTTTTACCAATGTGAGAGTTTACATTTTTGTTCTTGCCATGACCGGCATCTGTTTTTCTGATAGCTCTCATTTCTTATTTCTTGTGACATTGCTGTTTTATTCTTTTTGTCTGCTGTCTGTGCATTTCACTCCTTCTGACAAGTTTCTTGGAAGGCCTTAGGGGAAGAAAGAACTGCTCCCCCTCCTTCTTCCCCTATCCTAAAGCTAATAAAGATAACTCTTTACGTTGATCCCCCCAGCCCCCGTTGTTAAATTTTGATTGAGACCAGTCCCAGAGTAGTGTAAATGGCCGGAGCTCTATGTGCCTTGACAAAGCTAGGCAGAAGTACAGGATCGAGCTCCGAATCTCTTTAATCATGTGAATGGAAGCTGTGCTTGTTATGCTACCACTGGTTTCTTTTTATGTGGTATTAAACTCATCCTGTAGCTACAGAAGTTCACCAAGGCCAGTCAACAGAGAAAGCTAGTCAAAGTAATTAAGAATATTCAGCACATTTTTACTGAAGCATTTTGTGGATGCAGGTTGACTTCTGGATAGACTGCACGAGAAGTGTTTTCCCCTCTGTCTTGTGACTTTCAAGGTGAAGGAGTGGCAAAACCACCACGAGCCCTTTTTTACATTCACTGGGTCATTCTGCATCTGATCTTTTGAGCTACCCTTGCCTGGAACTAACCTGCTTTGTGAACAAGCTGAAGCGAGACAAAAAGATCCTTTTTGGGCTTTAATAGCGGAGCATCCCTGCACGTGTGACTGCGCTCATGATGAGAGAGAGGTAACTCCTGGATGCAGACACCAGGCACGTTTCAGAGGCAGGCCCAGTTTGTAAGCTGTTCTGTCTAACAGGATACCCTCGGTGTTCCTCCTCTCCCTCTGCTCTTCATTGCTGGTGTTATGGCAACTGAGTTTAACAGGCGGCTGAGAGCACTCTGCTATAAGTGCCACCTTCTTCTACCTGCCCTTCTCCAGGACTACACCTGACAGATTGTCAGGAAAGCAGTGTATTGTACTCGATAGAATGCTGTCGACTTTGGAATATGTAGTGTATGTACATACAGTTCCTGGCAGCCCTCATTTGAGAGCAGGACTCTGCTGTGAGTGTATGGTGAACTCCATTCTAATCCTGTTCTAACCACTTTTAAGCTTCAAATCAGTGGGTCTCTTAACATAACAAGGCAGACCAGGGCTTTGAAGGTATTCCATGTTTTGTCTTGTGATCCGGACTCCTCAATAAAGCCCAGCTGCAAGTGTCACATCAGTCAAGACTTCAAAACCTTTGTTAACCATCATCGTAGTGACAGGTTTCCAGTGACTGCTCAGTCATGCTCCCATGGTATGTTCTTGTCACAGAGAGGAGCTGAAGTCATCAGCTGGTGTACCCTCTTGAGGCCTTCTAGAGTCCCAGTGGAATCACTTCTGGGGTGCCAGTGACATTTACCACATCTCTGTAGTCACTTTTTGGTGGTGTATAAAAATACCTTAATTGCAGGAGGCTGGATGCTCGGATTGATACTAGTTTTCTGGCTTCCATCTCCCTTGAGGTTAGAAGTCAGGGTCTCCCTTTCCAAGACGCCCAACAGCTGTTTCTTCAGTTGCTCACAAATTGCTGGCCAATGAGTATATCTAATAAATCTTTCTTAATTGAAAGCAAATGTCAAGTTTTTGACAGATAATACAGGATTTGAAGGGTAGATTTTCAAAAGCACAAAGGAGAGCTGCAAGTCTGTGTCACTGAAGTAACACATTTTCTAAACTGTGAGTTTATGCAGCAACCGTAAAGGTCTGATTGCATCTCAAGTGTCCCTGTGCAAAACTAGCTGTGCACCCATGAGCAATGTCAGTTCTGTTCACTTTGGCCGGGGATGGCAATGCCAGGTTAGCACCCCGAGCTGCGGGCGGGCTGGCTCCTCTTCAGTGAAGGCTGCCGTGCTGCAGCCACCTTTCTTGGGTCTTGATTCTCCAGCCTGCAGATTTAAAGCTTACCCAGATATGTCACCATGGGCCATACTGACACTACCCACACTTTGGATTGTAGCGTAGACTTAAATATACTTCTGAGTGTGTATGTGATTGCTTTATGCCAATGGAGCCTACTGAGTATTCAGTATGCCCGTATTTAGCCACCTGTGTATATTAAAAATGTGATTTAGGTGCAGTGGAAGAAAAATAGCAAGATCTTACTCGATAAAAAGTAAAGAGGAAATCACAAATGTTAATGGAATTTAACACTGAATTTGTGAGACTCCTGTGCTTAAAGGGTTGTTGGGTAGTACATCAGATAAGATAGTGACTCCAAAATATGATTGTCAGTGGGAATCAGTGCATTGTTTCACTGCTGCAACTGTATTTTTCCAGTTCATTAGTTACTTTGTTTAATTTAAAAAATATATAGACGTAGGGGCAAATTTACTGCAGTTGCCAATGAAACCACACAAGGAGTCCCATAAGAATGTGAAAGGAGTGCAGTTCCTTATAACAGTGAAACAGCAAAAGCCCAATTAATCAGTGGTTCTTTGCAGATTTTAGACCAGAACTGGCATGCTACCAAACTGCCCTCAGAAGAGGTCTAAAACAGCTCAGGAAATGATTTAATGGGCACCTGGTCACAGATGTGTTCCTACCAGACATACTGTCTGCAATGGTACATCCCAAAATGGCCCTACAGGGTCTGAAATGCAAGGAACGTACGCAAAAGTTCTTCTTTTTAGATTTGGAGAGGTAATAAAAAAACCAACAAAACCCCCAAGCCCAGAAAAAAATCTGCTATGTAGTCTTCCTAATCTCTAACTTTCCTGTTAGTCATGCTGGCAAGTACCTATGTTCTTTGCTGACACTTCGGTCAGTATTTCATCATTTCGCTAATCTTTTTTTTTTTTCAAATCAGGCTATACTTTGTTTATCTTGATGTCCACTTAATTCTCACAGGGACTTCAGATGTTGCAAAAGAGCAGGAAGTGAAGCTTTTTCTATTGGCTGGGGGCGGTCGCAAATGTTCAGCTAAAGCCGTCTGAAATCATGGTGGTGTTCGATCCCTGCAACATAAACCGCGAACAAGTTGCCTGATTTTGCTCTGCCCTTTTTGGAGCACTCATGGTTCTGCTGAACAATGATTTCATTCTCTGCTTCGTCCTGTTTAATGTAAGGTTCCATGCTAATAAATTTAGCACCGAGTTACTGACTATGCCCAGATGATGGAAACCTGCCTGAACTGACCAGTTAGGAATGTTACTGGTATTGTTATTTCTGGCCAGGTTTCAGTTGGAAGGGGGTGTGATAAAGTAGCTCTGATTTTCTTGCATAATTTCTTTCTGCCATAATTAGATCCAATTGTTCTGATTTTTTGCACGTAAGGTTAGGGGCATATGTAAGATCGTTGGCATTTCAGAAGCTCTGGCTAATTTGAGTTTTAAAGAAATTGTTTAGAAACCTGAATTTTGTATGATTATCTAAGTTAAGAATGTTTCCATTTGGCTCACTATGAGGTTTCCGCTGTGATGAGACTTCACTGAGGTCAGTTTTTAATTTCTGGTAGGAACTAATAGATAACAAACGAGAGAAAACCCTTAAGAAATATGAGAAGCATTTTTAGGTAATTGAATGAAGTGTTTCTTGTATTTCTTAAATATCTTTACTTAATGCTTAGAAATTTAAATAATCCTTATTTAAATATACTAGAATTGCCAAAATTCTGCCATTACTAAATATTTTTATTATGTTGAAATAAGAATTAATTTGCATGTCTGATTATAACTTTCTTACTGTTTATTTCTAACACCTCAGCACATTTCAGGTGTGATACGTACTGCTTGACTTCTTATCGACATTTTTTTCCCGTTGCTAACCCAGCTTCTTCATGACAATAATAGATGCATGTGAGTCCTGCTTTTTCCCACCTCCCATCAATAGTGCTTTTACAGAAAAGACTGCAGCTAGGTGCACTGAGGAGCTGCCTTGCCTGATGTTTGTGGGCATCCAACAGTACAAATGACAAAGATTTAAAGAGCACCTTTAAGGTTGGTGTACACAATTGCAGTTACATTTTTTTGTGACACTTGTGGAACACTTAAGGATGGAATTTTTCTCACCTGATAATAGTGTTCTGATATTAGTAGCAGAAGTCTAATTTCAGATAAGGGTAGGCATCTGTAGACGATGATCCCAGTCTGGGGTAGGTGGTGTGTCTGATTCTCTCCACTGACTAGAGAGGAAAGCGTACGTTCCCAGCATATGTCAGACAGCTATGATCTACTAAAGGTGGAGATGTAAAAAGAAGCAATAAATGCAAATTAAAAAGCATAAGCGTGCAATGTATTATCACAGATATTTATGATTTATCCTCTGTTTATGCATTCTCTTTCCACTCACCTAGTTCCTTGAGACTCACACTAACGTATTTGTCCATCAACTGTTTTCTAGGGCTTAGGGAAAAGGATCTCTATGCATTCTGTCCTGCCTCTTAATGACAAGAGACTGTGAGGCACAGAGTAATTGTTGCTTTGCATTTCCATGGTTTAGGTTTGGAGCATGAAATAGGAAGTTTTTTGTCTGTTATAGCAAGCTATAGGATGCATAAAACTGACTATTGCATCATTCAGATGGAAAAAACGCATTTTGGTTTAGTAGTAGCTAGCATTTCCTCTAAATCTGCACAATACTTCACATAAAACCCGTGGTAAGCTGGCTGCATGGAAAAGCTCACATAACTCTATTTTTTGTGAAAGGCAGGTTGAGAAGTGTGAGAAAGAGAGGAAAGGGATATTATAATTTCTTTGTCCCTCTGAACCCTTTACAAATGGTTTCCTGGTAACACAAGCCGTTGGTGTGGCAGATGGATTTTATGAGAATTAATTGCAATAATATTCTATAAAACTGTCCCAAACGTTTTCAGAACCCATTTCCTCTTCTTTATTTTTCTGATGTCTACTACAAGGGCATGTCATAAATAAATATAGCAGGAATATTTCTACACATAAGTAACAGAACTGATTTTACTTTTCACTTTCACAGAGGAATAAGTAAAAGTATTTAAAAGTGGACTTGACTGCAAATACCATCAAGAGGTTACTGTAAAGGAAAACGCTGCGTTGCTGCAACAGGATGGGCTACATGACCAGACTGCACTTTCTGGTCTGCCATCTGTGATTCCTTGGGACACTGAGAAATGACGTTGGGGATAGAGGTGGAAGAAATCACTCAACACGTTTTGATATGATCACATTAAGATGGCAAATACAGAGTTCCTTTGCTGTTTCCCAGCTGCTGCTCACACAGTGCTGGGAGCTGAACGCGTCCCTGCATCATCTCTAGCACTGACTCACGGGAGGAGAAGTAAACAGAGCACAGTCCCTTTTGATGGTTCATGTTTGTATCGTATCTTGGTAGGGAATATCCCAGCCACAAGCCTCAGTAATGTAGAAAAATGGAGCAGATGTGATCTCCACTTCAGAATAAAGAAATAACCTGTGGCTGAGATTTTTTTCTGACCTGTGGCTTTTGTTTTGGGGAGCACTCTTCCTTTTACTTCTGGTTTGGATTGATTTTTCTGGAAAGGTGAGAATTTAGAGCTCGTAGTAGCTTCAGGTGAAGCTGAGGGACATTTGTCCTCTTTGAAGAACTGGCCTTGAAGCTGTAAATGTTGTGACCAAATGGAAGAATCCAAAAGCAAACTCAGCTTTTGAAACACAGTCACCTATATATAGGCAGATAGCAGGTCCATGGCATGACTAGCAACTAAAAGAACTTTTCTTACCCCTCTCTTTTTCTAGTGTGTGCACCTTCTTGTCTTCCTTTTGAGGCATATGAAATTGGTTGTCTGTGTAGCAGCTCCTGTTTCTGCAATAATAAACTGACACAAACAAATAGAGCTCTCGGGTTTTTCAACAACATTCAGCACTAGCTTGTTTAATGTATTAATAGAAACAATGAGACATCCCTCTGGTAAATAGGCAGCGCAGTCACTTGGCACCTTCTGTGATAATACAGTCTTGGAAAGTAGAAGAGATACCAAGGGATGTGCGTTTGAAAGTAGGTTATGAGGAATTTGAATATAGTCACCATTTCTGTAGCAGCTATGATGGAAGCGACACGGGGAAGGAGCATGCCATTCTCTGCTGTGCGTTTCTGGCTGGGTTAGGTGCGGTAGAGGACACAACTTCTGGGGTCCACACGCACTCCAGAGGTGGAGAAGCACCTTTCAGAACTTGAAACCAAGAGAAATTTTGTCTAGGTGGTCCATGAGTGGAGCACGTTGTCTGGCTGCAGTAGCAGCCCAGCCGCGGCAGGGCTGCAAGGCAGCGAGCACAAACACAAAGGAGGGTGTGGGCCAATCGGGGCATATCGCATAAATGTCGTTTATACCGCAGGAAGAGGCTGCTAGCAAAACCTTACTGTCCTGGAGACAGCCTCTGTATCTGGAACAAGTATTTGGTAGGTTAGAAGCCTCATGGAGATGCCACCAGCAGCCTACTAGTACAAGAAGAAAAAAATTGCTTCTGCAAAATTCATTTTTGCTTAAATTTCTTGAAGACATTTCTTTTCTTTTACTGCTTCCAAACTTGACTCTAAGAGAGATGATTAAACATCTTTTGTGCATTTGCTTCAGGAAACGTGAAGTTATTGGCGTGGTAATGTGTATGCTTTATTGGCTTCTATAAGCAATTTTAAAAAATCTAGATTTAGGCATTTTGTTTGTTATTATTTATTAATAGTATTAATTATAGCTGTAAGCCATGGAGATTAGTATGTGATTCTCTACGATTACATTCACTGATTATGGTAATATGTCTAAGAAGTACTGCTTAACTGAATTTATTGATATTTAGTGATTTTTATGCCTTGAGTTTATGATCAATTTCATTTTATACCAGCAAGAATTTGAACTTCCAGTTACCACTTAAGTTTCTTGTTCTGGCCGGTATAAAATTTCCCGTTTCACCTGTAGCTACAGTTTTTTTACCATTTTGGTAGTTTATGCTAGGGTGTAAACTGGGGTGTAGGACAGCTGTTGGTTATCAACTATCTGTATCCGCAGAGTGAATAAAGGATTGCAGGTTTTCCTGTATGCACCAGGGCTGACCTGCTCGTAGGCTTTCTAGGTGGTAATCAAAAGCTTGTGTAAGTGCTTGAATATGAAACAATATTGTTGTAAAGAAGAGTAAAATGCAGGTATATTCAGTCTCTTGACTTGCTTCTGAGACTCCTCCACCAGGCTCAAGTGCGATGAGGATTTTGTGTGATTTTGGACACTGGCTTTGCTAAGCTGTGATGTGAGAACACTATCTTATTGCATAGGAAAGATCAAAGCAAACACACTGGCCTTCTCTCATTACCCTCCCGTGATCTGCTGTTCTGCGGAGAACCATGGTTGGGTTGTGTAGCAAAGTTACCGGCATCTTCTTCTGTCCATCGTTAGAGCTGCATTAGCTTTGCTGTGGGCAGTGGCCTTTGCACTGGCAATTGGAAGAGGTCGATTTGCCCTAATGATGTTCAGCAACTTTAAAAAAAAGAAAAAAGAAGGCAGTTTTCACTTAGCAATCATGCAGCTTCAACCTTATTAATCTGCTTCCTGAAAAAAAACCAATTTTCTCAGAGAGAAGCTATGCGTAGGATCAACGTTAAATGTTGTTGCATATTTGTACAGGATCAAAACATGAAAATGCTGCATCTGTAACTGTCTCTATTTGTTGAAGCCATTTTGACTAACTCTGGGTTATGCAGATATACCTGCCTGTGCCATTAACTTGTTTCCCAGAGTATGCTGTCCATGTGCTTCAAACTGTCTGAATGCATGCTTGGCTTCATTACTTGCTACTACAAATCAAATAATAAGGGATAAATGCCTGCATGACACAGCCTGACTCACATCCCAGGTACATTATCTGTTTCCAGCAGTTAGATGATGCTTTCTAGGTTGACCTGATTATTAATTTGGATTTACGTAGTTTCTACATGATTATTTTGCATGTCTTGTTGCCTTTTTTTCTGTCTTCTGTATTTCTTTCTGTCTTTTTCTCTTGCATTCTTTTCTCAGATTTTTGGGAATTACTTTCTTATTTAATTTCACTGAAAAAAGAAGGCAAATATATGTAGTTCAGAGGTTGCACAGATTAGAAATGGTACATAAGGTAGAAAATTAGTGCTGTTCAGATGAGTTAATGGTATTCCTTTGTGTTTCTTGCATGTACGGTATATAATTTAGAAGTATTTCCCCACCCAACTTTTAAATAGAAGAAACAACAGCATGTTTTTATTACTGTTTAAATAACACTCAGACCTTCCAGGGCTTCCTCTTTGTTTCAGGTCTTTTGTGTTGACGCAGCGTCTCTAACACTACCTAGACTGGTCTTTCAGTTACGAGATCAACTTACTTTTTCACTCTTTTCTGAAAACTGTAACAGGGAGCAATTGGTTGGCATAAATGATATTCTGGAACCTGAAAAATGCTAACAGATACAGATGTAGGGCTGATGGGATAAAAGGAGAAACTTGTGTATTTTTTAGCAATACAAGAGGAGGTTCTTCAGAGAACACTAATAACTTTGACCATGATTTGTAAGGAAATAAAGGCAAAAGGCATCTTGCTGTTCCTGCTTTGCAAGCAGTGTGACTGAAACACATTTTTAATTCCAGCCTCTGCATTGAAATGGGATTAGTGTATTCTTTGTACTAAACATCTTGTGATTGTGTAGCCTTTAGAGCTTAAGTTGTTTGTTCAACACTATTGTCACTTTTAGTAGTGAGAGAAAAGTTTTCTCCTGCTGAAAACATTTTAAGAAAAAAGTTTCTTCCATTTTAATGTCTGCAGATGTGGATTAAAGGTTTCAGTTACGATTGGTCTGAAAATACTGTGCAGAAGGATTCATACGGCTCCTTGCAACCAAAATCACCTAAATAGGTTGCTGTCCTAAAAGGGCTATTGTTAGTTTGAAGGAGGGATTATGGCACATGCCCTCCATCAAAGCATTCCTTCCCCCAACTGCATTTACTCCCGATTTTGACTCTTCAGTATGGCCTTATCCATCTCTCACTGTAATCCTTAGAAGATCCTCCTTGGCATCTTTAGCAGCTGAATCAAGTTCTGTGCTCATCTTCCTTGTTCGCATTCAATCACAGTAAGTGCAGTATTTCTTCATTCTGGCTACTAACAATAGCCACCAAATTACCACAAAACAGTTTTTGCTTTTTGATCCAGTTGCCTGCGAGGTGTTCTTTGGAACAAAGCAGATATGCTTTTTAGTGTGTTATGAAGAGAACACAGCAGCTGTATTTGGCAAGGGTGCACTCGTTTAAATATCAGTGTCTACCAGACTAGAGGATGTCAAAAAATGAGAAATAACTATGACCATAATGACCATAATAGATGACTATGTAAACCATGGCTTATCATGAAACACCGAAGGAAAATACTCTTGGTATTCGGTTTGGTTATGTCAGAGAACTGATATATTTAAGTTTCTGTACTGCTTTGACCTTGGCTTGCATACAGTGTTACTGCTGAGTATGACAGCATCTGCCGCTTTTTCAAACATGTACTTTATGTATTTTAAATTCCTCCTCTAACTCAGTACCAAAAATTGAAAGTGAATTCCACCAAAACGTTATATAACAGATATATAAAAATTTGTACTTTGATTTTGAAATCAGGTAGCGATTTCAGCAGTGGCTTAAATGCTGTAATAAGAATACGCAATATGGCATGAGTTTCGGACAAATTTATCCCTGAAGATTTTAATCCTAAAATTGATCTCTCTCACATCTGCTTAAGTTAAAAACTCCATGTATTTAGTAGCATGTTTTTCAGGTTTCCCTGCAATGAGGTAAATTATACAAGTGCCAGAATATATTTTGCTGTTGCTTTTCACCCATTTGCGTCACCTACTTCTGAAGCATTGGTCTGCAGGTTTGAAGTACTGTGTCTTCTGGTGCCTGCTAGGCATTTCAGTTTAGCAGTGGCCAAATGGTGGTGAGCTTGTATTTAGGAGAAGTCATAACAACAATACTAAACAGCTCTTGGAGTATGGGACGATCTAGCTGTACTATGCAGAATGGTCCACTTCCCTCCTCCTGCACTGCAGCCAGAGGAAGAGGTAGTTTCTTGGTCTCAGCATGCCAAGAACGGTGCAATATCTGCCCCTTCAGGAGAGGGGACGAGATAAATGGTGTGAATTAGGGAGTGCAACACCGAGCCGACCTACTGGCGGGAGAACTGAAGCCACTGAAAAGATATTTGATAGCAAAGCTTGTCAACTGATTACTGTATTATTGCTACCAGTGGATGGCACCAACTGGGACCCTTGGTTTACTTTTGAAAAAATACAAAAACAAAAGAAAAAAAACTTGGGAAAAATCTTTTTAAAAGCACCTCTTTCATTTACATTTACATCATGGTAATGAAAACTTGACAGTCCAAGAGAAATAATGATGAAAGGGAGTACAAAACATGAGGTGAGATTTAAGCAGCTTGCAGCCTTTTCCACAGAAGGAAATGCTCCCTTGACGTTCAGGTGCAGTGGATGTTTTAATCTTTTTTTTTTCAGAGAATACAGACATTTCTGCTGCATCTGTCCACAGCATGTGTAATGCAAAGCAGTTCCAGTGATTTGAATACTTGCTGACCTAAGACAGCAGCTAGGAATATCTATCTAAATGGTAATAAGAACCTTGAAGGTTAATCCATGTTAGTGTGCAAAATACTCAAAATCTTTGGCAGTTTCATTTTGTCTCATTCTGGTTATTAAAACTAAGTAAATCCACACATTTCCAATAGAATTGTTCCAGAAACAAATGACAGAATTTGCCAGTGGTTTCTGTCGGGCAGATTTGCAACATTACTGTTACCATAATCTCTGGGCGGTTTGACAGTTATATACAAATATAGATATATTTAACCAGGGCTGTTGAACAATCAAAGCCTGATAACAAAGTGGACTCAGGCCTGGGAGTTAATGAGAGCTTTCTGCAGGCGCTGGGACCTGCTTTATGGCCCTCATGGTAGTGGGAGTGAGAAAATTTTACCTGGACACAATATTAGAGTTTTTAAAATATTTTTCTGGAAAAGAAGCTGAGAGAAAGAATGTTTTTTTCCTGAATTGATTCCTAAATAATTTTCCGAAACTTAAAAAACCACCAACCACCTAAATTATAGAAGTGCTAACACTTGAGGCTGTGAAGTTACAAAGGGAATTCATCCCTGCCTTAGGGTCATGTTTTGGATTGTAAAATGTTAAGTGAGCTTAAACAAAGCAAATTATTCTCACCCTATATTCCTGAAGAAAAAGTGGGAAATGCAGTGCTACAGCATCAGTATCAAATGTGGAGTGCTAGTTTCAGTGCAGTTGGAGGGTATTAAAATAGCCAATTTCTAGGGTTAAAGAGGTATCAAGAGTAGCAGAAAAAAATACTTCTTGTTGTCATATTGCTTGGTGCAGATGGATTTTCAAAAACCTTCAAGATCTAAGGATTTTGAATACTTTCTTCACTAAAATTAACCTTTTGATCCATGCTTCCCTGCAGTTCTGGGCCAGGCTCTTAGAATGGGAGCTGCAGCATTGACCCAACTTTAATTACGCTGCTGCTTGTTTTGCATGATAGGTCCACATCAGCCTCTGATTAATAAAATATGCCATTTTGTTCTTCTGTCAAAGAATGATGTGTGGCCAGGTAGCTGGTCTGATAAGACAGATACTTCCATTATCAAAAACTGGCCAATACTTGCTGGTTTTTGAAAAGAACTCTTCAAGAATATTGGATGGTTCTGTAGAATTATTTTTTGCATAAAGTGGTTTCTGTAGTTGTGAGAGCTCTGTTATGGGATCATTATATGACCTCATGTTCTACTGAGAGGATATCAGTTGTTGTAACGGGTTAATACGGTGTAACTAGAGATATAAGCAGTATCAGTTAGTGTCATACACACTACAGCAGAATCTGTTATTTATGATAACCAGCAACTGCTTGACTTATTAGATCATATAACAATCCCTTAGCCATTTGTTATATCATATGTAATCATAATTAATGTACCTTTCATGTAAAGTCTGACCTCATAGGTAAATAGCGGAATGCTGCAGAAAAATGAGTAAGAATGCAGATGCTCAATGGGATGTTAGTCTGTACTCATTAAAATGTCATTTATATAGTATGAAAGCTTTGGAACACGTTTTTATAAATGTGTTTCTTTTTCTCTTAATATTGTTGTTTTAATGCAAATTGTATTTATCTTATCAAAGTTAGGTTTTTAAGGCACCTGTAAGCTTAGTAATGAATAATGACACTGACAGGTGAAGTTTGCTGACAGAATCGTTGTCTCACTATCACATCTGCATCTAGTAAATGATGTCCTCATTTATTGCAGAAGAGCTGTTATGAGTGTCACTGTGATTTTTTTATTACTTTTTTTTTTCCCTGTTGATAAGTTCTTCTTTGAAGAGCATTGAATTCAATAAAGAAATGCAGGGGAAAAGATAATGCTTCAGTTATTACAAAGAAAAAAGAAGTAGGCTTAATAAGAATATTCAGTTTGATTTTAAAACATGAAATAATATGTCTGTTATTAAAGTGAGCGTAGAGATCCAATTGTAGCTTTCTGTTGCACTTGGCAGAAATGCCTAGAGGAAACAGAATCAGAATTAATTCTGGATACTTCTATTGCAGAAAATACAAAGACACAGACTTTACAACTACATTCTTACCATCTAAGAGGATGAGTGAACTTAGAATAATGGTTGTTAAAGATGAGTGTATGTGAGTTCTATATACATGAGAGCAGTTGTGTTTCTGGGTCATTCTATGCTTTAGAAAAGCTGCAATGAAACTGTGGGCCAGATTTTAATCTTAGTTCATAAACTAGCTGGGTCCATCCAGAGCGGTTCAGTTCATGCAAAGTTGTACTTATGCCATTGAAATTGCAATATGACTTTTGTGTTTTATATGTACTTTTCCAAAAGAAAGCAGTTAATGTGTGCTGTGATAAATGCAGGTAAGGGATCATACATATTACAAACTCATCCAACTTTCTATTCCCAGAGAATTAGTTGCATCCCATTTCCATTTTGTCAGTGTCATTTCCCATGTTAAATAGAAAATAGGAAAAACATCCTTTTTTGGCTTGATGTACCCTGCTTCCACACATTTCCTATTGGCTGCCTATGCCAATTACATGAATTAAATCATTATTTCTTAATATAGAAAAAGATTAAGTAACATATTCTGCGAAAAGCACATTCAAAGTCTTCTTTTATTCCTGTAACCTATTCCTTCAGAGATGGCCTATCATCTGCTACATGCAAGAGGCCATAAGCTGATAGCAAATATGTTCCAATGAATGTTGGCTCTCACATGAGAAATTTGCTTTAGAAATTATATCTAAATTTTTCTTTCCATTAACATTGAATATGAGACTTTGAATTGTAATGAGGTCAAAGGCATGAGAATTGATTTACAGTGTGCATGAGGAGTTGAGGGACTTTTGCATGAAGTAAATGAGAAAAAAATCCCATATTAAAAAATTAGTGGCTTCACCTTTGGAAAAATAATGATCATGCAGTACATGTCTTTCTAAGCAAATTATAAGTTAATATGTCTTTTATTTGCAGCGAAAGCTAATTAAACATTGACTTTGTAACAGACACTTTTTAAATCTGCCAGCATAGGTGTCACTTGCAGAAATACATTAAGTGCTTCTACGTAACAATCTAATTAAAAATTAAGAAGTTAGTTGCAAATTTATCAAAGCTAAGAATGTCATAGTCATTGAGATATATGTGGTAATATTACACTTAATTTACCACAGAGAGGGAGAAAAACTGGGCCAAAGGGGGCAACTATTCCAGAAATTTCGTGGCTCTGCATTAAATCTAGGGAAAGCCAGTTTAGAGCTCAAGACAGGTTTGTTTTCGCTTCGATGTTGCGTAGTCGCAGAATCAGGAGCCGAGAGTTTAACTCTGCTGTGTAACAAAGCATCATAACCTCAGGATCTGAAACTTCATTTCTGATAACCTTGACATTCAAAAAGAAGACAGGATAGAAAGTTTCATCAAAATCTTTGGCTCAGGAAAAAAAATAAATCTAATACTGAGAAGTTGAACAAATGATGTCACTAGAGCAAGTCCAGTTGTGTGAGTAAGTGGCAGAGGAAGCCCTAAGCAGCGGATGTGGAATTAACTGAGTAGAGCCAAGGTCAGACTTCAGTGTATGAGTTAGCGAAAGGGAATTTCAAGCCTAATAACAGCCCTTCTTCACAGTAAGAAGTTGACAGCTGGGGATGCTGTCATCTGAAGAAGTTGAAAGTACTTTGTTGAACTCAAAAGACTACCTCCTAGGAAATGGTTGCATTACAATTTATGGGTTAGAATCAGCAGATCACTGAGTGTTGGAGAAAAGCCTGAGGTGCAGAACGACTGAAGAAGATGACCAGTCAGATGGCATTCTGGAAATGCTTTTTTTTCAGACAAAAGGAGGACAGGATCCCTTCATGTAATGACCAGATAAAAAAGCCAAGTTGCAAAGAATCCTTTGGGCTCTGCTTGTTATTTATTTCTCCTTTCTAGGTTGATGTTTGCCTAGGAAATTTGCTTATTACAAATCTAATGCTCACACTTTGAGATACCGAGCATTTGCTGCTTGGCAAAATGCAGTTTTAAACCCACTTCAGTTGACACAACCAAGTTCTGTCTTCACTTAGTACAAAGGAGGTGGAAGGAAAATATTATATCATTTATATCAAATATTTGGCTATCCTTTTAGTTAAATGAGCTTCACCCACCACTTTCAGTCTCTATTCTTTATAACTCTGTTGATAGTCACAGCCACAAAGGCACCCTAAAACCCAAGGAAAGATTTATTCAATAGGTTTGTTGATACAGTGACAGTGTGCTGGGCACTTTGTTAGGAAGACTGTTTCCCTCTTTCTTGCAGCAAGACCATTTCTCTTCCTGGAATGGGTGGGCCCTGATTCAGGCTTTGCTTATAATCCAGCCAGGGTTGTCAATGCGAGTAGGGACCTTAGGAAGTTATATTTGCTTAACTTTTTAGTCTCGCATGTCAAGATAAGAACCTGCAGAGCGACATTAAGGCATCGAAGTGGAAAAAAAGGGAGGAGGGGCTACAATGTGCACAGATACAGTTCTTCATTCCTTTTGTTCAAACAATTTGTCTGAGAAGACATACATTTTTGCATATTTTCTGTGCTTTATTAAAAATGTAGATGTTTATTGTCTGCCTCAGAATAATAAAAATAATGGAAGCTTATGCGTTTGGTAATACAGTACTTCAGTCTAATCACACGCTGCCAGTGCAAGAACTTAGATTTTGGAGATACTCGACTTTATTTTGGCAGTAACAGGAACAGTGTAATTTGTAGGGGAAAATGTTGATAAACTTGAAGATCGTTGTATTTGTTGGAAAAAGTCAAGAAGTTGTCTTGGGTTCTTGATCAAGTCAAAGTTAACCAAATGAAATTACCTCGGTAATACTGTTGTGTCATTTTGAGATACGGAGCACGTATCAAAATCAGGAACACACCAAGAGGAGTTATCTCTGCGGTAGGATGCAAAGAGAGATTTCTGAATTGCAGCAACAGTTAGGGGCAGACAGAAACCACTGGTTTCTTTCTCCTTTCGGTAAAAAAATGGTGGGAGAGCAGAGGCTGGAAGGGAGACAAGCCTCTGCCCCGGTGGTGTCGGCACTGTGCTCCTGCTGGCAGCCGAAACCCGCTCTTGCCCCCGGGAAGCCGTGCAGCCCCATGGGCGGGTTTGAAGAGTGCAGCTTAAGTGAATTATTGGTTAGGGGAATTTAAAGTTGATTGGTAACCATGGCAAAGTAATGTAACTGCAGTGACATTGTGCCGAACGAACAGAATTCACCCACTTGAATTTTCTGTGTGGACCAAACCCATTATTATGATCTGTATTTCCCAAAGCTTTTAATCTATTGTCCAACTATAACATAAATAAATTATTGTCATTCTTTGTGTGGTGAAAGTTCGGGTTTATGTTTGCCCTTCTGCAAATCAGCTGCAGATGAAGCACTTACTTAGTAAAACAATATTAATTTTTTTTTTTTAAACTTAGAGTATCAGTTTCAGGATTTTTTTCCTCTCTGTTGTCATAGCATTATTGAACAAAGGCAATCATATTATTTAAGACATTAAAATAACTTTTGGTTACATCAGAAAATGAAGTTAGTCTTTCAACGTATACATGTACATATGCACAGGTAAGTTATAGACAGCAAGACTGCATTTACTAAGATGTGTTCTCCTGTTATGTTTCCTCTATTAACTGTTACGAGATCACATGAAATAAAACTTGCCATAGCAAGGTTTAAAGAACTGGAAGCCTATAAATGTTACTTAAGTTACAGAGTCTTCTGAGGTTGGGTTTGTAGGGCCCAGAGGAGGACCTGTGGTGGTACCATAAGCTGTGCTTTCCAATGTTCCTGTAAGTGATGCAAGGAGCAGCTACAGATGCAGATGCAAATAGCGGGGAATGAAGTGAATGAAATGCGCATGGCAATAGCAGAGGCAAGAGCAATAGTTATAAATGACAGAATATGGGGAGAGAAAGGATTCTCTCGTCTGAGGGCCACCACTGTGCCTCTAGAACCAACCTTCAGTCCAAGCCCAGAGAAAACCATGATTTCCAAAACAATAGGGCATACAAGAAAAGACATAGAGCTTCTGTTTCTTATGCCATTCAACAAGATTTAGAAGGAAATGCAGACAGAATTAATGGTCATTACCTGATGAAAACCAGACATCCTTGGGAATAGGCTCATACAATCCAGGATAAGGCTAAATGCAATTAAAAGGACTCCACTGAGGCCAAAATAGCAGAGGAGCCAGAGGAAACAGATGGATCTTGAAGTATGGAATCAACATCATGAGGAAAGATTTTTGGTTTTTTTAAGTTTAAAAAAAAAAGGGGGGAGAGAAAGAAAAATCTAGGTCAGGTAGTTAAAACATAAATGCATTTCCCTAGAAAGCATAAAAAGCTACAAAGAAGAGACAGTGACAATCACTGTATTGGTTACTTGTGAAGGGGGAATTGGTGTTACTTTCCAAGTTCTTCTTTTTCTTGAATTTGGCTTATAGGTTAGTTAAAGAATGGCTGAGCAATTTTAAAAAATTATTCACTATTTACAGTAATTGTTTCATTTGCGATTCATATGTAAGGGGAGAATTTAAAACTACCCCACCTTAGATTTCACTAACAAAAGTATTTTAATGTTACTTCTTTGTATGCTAATCCCATAATCACTTTAAAAATCAAGCACCAGATTCTCCTTTACCCCTTTCATTTACACACGTGAAGGATCTTTCGCAATGATTCTTACCATGTAACAGGGCCTTCGTCTGCCTGAAAATCCAATTCAGGGCTTCCCCTCTAAGTTCCCATCGCTTATATAGCTGCAGCACGTGGGTTCATAAGCGCTTTCTACACAAGCTTATGTTAGAAGCAAGAACAGTTATGTAGATTAGGACGGTGGGTTTACTTCAGTAAATGCTGGTGGAGTGGAATACAATTAGCCTAATGTCTATGCTGAATTAGTGGGTGGATTCACTTAAGTTTAACACAGGAGAAAACACTATAAAATTATCATTGCAAACTGTGCTGCTAAGACTAATAATGAAGTGAAACTTTTGTTCTTGCTAAAAAGGTTGCTGGTACATATTTCTAAAGGGCAAAAAAAAAAGGTTGTTAGAATTAAGTTTGAAAAGCTTTATGAATTTGCTTCTGATAAGCAAATGGCAAAGTGACAATACAATTTAGTAACTTATCCAGTACATTAGGATTCATGGGCTACTCAGAAGTTTCGCCCTCAGGCAAGACCTGTAGTAGTTGCAGGGAAATGATTTATGCATTGTAATAAATGTTACTGCTCAATCTGTTTGCTTGTTCAACGGTTAAAGTCCCAAAAGAAAAGTCTATCTCAAATTAGGACTGGCATGCATTATCTGTCAGCTTTATATAGTACTGTAAAAGTCATACAGCTGACAGAAGTATTAGTAGAATGTTTTATAGATTTTTGGACTGGATGAATCCTTGCCTTGGTGAGGAGAGGCACCGGGGCTGTGGTGCTGTGCTACAGGATTGAAGTTGCGTGTAGATGAGTAGTTTCACTCAGTGGTTCACTGCAAATGAACATCTGGACTGCATATTGATTCCATGTGTGCAAATGAGATCAGCCCAAATAATGACCAGAATCAATCAGGCTTCAGCCTAGAAGTAATGTACACTGGTACTGATTTGTTAGACAACCAGAATTGGCAGCACCTTGCATAATTTGGCACCAATTGACAAAGATTAGACCGTTTTGGGGCCTGACCGGTTATTAATTTGAACACCCCCTCCCAAAATATTTTGCAAAGTAAAATCAGCTGCAGCTTATTTGTCCCTGCCCCCTCCTTTTCATACCAGCCCTAATTGTTTTAGACAAACAAGTGAGCTTGCGGCCTGTTCACTTTACACAGGAAGACATGAATTCTTTGATCCATACAATATTCTCTAGCTCAACCTTGGAGCTATTTACTGAGGAGATTTATTTGCAGACAGACAGTAAAGCAGTTCTTTACAAATGGAAATGAGTTCAGCTGCTTTGATTTTTTGGCTCAAGTTTCTCCCCTCCTGTAGGCGTCATATCGCAAAACAATTAATAGGTACCTGCGCTGGGTTCTCGTTTATTGGAGAGAAGCACAAACAATGGAGTAGAAATCGCCCAGATGTTGTAGAGGTTTTTCGAGTAGTGTTGCACCTCTGGATCAGAGCTGGGAATCAAACAAAACTGTCCTGGTTTTAGGTTTTGGACTAGACTTGCAGTTCAGACAAGGCTTGCCGTGGCTTACCAGCCTTTTGACCAAAGCTGCCCTCATTTTCAAATCACTTTGGATTAAAAAAAAAAAGGGAGGGGGGGCAAAAAAAGCACATTACATTAAAATCAAATTAATTTCCCCTTGTGTTTCTTTGAATTCCGGTAAAAAAATGGGTTGGATCAAACCTCAAGAAGATATTTGCACAAAGTGCAAATACTTTCACACAGTTGCAGGGGGACTGTCATTAAATGTACTGTCATTTTTCTAGGAAGTCTTTTCTTTGTGCTTTGGCTTAAAAACAGGGAGACAGTCAGGCTGGTGAGACCTGAAAGTTTCTGTCTTGCCCTGTGTGAAATGAATGTAAAGCGACTGAAGCCGGTGAAATTGCAGTGATGCTGAATTGCTGCATGGGAGTGGAAAATTTGGCATTCCCTCGCTGTTCATCTCCTGACATATCGCATGGTGCTTCCGTTACCCATTATAAATTCAGGATTGGATTTATGGACCCTGGGAAGAATGAGGATTTTAAAATATGAATGAATCATTCCCAAGAACGATTTTGATATTCTGACGTGAGTCACTTTTAATTGTTCAGTAATTCAGTGCAATCCACTCCCAAAGGGTCTTTTGCTCTCTTTAGAGACCGCTTCCATAAATTGTGACTTACAGCGCCCTTTAGGAACACAAAGCAATTTGGACTAGAAACTAAGGAAACTGAAACTCCAGGTGGAAATTAAATAGGCAAAAAGTAATTACCTGGTCAGGTCAGGAGGGTTAACCCTCCCCTGACAAAAGCGTGAGGGAATCTTTAATGATCACAGGTGGTGGAAAATTTTCCTGACTCGAACCAGGAGCGAGACGTCCAGCAGACGAGCGGCCCCTGATACCATGCTGGGGCACCGGTTTGGTGCTGACCCGGGACATCATCCACTTCTGCTGAATTGCCTGTGATTTTGGTTGTGTGAGATCAGAAAGCAGGCAGAGAAACTTCGCCTGCTGTACCTCTAATGCCATATCCTGCTGGGTGTCTCAGCATCGCGTGGCAATCTTTCTATCCAGCTCTTGCCCCTGCCTGACCTTGCATCGCTTTTAAGCTCCAGTGAGATCAAACAGGGTGGCACAGGGTGACAGGGATGTTTGTTTTGCTTCTGTGAATGGGCATCGCTTGTATTCATGGCCCTGTGCTGTAGGAATAACTGTTTGGTATGGAGAAGGGCGGTAAGTGTTGGTGATCTGACTTGCCTTGCTAATCTCTAGCATCTATGATTAATCTGTTCTGGAAAAGATGATAAACATTATCAGGGATCTTTGAATACAAAACTTATTTTATCATAACTAAAAAGCAGGTTGTGCCAACTGTACTTATTGCATTCCTGTGGTGCCTTTCCTAAAACAAACCTCTGCTGTACGTGCATAAAGATAGGTGAATCTGCCTGAAAATGTTTTCTTGTGTGCTACCTAAATTAAAATAGAGTAAAACCATGGCACTTGCGATCCTACTGGAAAAAGTCAGGTACAGAAGCAATCCTGCTTATATCTGCCATTTTCCCTTCAACTACTATTATCTGGCTTGAGAGAATTATTAATGACATCCAACTGGCATAAATCTCAGTTAGTGAGGGAGTACAACATTTCTGTGAATGCCTGTGCGGTGTGGCTAACGTCAGTCTGCCCAGAGAAGGACAAACCAAGGCACTGTATTGTATTATCCGTATTAGAAGAATAAAATCAACCCTTAAAAGCTCTTGCTACCCTGAAGTAATGTAAGAAGCAAGCTTCCCATGCTATATGATGGTATTTGACAATGAATCACTAAATCCTCTTTTCCTCTGTCATCTCAGTATTCAGTTCATTATGCTTTGTGACAAAGAATAAAAGACAGGCTCTATTCTTCATAATGTTTATGTTGCTAATGTGTTGTTTGTAATCAGCAATTTGTTCCTTTGAAGGGGTGTGTTTCAATATATGGACATGCCTTGCTGTGGCTGATATTTTCTTTGCCTTGTTTGTTTTTCATAATGAAAATGTCTTTTCATGTGGGATTTTCTTGCCTTTGTCTCTTTTTTTATTTACTGAACACCTCACTAATGCTGGCAAATGGCAATATATAAATGAGATCTAAAAAAACCCCACAATGCTAATAAGGATTAAAAGATGTATCCCATTTTAGAACATTTTGAAGTGTGTCTATGGTTGTTACTTTAACACCTTAAGGATAGAAAAATTGACTCCTGGGTGTCTGAATCCAGAAGATGCTGCTGCGATCACTTAGACTAGTTTGATGGCTACAGGATTTCCATATAGTAAATCCCACTTCAGTCTGGCTGCACTGGAACATACCATTTTAAAGGTAGCTGGTTCAGATATCAAAGACAGGAGGTTATATGAATACCTGATGGTTTAGGTGTATAGATGTAAACCCGGATTCGGTTCCAAGGGGAGTTTAAGTGAGCTTCAGAGCAGACTCAGTTGCACAATCAGTGCCATTATCACTACGATGATGCTTCTCTCTGGCAGAGGGGATATTTGCTTCCATCGTATTTCCCAGGGGTTCTGCAGGATCGTGGCTCCTATGACGTTGTAAACTCTTTATAGCTGCTTCCTGCAATAAAGTTCACCAGAAAGAGTATGACAGTGATACCTTCGTCTGCAGTATCGCTGTGCAGTACGTCTTAGCGCAGCTCCTCCCAGGGAGCGTTTGCTGTCCAACTCTGGCTTCATGTCTGCAGTTCAAAACAGTAGGAATTGCTTCATCCTCTGAGATTCTTGAATGCTCTCCCTTGGTTGTCATCTTCTGTCTTGCCTGTGCCAGATAACCATTTGTGTAGTTGTTTTCTTCAAAAGCACCCATAAAGAAATTTTTGTTTGGCTTTCCTTTTCTTTCCTTAAAACAATCTTTCAGCAAGTAAAGATCTGAAGAAATGAGATTGACTTAATTGATACATGATGGGAAATGGCATGCATATATATGGAACGAGAGAGAGAAAAAACAGAAAAAAACCCCAAAAAGCTGCAGTTGGGTTTCTAGATGCAGAGTATCCAAAATTTGTGGGGTGCGGAGAGGAAGGGCTTTCTGCAAAGTCACTTTCTAAGGAGTTTCCCTTCTGGACCCTGACGCTGCTTGGACCCCTGTCCTTTCAAAAGTCACTTTTTCCCTCTATTTTAATTTTCCATTCAGAAAATGGCATTAAAAATACCTCCTTCTTCAGCTGCATGGAGAAACAAAGCTGCATGGGTGTCTGCAAAGCTCTTTGTTGCTGTTCAAGGGGACAGGAATGAACTGAATTTTTAACTCCACTTTTTGATCAGTTTTTGTAACAACAATTTAATGCCTCTTTTGCAAGATATTACCGCCATGAGGATGTGTGTGGGAGCTCTTCACCTCCAAAACAAGTCCTGGCAGGAAGGCTCCCACGAGCCGCTTCTGATGAGATAGCGGGTGGTTTTTTTACAGTATTAGTAATAGCAGCACACCGACTGCTGTGCCAGGGACGTGTGTCCATCTGAAGGTTATCCACAGGGGATGATAATGGCAGTGCTCTTAGCAGCCTTCTACCAGATATCCGTTGTCTCCTCCTTAGAGCTCAGCTTTAAGCCTAATTTTACTTTTTTTACCTCCATGTGTGTGACCAGAGCTGCTACTAGGTACAAGTAAAACTTAGGATACTAAAGGGATTTTAAAAAATGCCCAAGTATGGTGATCAGATGCTAATGGCTGCAGTCAGGCAGGAGGATCATCTCCCTGCTAGGGTGTGAGCTGGACCCTGAGAGACTTTTCATTCCTGGCACCGCTCTCACCAGGAGTTTCCAAATGAGCTGATGTTACAAGCCATCATCAGCTGCAGCGGCAGCCTGAGCTCCCAGCTGTTTGCATGTGCAGGAGGAAGCATTCAGCAGCTCGGACGTATTTATCAGTCCCCACCGTTTGCATGTCCCACATGGAGAAGCCTTGGGCTCAGTGCAGCGATTGGGGATCTCTTTAGGAGGTGTGGCTGAAATTTTGGCGAGGGGGAGAGAAAACACCTAGTCCTTTTACTTTCTGTGTTAGAGGTTTTCCCACTAAAAAATGGTTGCTTTTTCCACTAAATGGTTGCTTCTTATACTATATCTTAGCAATTGAAATCCAATTTTAGAAGAGCAAGAGCTGTTGGGCTGTTCTAGAGGGAGGCTGATGGTGCTGCCATGGGCAGGGCAGACATTTCATGAACTTTTTAGACAAGAAGATCAGTACAGAGCTGCCCAGAGTGGCCAAACCTCGGGGGTTCCAGCGCTAGTTCTGAGCTGAATATTTCTGATACAATCTCTGAGCTTTAAGTTCACCCATTCTGAGTGTTTAACTACTTCCAAACACAGATTTTAGGGGGCAGTTCGGTACCGAGGTTCCTAAAATCTGCCTTAATCCCCTCATTTTTAGCAGCTAAGTCCATTCCTCAACACAGCTGTAGAGCTGCCCTACAACTCTATACTGGAAAAAACAGCATAGCCCTTCCCTTCTGCTCTGCGTTGGCATCCCTTCACCCCCTGGGAAGCACCGGGGGTGCGAGTGCGTTCCAACTCTGCGCCTTTCAACTTTGCAGGGATGGCAGCATTTCCCCTCTTTCCACTTTCTACCATAAAATAGCTACACATGTAAATTCACCATTTATTTTGGTAAGTTATGGCCTGCTTAGAGCACTGGGAAGCTGGGAGCTGGCTCATAGGGAAGTCAGCAGCAAAGTGGAAAGCTGAACCCTGAGGTCTCTGCTGAATGCTGTCTGCAAGTCCCTCCATCCTCTCTTTCACCTTTTTCTCTGTATACTTGAAGAGTTTCAGATACTCTGCAGCCGCAGGCATGTCAGCAGCTTTGCTTTATATCCTGCTCAAACTAGGTGGCATGCCAGCTTTTGTAGGCAGATCCATTGTGATAGTTGCTCACAATTGGTACTGTGAAGTATGTCCCTTTTCCTTTCCAGATGCTCTGTGCTACCAAATAAGGGGAAAACATGTGTTTCCCAATGCTGTGATAAGTCAGAGGTATAAGTTACAGCTTTACCATATTGAGAAAGGAATGCAAAGTGCACCCTTCCCTATCAGCGCAGAAAATGTTTATAGAATTGAGCTATAAGACATGGCAATATTCACTGAAGCAGGCTACATCACTCTGCAGAGAAGGAGTGAGGGCTTTTTTTTTGCCTTTTAAATTTGTTTTTTGCATTAAAAACTATTTTTGTTAGTTAGATTTCTCATTAGATACAATTCTGTATTTTGTTCTTGTTCTCCTTGGCTAAAGCCCCTCACAATTGAATCCAACCAAAAAAAGAAAATCAGCTCATTTTAGTTAACTTTTACTTTTTCATATAATTTTCTAGTGTCTGTGAACAGCTGAATTTACTTTAGTTATTAATAAACTATCCAAAAAGAGGGACACAGGAAAATAAAGATAACTAATAATCTGTTCCTCAGCTTGCTGTTAGTTTCATGTTTTCCCTTTTCAGCATTGATTTTTTCTTGCTTTGGCTTAATGCAGCATCATGTCTTACTGGAGTAAACCCACCTCATTTTGTTACCATGCTATCCTAAAGCAGGAAATGAGCTTAAAAAAAAAAGCGTTATCAGCCAAATCAGCTACACACTATGTTGCTAAGTTTCTCGTTTTCAGATAGCAATTAAATAAATAAAAACAGAAACAGTGACTGGCACTCAGAAACCCAAATCACCGTGAAATCTGAAGCATTTCCTTCTGCCAGGACGTGGTGGATGTCGGGAGACTCTGTTAGCCTGCTTTTTATCTTTACCCAGAAGAACCTCAAAAAGACAGGAGAAAGTTTGGAGATTGAACCTCAGCCCCTGGTGCCACGTGTTTTCTTCAGCAGGAAGGGAGCCATGTTGGGGCTATCAGACATGCCCTCGTAGATGAATGGCAGTCACTCGTGTAGCTCATAGATGCCTTCGATGGTGGCCAGCGCTGTGTCCCCAGGCCTAGGGGAAGCCTTACGTGGCGCGGACGGTTCACACAACGGATGTGTGGAGGGCAGGAGTAATTTTCTTAACCGGCTTCACAGCTGTCCTGGTTAAAACTCACGCACGGAGCAGGGATCGGGTGCTCCTTGGCAGGCTGGAGCCGCAGGCTGCACGGCACGGATGTCCCTGGGCCGTCCCGTGTAGCAGAGAAAGCACCTTGCTGTCTCCTGCTTTCTTCCAGCTGATAGTTTGTTTCTGTAATGCCCCTGTTAGCGCAGGTAGGGTGTAAATGATACCTCTGTGTGCTGCAGCGGCTCTCATTCCCTTGAGAGGCAGTGCTCCAAGGAGGACGTCGCCTTTGGAGAGCCACGGCGTCGCTCTTGGCATTGGCCCAGCCAGGGTGATGAGCTCCGGGCTCTCGCTGGGGCTCTCCAGAAAGCCACCGATGGGGACTGGATGGCCACCACTAGCACGTCGCCTCTCTGGGCAAGGCCACTGCTTTTCCACCTCCAGCAGGACCCTCAGCGGCAGATGTTGCCGCTGACCTGTCTCTTTGGTCTGTCCATCTGCTGAAAGGTTGGGTTTGGAGAGGCGGGAGAGGAAGATGGGGAATCCTGAGCAATCCAGAGATGTAACACAGCGTACGGTCGCAGATGTGCTGATGGATGCTGCAAAGAAAGCATTTTCTTTTTGAACTGTCAGCACTGTCTGTGGCTTGACACAATATTTTATCTTCATTTTGAACTTTTTACTCATTATTAAAATATTTAAATTGGCTGGTGTGAAATCCTGTAGGAATAGTAGGAGTTTATTTCAGGGCAGCGGTGCTTAAAAGAGCTCCATAAGCATAACCATGTACGGAGGCGGCAGGGTATCAGTCCAGAGGAAAACTCACTGTCAGTTCAAATGTAATCCATATGTTAAAACTATAGAAAGTGTTTGTTAGTCTGATGGTTTGGCTAATATCAAGGAATGTTCCCTCATGGGAGACCTAACTTTAAGCTCACGTAATGATAAGTGCTTTACTGAAGTGATCTTCGGGGGTGACGTGGGGCTTGGAGTATTGGTTTTGAAATTGTCTGACATTTCGCCAGGTAAATGGCATTAGTTAATTTGGGGGGCAGTGGGGAATGGTAACGACCCCTTCTCACACGCATGCAGAAACACAGGCACATTAAATAGGAATAACTCTGGCACTGGTCTAGGGAATAGGGACACGTATCTGCTGTACGAATGGGGGTGCCACATGGTTGCACCTCAGGAAAGCCAGGACTGACAAGCTGTAAATGCAGTGCTGTATTTCCTAGGAAAACAGACAGGGAGGCAGCTTGGCCATTCCTTGCTGTTCCGGCAGGAATGTCAGTATATGAATAGCTCTCAAGTGCTAGAATTGCAGTTGGATGAAAAAAATGGGTGGTTGAAAACAAATGGCTGAAAAAACCCTTTTTTTTTTACCCCCCTCTGCTTTTTCAGATAAAATTTTGCTCTCAATCTGTGTTCAATTTTGCTTAGTTCTAGGTCAGCCTTCAATGAGGTGCAAATTTGCAAAAGGAACAGCAAATGGCTGCTGTTGAGACGAGCGCAAGAGGAGGTGGTTGTACAAGGGGCAGGCAGGTTTGGAGTGCATGAAATGCCTGTTCATGGTACAGTTTCTTTCTCTGAAAATCAAGGTGGAGTTAGACAGGCTGGGATCAAGACCAAATTTTCAAAACAGCTCAGGGGCACTTAGGCAAGGTGCTGGATTTTGGATTATATACTGTTCTTGGGCATGAGGCAGGCAAATTTTGGGGGCACTGATGGGAGCTGAGCTAAGTCCATCCTAAAATCTTCATTTTGCAATTATCAGTGATCAGTGACTGTGTTCTGGTTAAAGCGAGCCCAAATATGCAGGGACAAGTTTCCTGAATGAGCCCATCCAGCCTGGCAAAACAATGATTACTGTATTCAGCATATATCACTTGGGGCTTTTGGCCATCCTGGCTTGTTATAAATGTTCTGCAAGGATGGAGGACGTCTGTACATTACTTATTTGACACGGAAATAACTTAAAACATAGATCCAGCAACATGCAAAGTTTTTGATGGGAGGTGATGATTGCCCTTAAATCTCAGCAGTGATGAAGCTTGGCACTCATGGTTTGGGATAACAGAGAAATAAATTATTCAAGCAACTTCAGCCAAACTTTTTTTTTTTTTTTTTTTTTGCATGTTATGTATCCTATGTACTTGCTTCTGCTGCAAATTCCAGTGATAGAAAAACATGCTAATATTTACCAATCAACTTGATTACATTTGACACAGTAGGTTTATACAATAATTTCTTTAAGTGACTTTCAGTTTAAAAAGAAGGAAATCCTTAAACAGGTCAGCAGCAGTCTGTCTTTACCTCTTCAACAAATTCAGTGGGAAACTGCAGGAAGATTGATGACGATGATGATTAATATTTATTTATTTGTATTACCATAGTTCCCTTTAAGCACATGTTCCTCTTTTTGCTATGAGTTGCATGTTAGAAAAAAGCATTTGCACTCCCAAGCGTTTACAGTCTATGCAATATTGCCTCAGAAAATTGCCAGTCTCAGTAAATGCTGTCAGATATAATGTTTGCTACAAGTTCTAGCTGCTTCAAGCTTTTTGCCTTAAGAAGAAGGAAAGCAGACTCAAGATACCCTAGTGGTATGTTAGCGCTACCATTTATAAGAGCATGGCTGTAAGGGAGTCTCAAACAAATACAGAATACAACAAAAGGAGAAGCTTGTCTAAGCGCATCATGGCAAACCCCTTACAAAAGTGGCATCGTACTTTTAATACTGAACTTTGAATGAGGTGTATGTATGCACATACTTACTAAAATGTAAGTCTAAAATGTATTGGAAGACGTTTAATATGCTTTCACTTATGTATGTTGATGTTTGATAGTGTTGCTCTTCTACACACACAAAAATAATCAAAAAGATTTAACTTTCAGAGGATGGGTATTAACTTTATGTATTTTTACATAGTGTTCTTATTACAACTGTAAAAGTAACATTCCACATCATTTTAGGTTTACAAGTATTGTGTCAATTTGATATTAAGGGGCCCATTCAGAAGTATCAAGTACAATACCGGTGTTACAAGAAAAAAGGAATTAATTTTATCAAGTCCGTATTTTTATTCAAAATGTGGGGGAACTGGTGCTTGTTTTGTGATGTTGCCATTCCTCCTATTCCTGTTCTTTCTTTAAGCATGACTCTTACTTATGTCATGGCATGGACACTTCAGAAAGACACCTAAGGTAGAGGAAAGCTGTGGATCCGTTACTGCAGACAAAACAAAATCAATAGGAAAGAAAATTAATATATGCCTTTCTGAGGAATGGTAGTTCATTGAGTGATAATTCATGGTAATGTAGATTTTAAATCCTTAATATTTAAATTATAATAGTGTCCAAATTATTCTAGGTGCTTCTCTAACATGTTTCCTCCCAAAAATGTGCTGAATTATTATCTATGTATTGCTTTAAAAATGTGCAAAGGACAAGTATATTTGCACATTTAAATGGCATCTAAGCATATTCATACATTTTATCTGAGTAAAGATAAAGTTTGTTAACTTAAAGATTATTTTATGACATTTCCCTGAGATCTGTGTTTACTCGATTTTAAAGTAAATATTTTTGTCAAAGTGAGCTAAGGTAAGAATGAGTCTGGAGATAGAAGGATGGATAAGTTATTTTCCAAACTGACAGGCTCTGAAAGGACAAGAGCTGTAGAGGTGGCTGATACTACCTCTTCCCTCCTCACCAGAAAATCACTTCCCACATTCTTCTGGAGCATCCCTCTTCAGCCAGTACAAATTTTCCTGTGCTTAATCCATGTTTCCCTGTTGCTTTTTCTACATCATCGTCACGCTGCCCATGAATTTCTCTGGTACGTTGTACAACTCCCTGTTATGCCGTCAGCAGGAAACAGATCCATCACACAACGGAGGCTAAAGTCACACATGGGTGTCCCAATTCATTACGCATCACCACTCAGGTTTCTCTGTTCTGGGTCATTTCTTGAGAGGCAAGTTGCAAAAGTATCTCCCTTTTCTTCCTTTAAGTGGTTAAAAACATTTCATGAGAAAGAGAAGTCAGTATTCACCACTGAAGCAGTCTGAGGTCAATAACACACCACTCTTGAAACTGCATATTAGTATTCAAATGTCTGAAAATATGCCCAGGACATACTAATTTATCTGCTGGTAATAAAGTGTCATCACACAACTTGTCCTCTCCGCTCTTTGTCCTGGTTCCACAGGCCATGTTAAATGATGATTTATCGCCCATACTTTGGCCAGCTAGTTCAAATTACAATCTGGATGGTGCCTATGGGTGTCTCCACTTCCTGCATGTCAGGGTCAAAATGCAAGTTCCCGGCGTATAAGTTTCTGAGTCCAGTCACTGCTATGCCATTCAGAAAGCTGATGATTTTCCTAAGTCCCCACTTTCCCTTCCTGCTCTGCAATGAGTTTTGCCTCCTCTCCCCCTCCTGGAAATACCTAGGCTTGTGATTTAGAACAACTCTTGAACATACTACGTCATTGATAGTTTTTGGAGAGTGTAGAGCAGAAAGTGTCGTGATTTTGAGTAGGTGCCACCTGTCAGGAGAAGAACAAGAAGATAATCCTGACCGTAGGGCCTATATGACAAGATGCGCAAGCAAATTTTGACTGACGAACAGAAGTCGGTTTATAGGCAACTTTTGTGAACCAACGTCTCGAACCATTTTGGCTTTTGGCAACCTTGTTTTGCTAATGAGGTACCAATGGGGACAAAGACTATATCTGTTCCTGTCAACAGGAACTCGGAATAGAGACATAAAGATGTGGCATGGGAACGGTGTGGGATTTTGGAGGCAGGGGTGGGTCTTGTTCTGTTTGTTTTTTTTTTTTAATGAAGAGCTTATGTATAATTCACTTATTCTCTGGTTTAAGTTATATTGAAATCAGTGGAAAGATTCCCTTATAGAAAAGCAGGAGCTGGGTGAGATCTTCCAGGATGGGGCTAATTTTTAACTGTTCTGTGCTTTGGGTCTCCTTTTTTTTTTTTTCCCCTGTAGAATGATTCATTTTCTGTTATTAGCTATTGATGCTGCAAAATGGATGTACCTTTGAAGCCAAAAATACTGCTCTTTTTATATGTATGTCTCAATTATATATATACACACACATACATATGTTTAACATTTTTTCATAGAGGTGTGTTTGTACACACACACGGCAATTTCTCAATTGTAGTGTCCTAAAAGTGCTCCAGCTCCTTTGCTCCAGCACTGGCTTTTGTTTAATAAAGTGATCATTGATATTCAAAACACATCGCCATGTTGTATCAGGCTGAAAGTCTCCCTGGATCCTCCCTGCCCCTCTGGCTGTGTCCAGACTCGGCTGCTTCTATGGAGCTTGGAGGTGCCGGGCAGCAGGCAAGTGTGGGGGAACCCCACTGGGGCTGCGTCCAGTTACTGACCCAGGCACCAGCCTGAGAAAGCAGGTTTCCATGGGTAGGTTGGATCTTGTGGTGAGTGCTGTATAAATACATTGCTGTGCTTTAACAGAGCCTCTGTCACACCAGCCCCTGGGTAAAGTGGGTCTTTAATATAGCGTATTTTGGTGTCAAGTGTTCTGAGCTTTTTCATATTCCTCAAAAAAAAGGTAGCTAAAAAAACGATACCTATGTCTATCCCAGTACAGAAAATGGTCCTAAGGATCATCCCATGCCACTGAGACCTGCTGCTGTATTTTAGTCGTATTAAACTGCCTCAGCTTCCAAAACAAGGTGGCTGCATCCATACTCCCTTTTTTGGGAGTTGTCCTTGCTCCATGCTAACTGCTGAGAATTATTTTTGGTAGAAAGAATAGGTGTCATCACAGTGATTTTTTTTCCCCACAGCTGAATAATCTAGATAACCAAGCTGCAGTGTCTGGAAACATTTCCTGGCTCTGTCTAGAAGAGAGTGAGCCAGTGGAATTGCTGTCCCCGTAGAATTTAGGCACAAGTCTCACATAAGTTGATGGGATTTACAAATACATTGCTCCACTGGAGTTAACTGATGGTCACACAGAGATTTCATTTATTTTGGTTTGTTGTATAGTATCCAAATGCACACAACCGAGCATATAAACATCAAATAAAACTGCTGATAAGAAAACAGGCCATTTTTGAGTCAATGATGATCTTGTGATTAATCAGGGACAGGTTCTCATCAGGTTGAGGAGAAAGACAGTGAATTCATAGATGGGAATGAGCAGAGTTATGGTGGTGAATTGGGATAAGAGAGCGGAAAAAATGTGTACTTTTTATGGAGTAATTATGTACACAAAAGCACATTTTCCATCCCTGTTTCCTCCATTCTATGCTTTAATTTTTCTTGACATTGGATCCATTATGGTATCGTATGAGTTTCGTCACAGAAGTAAATAACAGCTTGTTTCCTTGGGAGCGATTGAAAAACAGAGTAAAAACAGCACTTACTGTTTTTGAAAGTTGTCAGATTGTCATGGCAGTGAAGTGTTGCATCATGTTGTCATGACAACTCATATTATAAAAACTGATTTAAAGAGAAATAAAAGCACTCTCCAATGATGAAAATCATTTAACTCTAAAGATTTTGGCTTTTATTTTCTATCTCTTATTCTGCCTTTCTTCTGTTTTTTAAGAAATGGGTAATATTCAGGATTTTCACCAAGTAAAGACTTGCAATACACAGTGACTCAGGGAGCTTTATTTCTTACTGGGAGAGAGAGGATGCAAGAACTGAAATGTGGAGACAAGCACATTGCTGGACGAAACCACCATCCAAAACTGGGGGAAGGTCAAAATGGGATAAAAAGGTGTGTTTTTTTCCCTTTGTTCCTATTTGCACAATTTCCTTTCAAGCAACTTGTTCAAATATGTATCAAGATAAACAGATGCCACACACTCTGGGTCTGTCAGGGGTAAATAGCCGTAAGATTGCTGCATGTTCGACCTGTTTAGAGATTCTGGTGGAATTTCAAGAGCCCTCAGCAATGACCTGTTTGTGTTTCTCCATCAAAATCAAGGAGCATTTACTTACTGTGCCAATGGCGAGGGAGCAGAAGTAGGTTAGTGCTGACCACTATTGAAAGCCCATTCTCTCTGCAGAGTGTGCTCAGAATGAGTCAGGCTGTTTTAAGAGAGGATGGGATTGAACCTCAGTACCAGGATAAAGTAAACAAACAAAAAAAGTAAATTGTTGAGTTTGTTAGTCTGTGTAAAACTGCAGAACAGCAGCAAAACCACTTGTTCTGAGCAAGGTCAAGCAAAATTTGATTTATCGCTGTGTGTTGGGCTTGTATACGTTGTAACACAGCTTTATGCAATCCTGTTTTTGCATTTGTGGAGAGAAGGGTGTTTTTATGTGTCTGTACAGTAATTTCTGCTCCTCCTGCTCTTACCCAGCAACTCGTCAGCATTTCAGCCTGTTTCAGCCAGATTTTACAGATGTACAGAGATAATGTTCGGGGGAGTTTCAGGGAAACAGTCTGCCTTGTGAAGAGATCCTGTCCTGGGAGCTTTCTGCCCCAGGGCGTGCAGCAGGAGCTCCTGGGATGACTTCAAAGAGAACTTGTGCAGGAAGCAGCTCTTATAAATGCCCCAGTGCAAGATGAGCTCACTGTCAATCATTAGACACATATCTATGAGCAACCAATTTTCACTGGTTCTCATAAATCATCTAATTTACCTGGGCAATGATGTACACATTAGAAATGGATTGCATGACACGAAATCTTAAGATAGTTAGAGACAAAAGCAATTCCCTGTAAAAGAGGTGACCACAGATGTGGAGAGGGTCTTTCCCCATTAGTGATGCTCTGAATGTTACTTAAACTGTATCCCTTATATTTCTCTGTTGGGAGAACTGCCTTTTTCAAAGGCCTTTGACTTGGGTAGTTCCATAATAGCTCTTAATCTAACATTTGAAAAATGTTGTTGCTGCTAAAATTGTTTGCCTGTTACATTTAGTTGCCATCCTTTTCACATTTAAGTAGCAAGCAGTTTTCAATAAAACAAAAATAAGATCATGAAAGAGAGATGTATTTCTTGTTCTCTTCATTTAAAAGAAAACAGCTTTTATATTAAATATAGACACAGAATTTTTATGTCTTACAGCTTAAAATTACAGTGAAGAGTAGTCATCTTAGGAACAAGAGAAAATCTATGAAATGTCACCCCGATTAATGAAAGTTTCAGAGGTTAACAGAAGGGGTTAGAAATGCAATATTTTGGTAGCCCAAACCAGAGATGCCTCTACGCTCACAGCAGATAGTTGAAGACATTCAGCTGCACTGCGTGAACAATGTATTAGTCACCTCTGTCCTCCTCAGTCTTCCTTAGAATCTGCAGTCGTCTTTTAAATCTGTTTGATACCTGTGCAGTGGCCTGAAGGGGCCAGGTCTCCTTGGCTTTACCACTCTAGGGGGAAAGAAAGAAAAGTATAAATATTCCTGAGCATCAAGAGACTTTCAGTTTCACGTGGACTATGTTGGTGGTGCAGATGTAGCAGATTGGGTTGGATGTGGTGAGTGAAGATGGCTGTGAAGGTGGGAGAGTTGTCTCCTGTGACAACCACCTCCATTGGCAGCATTTAGACTTGCTAGGCATGGTGTTGGAATTCTCTCCTTAATCCAGCAGTAGTGCTGCGTCTCTGAGTTCAGGTTTTAATTACACATACAAGATGGCAACTTGTACTTGTCCCAGGCAGGCTGGAGCTCACCTTGCCTTTGTGCCTGCGCCTGTACCGCAACGGGCCAGAGCTAATACACTCAGGCTTTCAGAAGTGCAGTCCTACCCTTAGCGAATGCAAGCTGAGCCGTGCTGTGAGGTCCCCTTGACGTGAATGATGCAAAGTCAGTGATTCATCGCTAGTTTTCCAGCGGTCCTTTCTCGCCCACTGCCCGCTTCTGCTGCTTGCTCATGTGTGTAAGCCAGGCGGGAGAATGTATGTCTGAACTCATATCACACAGTTAGATGAGTATGCTGTAAGTGTATATTTATTAATATCTGTTTTCTGTGCATATTACTGATGCACATACTTGTTAACTCAGTGCTTTTGTTAACAGATCCTTTAATTAAGGCCAAATGAAAGGAAAGAAATGTGGAAAGCATTTAAAGTCTGATTTTTCACATGAACTAGCTGCTAACTAATACTGTATGTAACTTTTTTGATCTAATTGCACTGCATTGAGGCTATCTAGTGCTGTCACTCCAAATCACCATTTAAGAGCCATGCAAGTTGCAGCACGTTTCAGGCATTAATAGTGGCCAGGTAGTATTATACTATTTTTAATGAATGTCTGTTTTCTATTCTTTGCTGTGCTTTCTTTGGAAAGAGGCCCATGTAACAAAGTATTAAGAAAACACACTGCTGCCCTGGAATGTGTATATTAGCTGCAGATTATTTCCTATTAGCAGATTAGCTGCGAGGCTATTGGCTCTGAAAGGTCTTTGAGAGTATTTTGTTTTGTAACTGATTCAAGCCATGGGAGAGAATTGCCACCCTGATTGGGAAGAAGAATTAGCTACTGTTGCCATGGCCACTGGAGCTCACACTCGCATTGTTAACTCCAGTGCCCTCCGATGAGATGCCACAGCGTGAGCTCCTTGGCTTTGTTAATGAAATGATAGAATATGGGGTTTTGGGGCAGGCGAGGAGTAGGCTGGGAAAATCTCCTGTGAGAGATATGTGAAATGTTTGGGGGTTTTTTTCTTTTTTTTTTCCCTCAAATTCGGTGTTTCATTTTGGATGTGTTGCTGCTTTACGCTACCCCAGTGACGTTAGGCTATGAAATCACTCCCTCGGAACAAAATGCTGCTCTTTGCCTTTTGGTAGGGAAGGAGCTAATTCCACTCTCCTCCACAGCGGAGCACTGACCTGTGGGAACCCGTTTCAGCACAGGGAAGGAGGGGTGGAAGAAGGCAGCCACACAGGGATCTTAGTCCTTCCTGCATTTTGGATCATTTTTGTGTGTAGGGTTATAAAACACAACAGGGCCTGGAGAAACTGGAGAAACTAGCAGTATCTTTTAGGGCTGTTGTGAACTACACTAGCTCTACTGCTGGCTGGCTGGCTGCAGGCAAGGAGAAATGAGGGAGAGGCTTACTTTGGCATATCTTTGTCAGAAATTAATTTTTTGCTTGGGCTTTAAGAGTTGGCACTTAAAGCCCATTCCTTAGAAATAATAGTTTGAATACAGGCAGAAAAGAAAAAAAGGAAAGTGTCAATAACTGAGAGTTAATAAGAGCATTAAAAATGTATGAAATTAATCTCATGTATTTGAGAAATAAATTAATATATTTGACTAATCGTTGATAGACAGGGCTCACATGTATTTCATATATCTAACTGTGTAAAGTCCAAGGACGTTTTGAACAGTGAAAAATGTAGTATTGAAACTTATGTCAATGTGAACGGTTAACAGAAAATAATTATATTGATGTTTGCATGTGAAACATAGCTCCTGAAACATGTGTAAGTCATTTCAAGCAAAATGTTTAGTTTCTTTTTAAATCTATTCTTCCCCCTCTCTCATCTTCAGTGTTAGCAGAATCAACCACCTTCTTTAAATCACCCTGCTGTCCTGAACTCTTTATTTAAACCACTTTATGAGATTGCATAACATGTGGAAATGAACCAAAGAAATGTATTTCCACTGGCATGGTAAAATGTTGGCATTGGGCATTTTTCAGCTCAGCAGCAGGGTGTGGATGATAGGCCAACTACATGTATATAATGTGTGTCACGCTGAATGGTGGCATGGAGCAGCCTGCATCATGGGTGGTAATGGGGCTGTCTCACTGCGGCTCACTGATTTTTATAACGGATATTTTTAAATGATTGCAGACTTATCCTGAGCAAATAGTGGGAGGGATTGTTATAGAGACTCTTAGAAGCATGCACATTGTTCTTCACGGTTTCTCAGCAAGCTGTAGTTTACAGTCAAGATGTTTGCAGGAAAGAGCACAGTAACTCCTGCTGTTGTAGTCTTTTGGGGTCTGTCAAGAAGAGGACAAGGCTATCCTTGCTGCAGAGCCTCCTCCTGTCCAGCATTTTTCCTCTTCTCTTTTATCCTTGCTCAGACGTGTTTTTCCTCTTCTTCTAGACATACTGCTTGCAGGTTCCGCAGAGACAAAGGAAGAGCATTTTTAAGGTGGATGAATACATAAAAGCGCAAAGGGCATCAGGGGAAAGCAGTTTTGCTTGGATTAGGTCAGCATCTGCTGTACATGAATGGAGGAGGTGGTGGTAAATGAACATTAGCTTTCAGGAGGGACTTGATGTTTCAGAACGGCAGTGCAGTCCTGGCCTCTGTATTTTCGTACTCAGCTTTACTCGCTAGAGTCCTGCCCACTTGGCATTTGTTACTGCTAAGTAATCATCTGTCACATCCAAATAAATGGTTAATAAATCCAGGTATAATGATAAGCTACTTTAAAATGTATACTGGTTGTGCAGCAGGGCAAAAGCTCAACAGTTTACACAACTGATCCTTTCACTGAGAAAAAAAACATAATCCTACCACATAATACAAAGTACAAAAAAAGGCATTTAAAGCAGAAAAGTATGTGTCTCTGTGTCTGTGTATATATATTTCTTCTTAATTTCTCTGTAAAGTTTACAGGAGTGTTTTTCTTTTGCTTGGGTCCCATGTCTATCCTTCCAAACTTGGAAGAAGATTTACAACTTTTTTGGGGAATGCATGCTAGGTCACTTTCTATTATAACTGAAATCTTGATCAATGCAGAACAAGCTCTTTATCCTGAAAACAGGCGTGATACTGGTCGTAACAGCACGGAGGTGATAGCTGTCATTTAAGGCCAAGAAAAAGAATCGGATCTTTACTTTGACCTCAAGATATCAGCCAACAGTGCTTCTCAGATTACATACGGCCACTTTCAGTGGGTAGACAACCAGTCTAGAAAACAAAGAACAGAAATGTGAATGTTCTGTTTAATCAGTCTAACTCTAATGAATCCAGTTCCAATTAATGCAATTTTGCCTAATTTTTAAAGCACTTTGAAAAAAAATAAAATGCAGCCTCATCTGGCATTCCACTGGGAAAAATGGTGTATAATCCAATAGTCATCCTTTGAAATACCAAAGTTTAATTTTGCTTATTGCCTGAGGGAGATGAAAGTCTTTGTCTGAGGAAAATTCATGAATTCAGACAATATAAGGTCTTTGCAATGAATGCTTCATAATCTCTGCTTTTATTTATGCATTTATTTTAAAAGGCATGCTTTACACAATGGAATCTAAAGTGTAGTTTTTCTCCCTGTGGCTAGTCGGACTGAAATAATAACATAACTTCCTATCTGTCTTTTCATCTTAATGGTGTATTTAACACAAAGACTGCTTGTGATCGTGGAAATGACGGTCCATGTTGCAGGAGAGCTAGTCCTTCTGTTCGCCTCTCTCATTCTGGAACCACAGTGGAACAAGATGTTCCAAAAGTGATGCTTTTGTCCTCATTTCTTGGACTTCCAAGGTACAGTTGGGGCATCTAATGGGAGGTGTCACATCTGAGAGGTGCTTTTTGTGACACGAACAGTTTAGGAGAATAGCGTGATGGTCAGCACTGAGTTTCTTGAGCAGTGACCTTCTTAGGGAAACTCAGCCCTTTTTGTGCACGTCTGTGGTAGGTTAATGTGTTTCATCCTGGGGTTCTTGTGTTTGAAGGGATGGTTGTGTATTTGAACTCAGTAAGTTTTGCTCCTTTCGATTTGATTCTGAGATGTAAAAGGAGTGCAGGATTTGGGATTTTTATTCAATGGAGTACCACTGTATGTGGTTCCTCGCTCTTGCTAAAACTTCAGCTCTTGCTGAAACTAGGGAAACAGCAGCAAGCCCCATTTTCTAGGATTTTTTCCCTGTTTTTCAGAACACAAGCAAATCCTTCCTTCCTCCTCTCTACCCATCCTTGCAAGAAGAGAAACTAAGTTATAGAACTGCTCCCCTTAATTTAGAAACAAGTCTCCTGTAATTTACCATCCAGAACCCTTCATGGTTTGTTTTTCAGCTTCTGTGCAGATGCAAGCACACATGCTCTTTTAAATAGAATTATCCACACTAAAAAGAAAAGGGATGGAGAAGAACTTCCAGCCTTCTCTAATGAAAGGGGGCTCACTTTTCTGTAACATTTTCCACGGAACACTTTTGTTTGCACACAGATATTGATTTACCATCTTCAGAAGATGGTTGTTTATAATAAATACTGTGGTGAGCTGGTTTCGCTCTATTAACTTTGTACACTTGAGAACTCTGGATTTACTTAGTAAGGGTTTTCAGAGATCTTTTGTGATACAACAGACATACTGCAGTCCTGGATTAACATTTCAGAGATGTGAATGTGATTACCAGTTTAATTTTTTTTTTTTAACTTTAGGGATAGAAATGAGCCATTCAATAACATGGATAAATATGTGTTCTTGTATAGCATGAAATTGGAGAAATGCTTATGAAAGGAAACTAAAGTACATAGAGGCATTATATTGCATAGCACATACTGCAAATGCTTTGCTGTAATTGTTTACAGCAAATAATGTAAATAGACATATAAAGGAAAGTTTTAGCTGCTGTTTATCTTCTGTAAATTATAGAAGCGGAAAATACAATTGGAGGCTTGCTTCCAATTGACCTTTAGGACAGAGTGGTGGGTTCTTTCTCGAGCTCTCCAACACAGAGGGGAGCATTCACACCTATTAAGGGTATGAGGTCCTGCAAACTTCATTCACACTTGCACACGGAGAGAAAAGCTCCCAGGCTATACTTTAGCACAGTGAATCATTAGTAGGAGAACCAAGCTGATAGAAGCTAGTGCAGAAGCTTTCTTGTGGTTATTCAGGTATCACGTAGGTAAAGAGCATTTCAAAAGTTCTAATGACTTTGTAGATATATTCTGCATTTTCAGTATGTCTTAGGTAGCCTCGCTTTGGCTGACTGGCATGTGTATTTGCCTAAGTTGAATAAGGGGTTAATAATATTTGTACTGCAGTTAGAAATACTCAAAAGTGGAACAACATTTATATTTTATATTTGTCTAATGGAAAATGTGCACAAATGTGAGAAGGTGAGTACAATAAATAATTGAGGAGGACATTAGATGGAGAAATCAAAGCCACTTATATGCTTATGATCTTTTAATTAAAGATGCTTGAGTGCAGATCAGTGGAATTAATTCTAGTTTCCTTAATGGGCAGTGGAAGTGATTTTGTTCTCTTTGTAGTATACCCTTGTTATTTGACTGCAAATACAGATGATAGTAAATATAAGTGATGGATAAGGCGAGTGGTTTATTCTGGACTGAAATATTAAATGGGAAGAAGTTTCAAAAAGGACTGCTCAAATGTAGGTACAGTTAGACATATAAATGGTGTCGTATTAAAAGAAAATGCCAAATGTGCATAGTAGCAGTCTGAAATGAATAGGGATAGCTGCAAACTTAGAGAGCCGGAACATGGCTTCAGGTATCTGATTTTGACCACCTTGACTGTGATGCAGGCCCAACTGCCTAAATATCTAGTCATAAAAAATCGTTTGCTGTTCACTGACTTGAGAAAGACAGTACTTTCTCTGGGGTCAGAGAAGATGCTCCATCTCAAAATAACAAAGATCTTTTCAAATAGATTGAGTTTTAATTACAACTGTACTGCTTTTTTAATTTCCTTTCTTCATCAAATTAAATTAAAAAGTTGTCATGAATTGTTCACTGCCAAATATAGCGGAGTGAAGCACAGTGTGAGCAGCTCCTCTGAAGCTGACCATGCTCGTCTCTGGCAGCTAGTGAATGTCGTGCTGTACCTGTGCATTGGTAGAGGTTGCCTGTCACTCCAACAGTTACTGAACAGTTTTGTCATGTAAGCAATGTCTTTTGGGATCAAAAGAAGGCAGACAATAAAATCAGGCTTTGTCCATGGGAAGTCAGGTGAGTCGTTTTGCGCAGCCACGGCAATGGATGTAACTAAAAGACTAAAGGCCATGCATACAAGCAGTGGAAGATCTAGAAACGAATTTCAGACTGATTCAGGGGCTTGAACAGCTTATGAGAAGACTGCATTTTTAATTTGCATGAGCACTACCATAATGAAACAGCCAGGAAGTATCACAAAAGGTAACTGAAGGTAAAAGCTACCTGTACCATAAGAAGCTGCCATCCTGTCTGGCGGGATGCTGACTGTGCTGAGATGGCCAGCACAGTGATACAAATAAATGGGGGCTCTGTATCATCTTCTGGTTCTTGTTCAAGCTGTACTAAAGAAATCATAATGCTACAGGGAGCTTCTCACCTCTTGTACCTATGTTGTCTTTTTATGATCTTTACAATGATCTACATGTCTTAATATCCCCTTGAAATCACCAGAGATGTTCTGTAAATTGCAAAACTAAATTCTTAAACAGGCTTCAGTGTCCTACATGCACGCCAGAGATTCATATCGGTTCTTCACTTTGCCTGTGAACAAGAAGTAATTCATTACTTGGAAAATGTGCTAGTGTACCTTGAATATGAAAGGCAGAAACAATTCCTGTGCCACTGTGCGTAACAGTTCTCTTGTTGTGGCACAGATTGCCAGTCTTCCTCTTCTCCCTTTTCCCTCTCCATGTTAGAATCTAGATAGTAAAAGAGGAGTCAACAGCTTTGGGGATGATGATTGAAAGTCAACTGCAGGACCCAGGGGCATGGGCTTACTTCTTTCAGGCTGTCACCTTAGAAGCCACAGTCCACTTACATGAATTTCACTACTTATTTGTAAAGTTTTTTATTTTTTACATAAACTTTTTACAAAGTTATTTGTAAAGTGTGGAGTATGAATAAGTGTCTGTGCTAAAGCTGTTACTTAACAAGACTAAAATGAGAAAAGTTTTTTTCCAGGACTTCTCAGTATTTGCTGTTAGAGAGATAGCAAACGCTCTTGAAAACTGTGCTTCCTTTTTTTAAGTTACATCTTTTTCTTAAATTCCCGCACTTATCTTTGAATTCCTCACAGTGGATAATGAATGGATAATGAATGTGACAGTAAATGGAAATTATTGGAGTTTCAATATCTAACAGTGATGCTCTATGCCAGCAGTACGATGTAGCTAAACAGGGTAATTAATGGATTTAAAAACAGGAGGACTGCTTGGATTTTCAAATTAAAAATCTAAAGGTAGTTCTTAAAAACTAAGAAACAGTGGGATTGGTTTGTAGTGTTGAAAAATAATATTCTTATTGCCCTGAGGATGTTCAGATTAAGTTAATTTTACTTTATTAAAAAAGTGCTTTCATATATTCCTTTGGAATACTGAAAGCACCGAGTGATAAAAAACAATTTTTTTCTTTTAAAGTTATGAAATTTATTATAAATAGAAAAAGGAAGTGGGAGAGAGAGATGATGCATCAGTTTCTGGTAATAGGTATATACTTTTCAGATGAATCCAAAACCATTCATAATATTTATGGAAAAACCCACTGATTATATTTTGTTTCTTCTTTACTTGACTTACACTAAGAATTTATCCTTCTATGTTCACTTAGAAATGCAAGCTTTCCTTTGTTATATGATTGATTGTGGACTATGGAGTGAAAACCTCTTAGGTTTAAGTAACAAAAAACTCTAAACTAGGTCTCCTTGCTATGGCACATCTCTTTTTCATGTAAATGGGAATCTAAGAACTTTAAGGTGGGTCACAGATGATGTTTCTTATTCATAAAGAAGTGCACATATTTTTAGCAAAATCTGTCAGAAAACAGAAGAAAAGAGCATGATATGTTGTAAGCTACCTTTCACACAACTTTCATGCCTTTTTTTTTTTTCCCTGTGTGAAAATTCTTGTTACCATGGTAGGAAGTTATCTTTGTGAGAAGACTTGATGTTGGTCAACATTAAGATCACCACAGTCTGCAACTCCATAGACTAGGAGTGCTTGAGCCTTTATGAATTATGTTGGAAAGAAATAAATCATGGAAAGTTACCTTGTGAGGAATCATTCACTGTATGGAACTCATTTTTTCAGGGTCTACTGTGTTTCTGAAAGCAGCAAGACCTCTTTCATCTGACAAAATCTAACTTTTGTACTACAAAGGCTTGTAGAGCATGTCTGATCTTAGCTCTGCACCTAGCAAGCCTGTCATGTTCTCCATGAAATATAAGCAAGGCAAAAGTTAAACATCTGTGGCTTGGAATAAACTGGTTTCTGTCTCGTTACATTTCTCCAACTGACTTCTGATATCCAGAAAATGGCTCATTGTAAAAAAGAATAAAATTTTGAAGTGAATACAATCATGTAAATGCTGCTGATACCCTCTTTGGCAATGGGGTTTGTGTTAATGGTTTGAAGCAAGTCTAGAACATTTTACATCTTTGGGGGTTGAAGGTCCACCAAAGTCATTAGAAACATAAGTCAAAGAGAGTAAATCAGTTTCCGAGTTCTGCGAAGTGAGTGCCACAAAACATCAGGTGTGGATCATGTCATAAAATTATGTGAAAGCAGTGTAGTTTTCAGGCCCGCTACTGAAGGAGCCAGCAGGTTACTCTGTGTGTAACAACGCGACACTCATCTCCCATAGCATAGAACGATGTAGCTCCCCTGAAGTCAGTGAAGCTACGCTGATGTGCTCTGGCTGGGAGACTGACCTGATGACCTACCTCTTCCGTGCACAGATGGTAGTTATTCCTTTTAAACAGCTTTTTGAAAATTAGTATAGTCTTCCTGTATTGGGTTTCCCTTGAAGTCCCAGACAGCAACCCAGTCCACCTGTTTTCCAGGACTGCCTTAACCCTGCAAACTCTACATTCACGTAAGCCTTCCTATTTAGACTGCTAGCCTGGGGTGAACTGGAAATTCAGCTACTGTAGTGGCTGCAGTTTTATTATTTGGGCTAGGTCAGAGTTTTGAAGGAATGGGTTCAATCAGCTTCTTTCGTAGTGCTCATTACCCTCTATAGACTTTAGCCGTGGAGACTTCGGAATGAGCAAAAATACGGATCGTCAGAAGATGAATGGCATGTGTCCAAATCACCTTCTTCTCTGCTACCAACTGGGGGAGCTGCTCGTATAAATAAGTGTAAGTGGGATGGGAGATGAGACAGGATCAGCACCAGGAGGCCATCAATGCTTTATGTACTCAAGTCCTTTCTCTGCCATCTCCCAGATAAGATCTCCATTCAAAAGGATGTTCACATGTTAGTTTGCTACCATCAGGACTGGCCGGTGGGTGTCATCTCAAGTATGTGCTGCCTTGTATGCTTCCCGTAGTGTTCACTATAAATTATCTTACAGTCACAAATCAGAATTTGTTCCCAATCCAACTTTTTTTTTTTTTTTTACCATGGCAGTCATCCGCTTAAAACCTTAAACAGAACAATTGTAACCATGCACATACACATAGGGCTTAGCAATAGTCACATTGGAAAAGGTGTGAAGTGCCATTTACTGCACTGTTTCTTGTCTTCTCCAAAGAGTTAGTTATTACATTATAAGGCTGAAAAAAGACAAAAAGAAGATGTATGCATGTGACACAGCTAAAGAAATGTGGGTCATGGGTGACCTCAAAATATTGCTTTAAATGGATGACAGAAAGCTTTGGAAAGAACTTATTTAGAAATAATTCTGCTAATACATCCTTGGCCTCCATTTTTATTACTAGGAGTATTTAAGCTATAATCTTCACTTTGTGGCTTAAGAGTCCTCTCTGTGTCAATCACTTATGGCGTAAAATACGGATTATGTCTTTAAGTGGGAATTACAGAACAATGGAAACTTTCAGGGGCTCTTTTATTTTTGGGGGTGTCTCCAGAGGGTGTCCTAGGAATTGCTGTCAGAAAACACAGTAATAGTATTCACTGACACTCACAGAATTGAACTAATCTCTAGATCTGGTTTTAGAGAAGAATTTTTCCTCAGAGGAGATTGGCAAGGAAGCTCGGTGTGGAGAAACTTCATCTTTTTCTGGAGCGCTAAGCAATGAAGGGAGCGTCTTCGGGGTCTACCTGGGGCAATGCAAGTAAAGTGTGGCAACTCTGCTTCTTCTCCAAAGCCTCCCTTGGCCAGAGCTAGGGAAGGTCCTGCAGGGCAACTGTTTATTCCAACATCAGCAGTTCTCTTTGTAAGTCATTTACATTTTCCCATGTTAAACTTCCTCCTTGCTCTAAATATGGACTGAGGAGAGAAATGCTCAGGAAGAGGGAGGTGTTTGGTGCCTTCACATTAAGCTAGTTTGTTGTGGAGGGACATTTCTGCTGTCTGCAACTAAGCACGTCTAAGTGTTTAATAATGAGGGAGCTTTGTATAAGATGAAGCGCATTATGTGAGATAGCCATCTGCCTTAAATGTTTCCTTGCTACTGTCTTTTATATTTATTATTTTGATGTGTTCTTTTTTTTGGTGGAGGAAGTTTTGATTTTACAGTTTCTTGCACAAGCCCGAGGTACCCTAATGTGTTTCCTCTGGGCCATTTCCATAGAAGAACTGGTCCTGTAACTGCTGCCAGTTTTGCTGTGTTTGTGTGTTGAGCATGCAGGAGAAATACATGGAAAAGGAGGACACAAATATGCCAGCACATGCGCAAAGTCTCACGGATGTTTAAAGGCCAGTCTTGTGAGATACCCATCAATGTCCTCCTCCTGATTGACTCATTTTCAGGGAAGAAAGTTCCTTGGCTCTTCTTAAAAGAGTCACAGCTGTCCCACTGATAAGGTTGCAGAACCTGACATTAGCTGGAGATGGAAAGTGGCTGACCTCTTCCTTTAAGTTTCTCCTTGACAGATCCTGAGTTACCTATTGGCACACCTGATTTCTCTTTGGAAGATATAACTGTGCCTTCTCTAAGTGTTCCGTTTGTGTTTTAGTAACTAGAATGTCATTCAAAATAATACCCATAAAAATCTGCAAAGCATTTCTCATACCAATTTCTCTTTTGCCCTGATGTTACCTCCCTTGGCTGTAAGGGCATTTGAAATAGTTTTTCACTTATTTTTGTGCAATGCAAAATAAAGAACAACACCCAAAGGACTGAGTGACCAAGCAAAGATCTTAAATCATGATGTTGAAATCAGGGGGGAGTGCTTGAAGTAGCCAAGTCTTTTCTTTACCAAACATTTTTACAGGATCAGGCCCCAATTTTATGTAAACCCCTGACTGAAGTATCTTGTTTAAAGGTTGAAGTTGCTGGTGATTATTTTACCAGATCTCCAATATATTTGTACTGATGATGTGTAGAAAGAGAGCAGCAACAGCCTATGTACTGAACAAACAAATTAATAACTGTCTGAAGGAAATCTAGAAAAGAAAATAATAGTAGTAATGATAGTAATAGCAATAATGAAAACTGATTCTATTTTGAGCAGCATATTGCCGTCAGATACTTTGGAAATGCTGATGAGTGAGGTCAAATGTTCAGTGAAGACAACCAACTATTATTTTGAACTTAATTTGTATGAGCTATCTTTTCTGATCTAAGCTGTGTTTTACGTGTAAACGGAGCTAGTAACTTTCTTTTCATATCAATTGATTTCTTCTTATCTGAGAAGAGATGAGCTATTATATTGATTCATCCATTTTGAATTGATAGAGTTACTGGTTTCAGATTTACTCCTTTGTCATGTGATCAGAACCTGGTTTTTAGGTCTTTCTAACCTTAATTGAAAGTTTAGAACAATAAATTAAGAAGAATAAATTTTCAATTGTTCTAAATCACACAATAGGCTTTTATTAATGTATAAAGGATTCACTGCTTTGTTCGGTGGGTTATGTGTTTCAGATAAGTGGAAAGTGGCTCTTCTTGTTTAGCAAAATGTAACAGGTATGCACATGTATGGGATGAGCAGACAATCTGTCTGCACTCAGATTATAGTTTGTCAATCACTCAGTACACAGGAGGTCTTTGGTAATTTGATTATTCCTCCAACCTTTTAGCATACAGCTGATTTCAGGTTTGTTTTCTGCTAATATTGCCTCTTTCTCATGCTATTTGCCTGTGTATATAACTTCTGAAAAGTGCAGTATATGTTACCATTTAGACTTGATGGAAGAAATCTTTTGAGGAATAATTTCTATTAGCAAAGAAAAACAAATTCAAAATCAAACAAGGAGTCAAGTTTCAAAATTTAGAAGAGTGAAAAGTCCTGTATGAGGACAGATATTATGGAAAACTTATTTAAAATGTATTTCCTTAAGTAGCAGAACAAATACTAATAGAAAGTATCCTGACATATGATGAAAAAAGCTTTTCCTCTTAGTTGTCATTTTAATACCAAATTTTTCATCTCCATGTCTCACCAGGAGTAAACTAATTACAAAAAAGATATATGTGGAATACCTTCTTTTGTACCTTCTTTGGTACAATAATGTTTATGCATATTTCATGGTTTTCCAGTTGACTGAGCATTACTCACATGGTTTAAGGAGAACTGTGACCCAAAGGTAACATTTTGAGCATTGTATGTCTCACTAAGAAGAAGGCTAGGTCCTACCTGATTTTATTTCTTACAGAAGTGTAGAAATTGGAGAAGAAAAATATTTAAGCTTGTATATTTGTTGTTTATAACAAGTATTTATGATTTACCACATATTTGCATTAGGATTTAGTATTTATGAAATACCAGCAACATACACAGTTAAATGGATGAAGAACTGCTTACCTGACAAACCTCAGAAAGTTGTTATTAGTGGAGAATCACAGCTGATTAGAAATATTTAGAGGATAAATGTACAAATACTAATTACAGGTCCAATACTATTAAACATTTTCACTGGGCATCCAAAATAACCGCAAAATTACTACTGCATGAGTGAAGTCAGTCCTGAACTTCAGGATGTAGTAAGAGCAGAGAAGATGTACAATACAGTCCTGCATTTGGGGCGGGTATTTTACAGTTCAGCCCTTCTAGCTCATAGGAAAAAAGAAAACTTCAAAGATTATTTGATTTCCATATATAGGATGTTCCTGAGAATACAAAGTGCTAATAAGCATCTTTATCCACTAATAAAAGCATAGCGAAAACTAGTGTATAGAAACAGAAGTCTTATAAATACAGATTATAGAACAACAGCTGGGAGAAATTGCCTGTAGGGTCTCTTGGTTTATCCAGATCAGGATGGGGTGTCTTTTTACAGGATTGTTTTAGCCCAACACAAAAAGCTTTAGCCAAATACAAATTACTGGGTTCAGTCCCGCAGCAATGAGTTAAAATTGAACGGCCTGTGATATACAAAATGTGCTTTCCAAACATAAATTCGACTAATCTTTGATGTTTCTGAAAATGAACACTGAAATGACACTTAGTCTCACTACAATCGCATCAGTATTTCACTCAGTTTCTCTTCTTCCAAACTGCAGGACAAGCAGAGCTGATTTGGGGTTTTTTTTCTGTGATTCGCCATTTCAGGAGGAGCCCCCCCATTCCTTGCGTAACCTCTTTTCTAGTACGAGCCTGAATTTTCTTGGCTACAATACTGATGAATCTTATCTTATTACATATTAATGGATTGATGCTCTCATTGGTGCTTTAGTGAGTTAATGTTAAAAATAAGCCAGGACTGGCATAAAAGGCACCCACTTCTATTTCAGTGGACTTAATGTTGCGATCAAAGTGACCATCTTGCTGTTTCATATTCTGAAACTTTATTCTCCATTCAGTACATCTGCTGCGTGATCATAAGGCAATTCTTAAATATTTGCCAGTTCAAATCTTTTGATTACACTGTTGATATTCTCTGTATAATGTCATGATATCTTCTATAATAAAGGTGAGTCCTTAGGAAGAAAGCAGCATGCAAAGTAGACAGCTGGCAAAGGTACTTGATCCCTCAAAAACTTACAGCTGTGGTCTCTTCTGATCTCGGGGATGTGAAGCTCTCCTGCACGCTCTGCACTCGCTCAGGACACAACCTGCCTATTGGTGCCGGCAGGTTTTCCTCCCGGGAAGCGAGGCCGGGAGCGCAGGGGGATCCGCGCCGCCAGCCAGAGCTGCAGAGCAGGTCTGAATATGGACAATCCCCATGCACTGATTTATTTTTTTTTTTTTACTTTTAAGTTAAAAATCTTTACGGGTGTATTAGTAACGTGTACAGGAAAAACTTTCTGTTTATGAATTTATATGTAGATCTTCTTACTGCTGTGCAAGTTTTGTGTTCTTTAATCTTTCAGTATTTCATCTTTCTGCTGCTTTTGTTTTTCCTTTGAGCTATAGTCATGCACTTTGCCCCAGACAGGTCTCTGAAACAAAAGACTAAATGATTCCTTATTTCTAGTTTCAACTTGCAGCCAGTTCATTCAGATAGATTATATTTAGAATCATAGAATCATAGAATAGTTTGGGTGGGAAGAAACCTTTTAAGGTCACTGAGTCCAACCCCTCTGCAGTGAGCAGGGACATCTTCAACTCAGTCAGGCCGCTCAGAGCCCCGTCCAACCTGACCTGGAATGTTGCCAGGGATGGGGCATCTACCACCTCTCTGGGCAACCTGGGCCACTGTTTCACCACCCTCATTGTGAAAAATTTCTTCATTATATCTAACCTACATCTGCCCTCTTTCAGTTTAAAACCATTACCCCTTGTCCTATTCCTACAGGCCCTGCTAAAAATTTTGTCCCCATTTTTCTTACAAGCCCACTTTAAGTACTGGAAAGCTGCAATAAGGTCTCCCTGGAGCCTTCTCATTGTTCTAAGCGTTAGGTGTAAGATACACAATCTCACACGACATGTCACAAGAAATAGTGTAGCGCATGCTGGCTTATTATTATTCTGTCCTTTGAACTACAACATCATTAAAAAAGGAAAAAACCCACATTAATTTACATACAAAGAGTGTGGTAGATGTCTGTTCTCTATCAAATGCTAGTAGTTCAAAGGAAGGATGTTTTCTTTGATTTCTCCTCCATTAGATTTCTGTATCAGTACACTGAATTTTGAAGAGATGCCTGAATTCACATATTTTTTGTGGTTTTATTTTGGTTCGTGGCTCTCAATATGAATGAAAGGTTATGTACAAAGCAGATTTTCTGCCCTATCACACTGTGCGAATTCTACTGTCCTGAAAATTGAACTAAATCCTCTGGGCGTGAAGTAAGAACAAACAGCTCATTCCCTTCTGCTCCTCTAAACCACATGAACTTAAATATTAATGAAACTTTCATGAATCACACATAACACATACTGCCCCTTTGTGCTGGAAAAGGCCGGGCTTTTTATGGTTGCTGCCGTACAGCCAGGATAATAGGAAGCAGAGTCATAAAAGAGTAATTAATACACTTCTGAATGGAGCTATTTTATTGTGTAGATGCTAATTAAGAATGACAGATACCAGTGATTGATTGGCACATAATACATTTGGTCAACGTAAGTGAAAGGTCAGTTATCATTTTGACTACTTTAAGTGAAAATGTTTTCCCTTATGTCAGTGATTTCAGAAACCACAAATGTCAAAGTGAAATGCCTTATGCCTTCTCTTTCTAGAATGTAGATTTTTAGTGACATGACAGGACAAGAGTAATAGAAAGCATTTTATTTGCTATGGGGTTTCTGACCAAACAATCAGAAGGGGAAAAGAAAAGAAAAAAATTGAAAATATTAATGAGTAAATATTAAATCTTGGCATTTTGAGTGCATTCAGTTTAGGGTGTTTATCTGAAACACTGTAAAAGGGGCTGGCTTTCCAAATGTGGCAACCCCTTCTGCTGGAAAGTGATTCAATGAGACCAGACACTTCAAAGTTCTCTTTTGGAAAATCTCATCCACTTGATCAAAACGTTCCTTGATAGATTTAGAATATTTCTAAGTTATTAATTTTCAGGAAGGTGGGAAAGAGTAGCCTTAACTCCCAAACTAGGGATAAATTCAGACATTACAGCGTTATCCAGCAAGGAGACAAGTCAGAAAGGGAGCTCATGCTCTGGCAGTAGGAATGTTAGACATCTCACAGACGCTCGTACCAGTGCTACATGTTTAACTTCACTTGTCATCTCTGTGTTCTTCATAAAGCTCAGACACCTTCTATTTTTCTTTAATACTGTACAACCGTGATTAAAGTCGATAGAAAAAATCCTGTCCTGAGGCTATTAAGACCTTTAGGTACTTGAAAGGGTACATGCCTAGGCAAAAGCATGACATGACTTTTTTTTGAAAAAAGTCAAGATGACTTTTAAAATCTTGCAGTATTAAAAAGTCACTTGATATTTTGATCCCATATATTATGTAATTTCTCCTTAGGGATGAGCTGCTGCAGTTAAAAAAGAAAAAGGGGGAAAAAGGAGGTAACGAAAGAAAACTTTAAATTCAGTCCTGTGATGGTTTTTGCACATTACCAAAACCACTAGAGTTCTAACTGGGGACTGCAGTTAATATTGTAGTTCACGTAGCAATTGATTATTTTAAAAATACAAGCTTAAATTGACCACGAGGTGCTGTTATACCCCCTACACATCCTATTGCAGTGTGAGAAAAGAGTGATGCTCTATTAAAAAAAAATAAAAATAACATATTTGATAATATAACAGTCGAGAAACAGGACTGGACATAGCAGTTCATGGTTTTACATACTAATGTTAGTACTACTGAGTGCTTTACAGAATAGCATTTCCTTGCTCAGGAAATCACTACTTGATAGTGCTTCTAATAACGTCTGAGTGGGTGTTGGATTAAATGGTTTTAGCAGTCTTTAAGGTGAGTGACTAAGTCTGATTTCTTAGGTAAATGGGTATGATCAGTAAAGCTGATCAGTACAGCGGAAGAGAATGGAGCATATGAGAAAGTAAACACAGTAACAAAGTCAAAGTTTTTGTCTAAAAGTCAGGCAAGGACTGAAAAACTCAGCACAGATCAGAGAGTCGGTTGCTCAGTGAAAAGGAAAAGTAACTGACTCGGCTCCCAATTCGCTCTGGTGTAACTGCCACTTGAATATACCAGTTTCTGAAGGAGGCCCTTTACCTTGCTAAAAACAAAACATAAAAATGAGTGAGTAATGCTTTTCCGGGCTTTCAGCTCTTGAAAGCTGCTAGCGACTGGGCAGGCAAAGGCGCACGGGGCTGCCGGCGGCCTCGCGCCGGGGCGGGCAGGGCCGGTGCGCGTCGGATGGGGAGCAGCGGAACGACCCCGGCGTCCGTACGCAACAGGGAAGACTGTAACTAGCAGCTTAGGTTTTCGTATAACGCTAACTTACTTGGGCAGCTCTGGGCACACTCTTCAGAAGCCACTAATGACGCTGTAGTTGTGTAACTTGAAAAGTCTCTGTTCTTGCGCAGGCTGCCAAGAATACTGCAACCCAAAAAGCCTGTTATGCAACTGCAAGTGAGAAACTTGGGCCACCGCAGACAGCCGCATCTTCACAATTGGATTTTTGTCCAGTCTGGCTTTTCAGCTCATTTTTTATGGTAACAGGACTATGGTTTTCCCATATAGGCTTTGTTCAGTATAACAAAGCCATGTATTTTACCAGGAAGTCGGGCACAGTATTATGGTATAACTGGTAATTCAGCCTTTATTTATCTGTACCTTTGTATTGGGTTTGCGTGGCAAGGTTGTGGTAGCGGGGGGGCTGCAGGGGTGGCTTCTGTGGGAAGCTGCTAGAAGCTTCCCCTGTGTCCCACAGAGCCAGTGCAGCCGGCTCCAAGATGGACCCGCTGCTGGCCAAGGCCGAGCCGGTGGCAACGCCTCTGGGGGAACAGAGTTAAGAAGGCCGGGGGCAGGGGGGATGGGGATAGAACTGGCACACAGCAACTGCAGCTGGAGAGAGGAGTGAGAATATGTGAGAGGAGCAGCCCTGCAGACACCAAGGTCAGTGAAGAAGGAGGGGGAGGAGGTTCTCAAGGCTCCAGAGCAGAGGTTCGCCGGCAGCCCGTGGTGAAGCCCATGGGGAGGCCGGCTGTGCCCCTGCAGCCCGTGGAGCTCCACGGTGGAGCAGATCTGCACCTGCAGTCTGGGGAGGACCCCATGGTGGAGCAGGTTTGCTGGCAGGACTTGTGACCCTGCGGGGGACCCGGGCTGGAGCAGCCTGTTCCTGAAGGACGGCACCCATGAGGGGACCCAGGCTGGAGCAGCTCGTGCAGAACTGCAGCCCATGGGAAGGACTCACGCTGGAGAAGTCCATGGAGGACTATCTCCTGTGGTAGGGACCCCACTCTGGAGCAGGGGCAGAGTGTGAGGAGTCCTCCCCCTGAGGAGGAAGGAGCGGCAGAGACTGTGTGACGAACTGACTGTAACCCCCATTCCCCGTCCCCCTGCGCTGCTGGGGGGGAGGAGGGAGAGAAATGGGGAGGGACGTTGAGCCCGGGAAGAAGCAGGGGATGGGGGGAAGGTGTTTTAAGATTGGGTTTTTACTTCTCATTATCCTACTCCAACTTTGATTGGCAATAAATCAATCTCCCCAAGTCAAGTCTGTTTTGCCCATGACAGTAATTGGTGAATGCTCTCTCCCTGTCCTTATCTCGACTCACAAGCTTCTCGTTATATTTTCTCTCCCCTGTCCAGCTGAGAAGGGGAGGGATAGGGCAGCTTCGTGGGAACCTGGCATCCAGCTGCAATTAAGCTGCTGACAATTTTCCAGAAGGTCTAAGATCCACTGCAAAATTAAAATCAAGTTAGGTGTTCTTTGAGGAAGAGGAGAGAAGCTTTCCTGTACAGCTTGTTTGTCTGGGCTTATAACAGGAGTAACACATACCTGGAAGAGACCTCCTGCATCACTAAGTTGAGCCCCATGCAATCATAGGATGTCACACTGTCCTTTTAATAATTAGATCAAGTTGTATTTTAAAATACATAGAACTTTTTTTTTCCCCCCTGCTATACTTGTGGAAAGAGTGTTCCAGAAATCTGCTTGCTATAAACCAGCATGTGATTTCTGTCCACAATTTATGTCTGACCATTGGAAGACTAGACAAATTACATCATTAATTGTTTATTCTCTTTTGTGGTAGGGCCTGCTATTTACGTGTGTGTCATCTTAGTAAACTTAAGTTATTGAAGTTCTTGACTTCAAAAGACTAGGATGGGTATGTGGAATCTGGGAATTTGCATGGAAGGAAGTCTCTCTTCATCCAGGAGGTACTTTGAGTGGGTGTTTTCTGGGTGCTTGTTGTGCCCAGTTTCAGTGCTTGAATAACCTGTCTTAATTCTTGAGGTGATGAGGTCCTTGTCAACAGAGGAAAGCACTCACTGAACTGCTGAGTGTGCATGATAATTTACCTGTACGCAAGATAGAAAGCATTATGTCTTCAATTATTGATCTTACATTTGATTTGGGGTGCAAGAAATCATTTGAACCATTGAAGCAAGTTGTAGATTTTCTCTGGGAATTACTATGAGTAATTAAAAGATGGGATTTTCTGACTCAGAAGGAGACAGCAGAAGACTCTGCTCAAAGGGTCGTTACTGAAAGGGAGGGAGGTTGTTAGTGACATCCAGGAAGCGTAGTCTAGGGACCAATTTTTTAAACAATTTCTTTAGTGTCTGTGGCACAAAAAGAAGAGTGCAACTATGCATTTGGGAAATGAGGATGAGAATTTCTGCTTAACGTGCCTGGTTACAGCAGTTGTTAGCCAGAAGTAGCTCCTGGAGCAAAACCAAAGAAGTAGCACTTTTGAACCAGATGCTGAGGTCCAGAGTCAGGCTTCTTCTTCCTTCTTCTGTGCCTTGATTTTTGAATTCGTTACTGAAAAATGGCCTTTGCTTCAACAAAGCTTGACTCTGGGTGAAGATCTAGAATCCACCTCTCCCATTTTTTGTGCAGGTGGTATAACAGCTAAGCTAGAGGAAAGTGCTACCATACTTGTCTCCAAGTGGCTGTGTCCCCAGCTGCTCTGAAATTTTTCTGCACTCAGTGCTATGATTATTTTCTTAAGAGACATTTCAGTGTATTTTGCCTATTTTCCAGATTCCTGCTGAGCTTATGTAGGAGACAGACAGGGAACTTCTGAGGCACAGGGAGCTCTGCTAGTAACAGAGTACTTCATGTGGCTGAGGAGCTTTCAGATGAAAGTCAGAGCTGCTTTCAGGGTTAATGGCTGCTAAGCAGGGCTAATGTAGCTCACAATTTTGGATTCGGGCGCCTCAGGACAAACTAAATCATGTTTTAGGTGCCTAAAACCTTCTTTGGATCTGGAGCAAATGCTTTATTTTTTGTGTTTGGAGAAATGTTGTGGAGAATGTAAGTGCTTCTGATTTTGACATGCAGATACTTAAACTTTATTAGAATGGAAAAGCAAGAATCTTATGCATAAAGAAGTGCTAAAAGACATTCAGATTGAGATCTAAGCCTACAAAATCAGGGAAATCCTGAGGTAGGATTATTACATTAATCTTTCTGTCCTCCTCCACCAAACTCAAACTCCCTTTGTGCTAACGTTGTTTATTCTAGCAAATATGGTTGTCTATGTATCTGCCGCTGGGGTAACATTTATTATCTTCATGTGGAACAGTTTATTATCATGTAACCGATATAAACAGTTAAAAAGATGTTGTCTCTGTGATCTTTCTTGGCCCACCAGAGCCTGATTTGTTAACCTTCTGAGCCTGCTGTGAACTTTGCCTACTTTTCACTAACACGTACAAAGACCGTAGGCCTGAAGGCTGTGGGTGGCTATAGCTATGCTACTTGTTATGCTTTTTTATTTTGCTTATCATCTAGAACAAGTGTTATTTTAGAAGGGATAATTTTGGGCAGTTGTATTTTTTTAATGTATTATAATATTGTAAAAACACCTAAAATCTTGGTTGTTGCTTTCAGCATCCCAAAATAGTATTATAAATAGACACTGCAATGCTGTACTTGTTTTTCTATTATTTATCTAACAAGCCGCCCGTGGTGTGTAAATTCCATCAAACAATGTCAATGTAGTGAAAAAGAAGAGCTATTGGTGTCTGTTTTAAAAGTTATTTCATTTGCTTGGTGGGACTAAATATACATTTTAAAAAAGCCAACCAAATTAGGATATGATGAAGTAATGCTTTTTTAGTGCTGCTTTGCTTCCTCTTCCAAACTGTTCTTTCTTGCTAAAATAAAGAAGAAATATTTCTAGAAAGATGAGGAGCTTCATCCTGAACGGGAATCCTGCCCCCTGAACCTCAAACACTTCAGCTCAGCATTTTGTTGCAGGGAGCAGCACTTTTCTGTATGGGGCTGGGGAAAGAGGATAAATCATGATTGCATTAACACCTTTCAATTTGTTAAACACTTGGGTTCCCTGTGGATATTTGATGTAGATGTGTAATTTGTAATTGTGAGGCTAGATCCCCAAAAAACAAAGAGCACTGAAGAACCTCTCTTTTCAGAAGTACTGACAGGTGAGCACCTGAGTGACTGTTTCTTACGTACAGAGTAAACAAACATTTTAATGTGCGGCCTTTGACTTTCTAAATGAAGCATATCAAAGAACTTGATGTTTTTAATCTATTTAGCCATTGCACTATTTTAACTTTTGAAACTCTGTTTTAATGAGTGTCAATTGTGCAGCATGTTGCTTTTTACTAGATTCACAAGAACTAAATAGAACGCTCAGATTTCCGAGAACTCATAAAAAATCCTTCTTTTGTGCAGAAGGTGGCATTTTTAATGTGTCTTAAAGCACAAATTTTTTACTTGTAGTTTTGCGTGTAATGAGAGCTATTACTAGTCTGTATGCACAGTTGCTAGATCTGTGCATAGCAACATAGATCCCCATTGGTAAGTATTTCCCATGCCTTTAAGACAGGATTAATGGATCACTTGCATGGCAGATTTTATTTATAATTTAGAGTTTAAATCTGCCGGTATATGCTTTTAACAGTGGAGATAATGGCTTGTTGACCTTTGCTAGAATTTACATTTAACTTGATCAATACAAGAAATATTTTAATTTGCAAATGATTCAGATCTTTACAGTAGTATTTTAAAATGAAGTGTCCATCCTCTACCCTCTTAACAGAGGCACTCTAAGAGGCAGGTCATTTAAAAAGATATATTATTAAATATGTACTATAAATTTTAGGAATGTTCCCCACTTAAGCAGCAAGGAGTGTGTGTTTAAAATTGACACTGTTGTTCAAAGGAAAAGAAACCTGAGTCCCACCTATGGTATTGCCTCAGACAGGCTGCTGCACAGTAGCAGGATACGACAAAGCAATGGGTATTTACAAATATAGAAAAAGAAATGTGAAAACTCAGTTTTAATACTTGGTAGTTTATGCAAGTCTGTTATCACCATGAGATTCATGCAATGAATGTCCTAACATAATAGATTGTAGACTAGAAGTGATTATATACATTTTCAAATTTATGTTTGTGTTTATATTTTAGTTAGTGGTTTAGGCTGTGAAATTTTTGGCCCTGGGGTTAAACCTAAAGGTTTTCAAACTAGGAAATCCATGGCTAAAATATGTTTGGTGGGAGGGAACAATATAATTACACATAGCTTTTCGATAAACAGCCGAAATTATGCTTCAAAAGACAGATGTGGCTTTAATAATCTGAACCATTTGCATTTTCAGATTAAACCCTGCTTGATTGCATTGTACTTGATATGTATACTCAAATCTATATGTTAAATGTTATACTTTGATATAGAGCATATTGTTTGACTTTGTTCTTATGATCTGACAAGCTTCATTATATAATAAACTAGTTTAAATAAATCTTAAAGACATAAAAGTGTTCTTGACAGTAAGAAAAAAATGTGAAGCACACAAATGATATATCGGTTAGATGTTCCAGAGAGAGTCAAAGCTTTTTTCATTCAGATCTTTGAACATGTGTTTTGAATAAAGCTGTAAGGCATTTTCCAGTAACCAGTGTTGTATTACAAAAATGAGTAAAGTAAAACAAAAGGAAAACATGTTTCAACATTTTATTCAGTATTGTCACACATTGTTGCACATTTCCAGCTGGAAGTAAATGTGACATTTGTAATGCTAATTTTTCAAACCTAACCTTTTATAACATATAAAATATTACTTGGGATGGTGTGCCCTTGTGAAAAGAGCAGGAGTAATGAAGTACTCGATCAGGGTTCAATTGGATTCCTAATGGCTTGAGTGCAATTATACTGCCAGTTTGTTGCAATCAATCAAACCCATTTTTGAATTGTTCTCTTAAACTGTATCTAGTGGTAACTGCTGATAAGCAGGTTACAGAGCACTTGACCTGATATACTAGCAGTGTGTGTGTCTCAACAAAAAACAACAAATGATGCTGTAACGCTACCCTGTTTGTCCCGTGTGAGGAAAAAGCCCCTATTCGTTAATACAGAAGAACACACTGTAGCCTTGCTCCATGTTATATGTGATGGATAAATGTGAACATAAGCATAATGCAGAAGGACATAAGAAAAATGCAGTATATAATTTTGGTGTTACATATGTAATACTGTTACCTGTGGGCTGCAGGTACATGAACTAACTCAGAAAAAATACAGAGCTCACTAAGTTGGTCCCCTTTTTTGTCTATCAAAATGACAAATTGCCAGCCTCCCTCAGCTCAGAGGGGGGAGAAGGAGGAGGAGCAGAAAGGGAAGAGCACATGCAAGCAATTTGGATATTTAAAAAAAAAGCCAAATTAAAAAGAAAGAAAGAAAGAAAAAATCTTACAATTAAGCTATAATGGCATTTATAGAAAGATGGATATAATTTATTTTGGTTTTATTTGTCCAGGGCCATAACATATTAGCCTGGAAATATAATCTAAAACATACCACATACAGTGTCACTAATGGGACATTTATGCTAAAGGGACTTATTCCCATACTTCAGGGTAGGAAAAATATACTATAATGTTTCATCACAAGGAATTCCTCTGAAAGTGAAAGCTAATTAGATCATTTTTACTGTTAGTTGAAAATATCATACACCTGAAGACCCTTAACGCATGTGAGAAATGGTTGAACTCAGCAAATGTGGCACTTGAAGAAGGGCACCTTAAGGCTAACAGTCTTAGGATGAGAAGTCTCCTCTTTCTCAGGAGGGTGGGTAACTCCTCACCTGCCATTACGTAATTTTTGCCACACTACTCCTCAGCAGGTGCCGTTTTGCTGTGAGTGTGGCAGTACAAAAGTATTTCATTAGTTGTGTTTGATGCCACAGTTTCTCACCTGAGTCTGGTAGCAAAAACGCTGTTCGACTATAGCAAGACGGGGTGGATGCCAGCACGATTTTTACAAGCTGGGTTAATGCTCACATTAAAATGGTCCCGTTGAAGACAGCAGCAGTAATTGCGTGCATCTCACTCAAAGAATATCTGGTTGCCTTCTGAGCAAGTTCTTTGCTAAACATGTATCTTTTTTTGCTATAATGCAAAATCACTAAAGATTTAGTCTGTAGCTGTACCCCCCTAGTCACGTCCTAAGTATCACCACATCATTTTGATGCATAAAGCTTTGACTTCCTCAATATTTAGCCTGCACCTCGACTTCAGATTCCTGACTTGGCAGGTGTATACCTCAAGTCCTCATTTTTTTGGAAACTAAAACAAGCACATTTTCATTGCACAGTGAAAAATTGCAACTAGAAAAGGAAAGTAGACAGGAGGGTGTTTTTTTTTTTTAAATTTGGTTAAGGACAAAACATATTTCCAGATGGTCTCTCTTATATTGTGCTGCTTTATATACAGGGCCATCTGTAACTCTTTAGTTGATTTCCACTGGTCTAATTCTGTACTTGCATGTATGTATCTAGAATAGATTTGACCAAAATATGGGGCTTTTATGTACTGTTCGTGGGATATTTTCAGAGTAATATGTAGCAGAGCTTGGCTGCTCTGCCCTTTGTATAGACAGAGAATGCCAAAGGGTAGGGGAATGGCCTCCTCTCCTCTCATATCTTATCCGATTCTTTGGAGGCTCCTAAATTCAAAGGAGTACAACAAACAGATTTAGTTCGTCATGTGTAGATACAGTGGGAAGCTCTGCATGCTCCTTTTAGCCCACAATATTTATTACACGCAGCTTTTATATTAGTGTTTAAAACCCCCATCCATTTGCTGCATTTAAAAATACCTCTCCTCTCTTTTCCCAAAGACAGTCATTTAAAGCTTTCAAGATAATGGTGGGAAAATTTTGTGCAGAGGCATTGATATAATGGCAACAGCATTTATTCTTTTCACATTGAAATGGCAGTTTTCAAAAGACTTGGAATTGCAGAGAGGATTTTGGTTGCATTCATTTTTAATTGACCATGTTGAAAAAAAGGGGAGAAAAAATAATGGAGTCAACACCTGAAAACAGCAACCTGTCTGAAGTGTTTGTCACTCGTTTTTTATTTTCAAAATGTCTCTTCTCTTTTGGCAACATGAATAGGTTGCAAAGTACAAAGCAATTAAGAAATCAAAGTAATCTAATCTGTTGCAATTACATTAATGTATACAATGGGGTTTTTGCATTTGAGAACTATTTAAATATTTGTTCTATATAAGGTATGTAGAGCAATGTAATTACTTCTGTCACTTCATATATTCAGATTCCACTATCCAACTTTTATTTCTTACTGGTTTATGTACCTGTTTTATTTTTAATGGCTTACCTTCTTTAATTGGAGAATGTTATATGTTTATTTTCTGGGCCTTAGAAATGGAAAGAAATAGGTGATATCATTTCACTTTGTCTCTGGCACCATTTTTCTTTCTTCTTATTCTCAGGCTAACATGTAGAAGAACAATAACACTGCAGTTCTCTCTGTCTCCTTGTAGATCTTTCATAACGGGTGTTTTCAGGCAATGAAAACCACAGAGCATATGGATCAAAAAGAATGGGATTCAGGTGATGAAAGCGATTGTTTCTTGGTGCCTGCCTTGATTTTCCTTTGAGTTTGTGCTGAAAGGTTGAGGTTGAAGTCAGATGATAATTTTCCAAGTTCCTTGGATGATTTAACCATCCCCATGTTGTCAGGAAAGTTAACTGAATCCATTTTCATACCAGTTTCAGGCAGATACTTTAATCTTTCTTGCTGGGAAGTGCTATCATTTAGTGAACACGAAATGTTGCTCTGATTTGCTCCCTTGGAATGAAGTGGCTTTCCTTATTACATAAGCCTGGGAATAACAGAAATCTGAAATATCTGTTATAATAGGTTGTTTATTACATATATTTCAGTTTAGGACTAACTCGGCTGGTCAGAAATACTGGTGTCCGTGTCTGGAAAACGGTCCGAAGCCTCCCGTGGACCTCAGATAGATGCTGTCCATAGAAGACGTCAGACCCAACAAGTTGGGCCATCCCAGTGCTCCTGTGCTACTTTTGGGTTTTACCTACATGGCAGTATATGAAGTGGAAAGGTTTTTTATAATTCAACTGTTTCTGTAAATTGCCTTCTGCAATACACAACTGCATAGCTGTTTTAAAACAAATTACAGAACATTATACCATCAGTGAGAATGAAAAAGATAGGGACTTGGTAGGAGGCTCTGGAAAAAGTGGCGAGCGCGGGTTTAACTAGGACATTTTTCTGGCTGCCAGACTAAGAGCAGGTGTTGGCATTTATGTTCCAGCTATGTGAATTGACAGTGGGTATCTGTTTGGGTAGTTGTTCATATGATGTTCTTTGGTGCAAAGTTTGGGCACCTACATGATGCAAAGCAGAGAGGCAGGGCACTCCTGCGGCCCCGGGGGAATGATGTTGCTCTTGGCTGCTGCTGAATCAATCTTACCAGGAAGTCAATGAGGATGCCAACATGTTTCTCTTTTTCTCTTCACTGTCTTTTTCTTCATGTTTTTTCTCCTTACCTCTCAAAGGAAAGAAATAAACATGTGAGTTGGCTGCAACCCTGTAACAACTTTCTCTCAAAGTGACAGACAAAATAAATGGCAAAATTATATTGTTCAGAATTATTCATCTCAGACGGACTGCTATAAATTCACCAACATTGCAATCACAGATACTGAAAATAGAAGGATAGACTTTCTTTCCAAATGAGGAGTTTATTCTGCTTTTCCTGGTGTCCTCCAACCAATTGTCTTATAGTCATCAGTGTGTTATTTGAGAGCCTGCAACTATCAATTAAATGTGACTTTCGATCTCTTGTAGGACCTCTTGGTATTTTATTCAAGCATTCAGTCTGTCTCCTGCAGCTATTCTGAGTTCAGGATTTCATAGTTCTGGAAAGTAGGCCATCTAATCTAGTCTGTACATCTTTCTGCAACATCTACTGGAATGATGTAGTAAAAGGCTCCATCCGAAGAGCACTGGCACACAGCTCTTACCAGTGAGGAAATTTTATTGGGAAGAAAGGAAGGAAAAACCCCAAAGGCGGCACCATCCTGCTGCTGTGACAGCCCATTTCCAGAGCCAGGTTTGGTTGTGGTTTCGTCTTTCAACAACACAATTGTATTTAATGTCATTATAATTTAATTTCCAGAAACTTCTAGTATTTGCTTTCTGCTTATCTGTGGAAACACAGAAGTAAGTCAACGACGTTCAAGTTCGTAGTGTACATCTGCAGTACATGTTGTTCAAAACACATCCAATATTCAGCTGGTATGGCATTTGAAGATGGCATTTGAAGTCTATTAGTTTGCCTGAAAAATACTTCAGTAATAAACTTGTACAGCGTTTATGCTGCAAAGTAATAAATAGTTGATAAAAAGCGATGGTCTGTAGGCTCAGTGCATTCCTCAGTGTCCAAAAATTCACTCATTAAATCCTCAAATGAACCTAACAGTAATCGTGACAACCGGCAGCACTAATACAATAACCTGTGAAAGATGAGTTACTAAATGGTCGCAGCTACCAGAGTTGTGCTCGCAGTCTGAGTAGGGGCTATAGACAAGTGTAATTGGGCTTAGTGAATAACTGTCTGCTTGAAGTCATGGATGCCAGGCAAGAAGAAAAAAATGTGATGAGAGTTCAGCATCTCTGAGATAAGACAGAGGCATATTTCCACAAGACAGTTATATTATTCAAAAAGTGTAAGTTTTCAGATTGAAAATAAGCATTTAAAAGACATGAAAATTAATACCCAAACAATATGCAATATTCTTGGTACTACACAATTTGAAGATTAAAACAGAGCCAATTTAATAGCATGCAGAGAGGTTTGAATATACTCTTGATTATTTATGTATAGCAATAGGGATAATCAGTTTATCATGTTTTTTTTAAAGAAAATTGTATTAATAGAGCTGCCATGAAAGTAAAAGTAATTGAGAACAGTATTATAGCAGCATTATAAATGCTGATGAAAGAACCAGTGGTTAGAATTCTCTTGTGGAATTAAATATGTCAAAACAACTTCTACACAGTGGAGCAAATTCTGTGTAAAAGCCAACAACGTTAAAAAACTCAGAAGGCAAACAAATTTACCAAGGAAGCACAGAGTACAAATGAAAATTCAAAAGGTTAGACCACGATATTATTTGACTTTTTATAGATCAGTAGGATAATTGAAAGTGGAAAGTAAAATATCTTCAAATGTGTTTGCCCTAGGTACTGTACATCTGTTTGGCTTCAAACTTTAATGGAGTCATAAGATAAAGGCTCTTTTAAAATAAATTCCAGGCTCATGCTATGTGCTATTTTAGATTCATCCAGGCTCATAGGCTGATTCTACTATGTTAAATTTAGGATCTGTAAATCACTGCTGTTGCAGCACCCCCACTGGTGGAAAAAGCAGAGATTGTCATGCAGAAAGGAGCAAGGTATTTTTATCTATTAATATTGAATGACACACAGCTAAAATGACTGTCACAAGTTGTGCTTTTGCTACCATATAAAGCACTATCATGACAGATGATTATGAAGTCCTAATTTCCCTAGTCCAGTGCCACTTACTCAAGACTTTTGAATAGCTGTGTGAACTTGTAGCAGATGGTAGTGTGGACTCTCAAAACCAGAGTTCTGCATTGTAAACTGAT